>NC_091394.1:7593000-7902166 GCF_032191515.1 Phaenicophaeus curvirostris | reverse complement strand
TCACGTGGCCTCCCCGGCGGCCAATGGGGAAGCGGGGCGGGGCGGGGGAAGGTCACGTGGGGGCGGCCGCGTGAGGGGCGTCGAGCGCGGGGTGGTTTTGCTTCGGCTGAACTGGGAGGAGGTTGGGACTGGGAGAGGGGGGAACCGAGGGCTGGGTGCTGTACGGAGGGCACAGGGGGCTGGTGAAGGGGCTGGAGCACAACTCCTGTAAGGAGCGGCGGAGGGAGCTGGGGTCATTCAGCCTGGAGAAAAGAATCATAGAATCACCAGGTTAGAAAGGACCCACTGGATCATCCAGTCCAGCCATTCCTATCAAACACTAAACCATGTCCCTCAGCACCTCGTCCACCCGTGCCTTAAACACCTCCAGGGAGGGTGACTCAACCCCCTCCCTGGGCAGCCTCTGCCACTGCCCAATGACCCTTTCTGTGAAAAAATTTCTCCTGATGTCAAGCCTAAACCTCCCCTGGCGGAGCTTGAGGCCATTCCCTCTCGTCCTGTCCCCTGTCACTTGGGAGAAGAGGCCAGCTCCCTCCTCTCCACAACCTCCTTTCAGGTAGTTGTAGAGAGCAATGAGGTCTCCCCTCAGCCTCCTCTTCTCCAGGCTAAACACCCCCAGCTCTCTCAGCTGTTCCTCATAAGGCCTGTTCTCCAGCCCCTTCCCCAGCTTTGTTGCTCTTCTCTGGACTCTCTCCAGAGCCTCAACATCCTTCTTGTGGTGAAGGGCCCAGAACTGAACACAGGATTCGAGGAGCGGTCTCACCAGTGCCGAGTCCAGAGGGAGAAGAACCTCCCTGGACCTGCTGGTCACACCGTTTCTGATCCAAGCCAAGATGCCATTGGCCTTCTTGGCCACCTGGGCCACTGCTGGCTCATGTTCAGTCGCTGTCAACCAACACCCCCAGGTCCCTCTCCTCCAGGCAGCTTTCTAGACAGACTTCTCCTAGTCTGTAGCTGCACAGGGTTGTTGTGCCCCAAGTGCAGGACCCGGCATTTGGCCTTGTTAAACCTCATGCCATTGGACTCAGCCCAGCGGTCCAGCCTGTTCAGATCCCTTTGGAGCCTCCCGACCCTCCAGCAGATCGATGCTTCCACCCAGCTTAGTGTCATCCACAAACTTGCTAAGGGTACACTCGATGCCTTCATCCAGGTCATTGATAAAGACATTGAACAGGGCTGGGCCCAGCACTGAGCCCTGGGGAAGAAGAAGGCTGAGGGGGAGGCCTTATCGCTCTCTACAACTCCTTGGAAAGAGGTTGTAGCGAGGCAGGTGTTGGTCCCTTCTCCCAAATAACAAGCGATAGGAGAGAGGGAATGGCCTTGGGTTGTGCCATAGGAGGTTTAGATTGGAGATTAGGAAAAAATTCTATGCCAAAAGGGTCATGAAGTGTTGGAACAGGCTGCCCGGGGAAATGGTTGAGTCACCATCCCTGGAGGTATTTAAAAGACAGGTACATGTGGTGCTTAGGGATATGGTTTAGTAGTGGACTTGGCAGTGTTTGGTTTCGAGTTGGACTCGGTTATCTTAAAGGTGTGAGAAACACTCATTCACTGGTAAAGCATTGAAAAGGACAAAGTCTTTGAAGCAAAGACAGTATTTTATTTTACAATTCGGTGTTGAATCAAGTGCCCTTCTAAAAAAAGAAAAAGGCATGACATCTCACAAAAGCAGTGGGTATGTATACCAGTTTTAGACAAAGAACCATGTAAATCTTCAAAGAATGTTCATTCTCTTTTAGATTATCCAACCATGTCTGGAGACTCCCTTCAGTTTATCTCCTGACCTACAACAGCTGCATCTTACAAGACAACTAAGCATATCAATAAATTCTCACAGCCCTGAGGCAGGTTCTCTCTTGACTGAAAACAGGTACGTCTTACAAGACAGATTTATATAATGAGATAATTAATTGCATTAATTCATACAAAACAGCTGCAGCAATTATCAATTAATTCTCACGAAGGTATTTTCCAACCTGAATGATTCTGTGATTCTATAGTTTAGTGGCAGAGTTGGCAATGCTAGGTTAAGGGTTGGATGTGATGATCTTAAAAATGTCTTCCAATTTAAGCAATTCTATGATTCTAAACCAAAAGCTATTCTGGGCTTGCGGCATTGATTTAGGTGAACACCCAGGGTATCTTGGAAAGGAGTTAGTTGCCTTGAGGGCTCCCCATCTTGGAGCGAGTACGTGCTGGTGTGTGGGCAGGCGAGGACTGCAAGGGAACTGACTAGCTGAAAATAAGGCCTGTGGGTGGATGGCAAGTGATGTTGTTTGACAACATCCACTAGAGTGCTGCGGTGATCACTGCTTGAGTGTCATTACAACTCATGATTTGGGAGAAGAAAAACTGTACTTCATGCGCAGGAAACAAAGAGACAATAAGGACTGAGATCACCTCGGAGAAAGGCTTGAAACTTGCTGAGAGCATGTTTCTTTCTTCTGAATAGGCAGACTGCATTTTTCAAGTGTTGCTTAGCTGTACCACTTTTCTTAACTGGCCATGACCCCTCAGCTACTAGAAGTCCCGGGCGTGAGCTCTCTTGCATTTTCTCTTTCTTTTTTTCACCACTTCCAGAGTTCTATTTTCTACCATCACATCAATTAATATTGCTCGTAAAGTGGATGCTGCTTTGCTTATCCATCCCTTTCAAATTTGGCCTCTCATGTGGTTAATTACCACAGCTTTTCAGCTTGCTGGAGTATGAAGGTAGCACTGAATCCTGCCCTAAGATCTGACCTTCCTGATGACTCCTGAATGTTATGCCGATAAGTTAAACTTAATGTCCAGTCCATTCTCAGCCATCTTTCTCCTGCTGTCTGCTGCTCTTGACAGTACCACCTTGCTCTCTAATCAGGAGGTGACAGATCTCTTTTCTTTATGCCTAATACCTGTGACTGAATGAAGTCTGTTTTTTCATGAGGTCAGCTACTTCAAGGACAGAAAAGAAGTATGTGCTGTGAACAACTCTAGGAACAGAGAGCAACCCATCAAAATATTCTCGATTTATTCCATACAATACCTTTTTCAGTACTGAAAAAATACTGTGTCCCTCAGCCTTATTTTTTCCGCCCCTCTGGAGAAGAGTGGGAGGCTATAAAATGCAGGGGTGGATGGGGTTTTTTTCTTTAATCCTAATTAATTTTGCATGAATACTGTTTACTAGATGCCTTTGTAATATTTCAGCAACACAACATTTATGCCTGAGATGCTAATATTAGGCATTTGATTGCTGTAAATGATCTTTTTGTTTTTTTAAATCTTTTGAAAATACAGCTGCTAAATGATGGTGTCTGTTTTTCTAGCCTCTTGAATCCATCCTCTGTCTCTGGCTGTTTCATTGTGTCAGATCTGCAGTTTTCTCTCACATCTTGTAGAGGTCATTTACAGATCCAAGTGTCAAAGCTTAGGTCACAGAGAATAGGTCTTCAGTGCTAAAATGGTATCTTCATTTTTCTTTTTAATTTTAACTTCAGTAGTTTTATCAGTTAGGCAAAAAAAATATGCTGGTAAAAACAATGCAGATTAAAAACTTATTTGCAGTAGAACACAGGGAGGTCAGATCTGTTTTACAATACCTGAATTTATCTCAATAAGTTTATCTCATGGTAAAACTCAAGTGCTTTAGTTGATTTTGCACTTTCTGTTGCCTAGTGACTTCATGTGAATGTATGTCCAACCTGTAGTGGCAATCACATAAAACAAGGATCTTGTCCCCTCTGGATGATTTAATGAATGTATAAAAAGCTCTCAACCCGTGGACAAACAGGAAGCATTATTTAGAGAGACAAAGAATGGCAAACTGGGAAGCAGTTTGACTATCTCAATCTATCATGGGACTGCATCTTAACTACAGTGTGTAGCTCCAGGTCTCCTTTTCAAAAGAGTATGTTGGGAATTGAAAAGATCATCCCTGATGGGACTACTTCTTTTTTCTTTATTTTCTGTTCAGAAGGGATTTTCAGGAGTCAACAACCTTTTCAGCTTGAAAAAGAGATGAGTAAGGAAGAATATGACGGAAGTGGAAAAGTTTATGAAATAATACCACCTGCTTAACTGTTGCAGCTGGTGTTGCCCGATTGCTTTGCTGAGTATGTGTCAGGGCAAATTCTTACAAACTTAGCAGGCTGGGACCAGTAGGGGGCTGGCTGTTCATGCAGTTCTAGTCTCTTTGCTCACAATTGTTATTGCAAAGTGTCATCACAAATGTGTTGTGTGTTTCCAACATTACGCACTGAACAGAGGTGATGATGAGTAAGTGAACAGAGAAGTGGCCCTGAGCATGACGCTGAGAACTGCTCTGCTGTGGCCTCTTTAAGCTTCTACTTCTGAAAGTTTCTTTAAATTTGAAAAAAATATATTCCCTTGCCTTTTAACTTTTCATTGAGAACAGCTATGTGATTAGAAATACTAAATGTTGTTACAAAATAAATGAAAATTTTGAATGTTACAAAAATATTAAACTACAGAGCTGCCACCACAAAATATCTGGACAGGTGTAACCCCTTGCAAAACCCCCATGTTAGTTCTTCAGAATCTCCAGTAATTGTTGACTGGATTTGGCCAGGTTGGATGAGGCTTTGAGGAACCTGATCTAGTGGAAGGTGACCCTGCCCACAACAGGGAGGTTGGAACTAGGTGACCTTTAAGGTGCCTTCCAACCCAAACCATTCTATGATTCAATGTTTCTATGATTTCACAATTGTAAAAAAATCCCCAAAACAGCAGTTCCTTCTGTTATTGTTCCAATAACTTCCTCTCTCCAACTCCATTCTGAACAACTAGTTAGCAAATGTATGTTTGATGGTACTGTATTTTAAGTCCTAAGGATATATTTTAATGTAGCCATGTCCTTAGTTTTATTTATATGTGTTCTGTACTGGTTTTCCAAATGCTTGAAATTATATCTGGGAAAAAATAGTGTTGCTAGTTATGTCTGCTGAATGGCTGCAGATTTTCAGCAAGCTGCAAGTTGAGCTTTGGGGTTTTCTTATTAGCATGTGTACAGAGCAATCATTTCTTAAGTAATGAAACATTTACAAACATACATTATTCAACGGCCATGCCAACACGCACTACACAAGTCCTTATGTAAGAACCTCCAGGACCTTCTGCTGTGCTCCTGTCTCTCTTTAGTGGCTCATTCTCATGTCATCAGATTATTTTCCTTTTCTATCTCAGAAAAAGGCAGGTTTCTACAAAAGAAATAGCTATTTGGAGGCTATACAGCAACAGCATTAGATCATTAGGTGCTGTGCTTAGCTGCACAAATGCCTGGGGAAGTGCTAAATGCCAAGGTAGTGCGTTGTCTTGTACAAATCTTGGCTACAGTCACTGCATTTCCATTTAGACCTGTTTACAAATAATTTCTAAAGAATAATCCCTGAAAATTTATGCTGGTTTTTCCCTGCAGGACATCTTTTACCTTTTTAGCCTGATCCATCAGTTATCGAAGTCAGTGGAAAAACTCGTAGAGATTTGAGCATATGGCCACCAGGTACCTATAAATCAAGAGCTTTGCAGCTTGGGTCTGTTCAGGTCTTGCTTTCAGTAATTTTGACTGTATTTTCTGTTCTTCAATGCTTATAATGTATCTAGAATATTTTGGGGCTACGTCTGACTGGCGACCATTCACCAGCAGTGTTCCTCGGGGTTCAGTTGCAGGGTCAGTCCTAATCAATGTATTCATCAATGAGGAGTTGAACGCACCATTACCGAGTCTGCAGATGATACCAGACCGAGAGGTGCTGTTGACTCTCTTGAGGGACAAGGGGCCTTGCAGAGGCATCTAGATAGATTGGAACATTGGGCTATGATCAAGGGCATGAAATTTAGTAAGTCCAAATGCTGGATTCTGCACCTGGGACAGAATAACACTAGGCACAAGTATAAATTGGGAGAGGAGTGCCTGGAGAGCAACCCTGCAGAAAGCGATCTGGGGTTGCTGGTCAGCATCAGGCTCAGTATGAGTCAACAATGTGCATTGGCAGCCAAGAGGGCAAATGGCACCCTGGGGTGCATCAAACACATCATAACCAGCTGGTCAAGGGAGATGATTATCCTGCTGTATTCAGCATTGATGCAGCTTTACCTTGAGTGTCTGCAATTCTGGTCCCCACAGCTTAAGAAGGATGTGAAGGTCCTTGAATGCATCCAGAGGAGGGCAACCAAGATGGTGAAAGGGCTGGGAGAAACGTCCTATGAGGAGAGGCTGAGGACTTTGGGCTTGTCTGGTTTGGAAAAAGAGAGGCCAAGAAGTGACTTCATTGCTCTCTACAGCTTCCAGAGGACAGGAAGTGGAGAGGGAAGTGGTTGTCCCTGGTATCCAGTGACAGGATGCATGGGAGTGGTTCAAAGCTGTGTTCAATGGGGAGGTTTAGACTGAATGATAGGAAGCATTTCTTTACAGAGATGATGGTCAGACACTGGAATAGGCTTCCTAGTGAATCGATTGTTACCCCAAGCCTGTCAGTGTTTAAGAGCCATTTGGACTTTACAACATGTTGTCAGCCCATTGGACTAGATGGTTGTTGTAGGTCCTTTCCAACCGAAATATCCTATCCTATCCTATCCTATCCTATCCTATCCTATCCTATCCTATCCTATCCTATCCTATCCTATCCTATCCTATCCTATCAATATTGAAAATAATTTGTAAATTGATAGAATCATAGAATCATCTGTGTTGTATCCATGTATGCATTCCTGTGTCATGTGGGCTGTGTGCATCTCCACCTATTGAGAAAGAGCATGCTCAGCCTTGCTACTGGTAGGACCTGGAGGAGCAGCAGCAGCCTGGCTCTACAGAGCAACAAGATTCGTTAACCTCTAGTAGTTATTGTTGTTTGGGTGTTGTGGTGGTATTCAATCTAGACACAGAGAGGCTGAGTTTTTAGGAAGGAAAATAGTATAAGCAGCTGCAAAGTATATGGAAAAGAATATGGAGAAAATTAGTAAAGAAAAGAAAAAAGATAAACTCTCCAGAGAGACCTATTCAGAACTGTAGATCAATGAACTTGTTATATAGCAAGGCTATATGTATGCAGTATACACAATATACAGTAATTTTATACATTATTGTGAATGCTATTGACTGGAAGGTGCTGAAGGAAGAGCACAAGAGCATTTATTTATGCGTAGCATGCTTTTAAGTTGCATAAGTTATTGTCTTCACAAGGGAATCTACAACATAATGACAAGGTATCCCAGGATGGAGATTCTGTTCCTTCATGCCATAGGAATACAATAGTTAAAGTCTGAGTGCAGTTTATCATCTAGAGCTTAGAGTTTTATTTACTTCTAAAAGTTGCCACAGAGATTCTGCAGCACAGAACATGCATATTTTATGTGCATCTAAAACACAGGGCTAGCAATTCTGCCATCAACAGATTTCTTAATTAGAAAAAAGTTACATTTGACAAACACGGTAGCAAAAGCATCCTTGTTTGTCTGTGACTCTTTTCCTCATTTGATTGCATAAATAGAAGTGTGAATCTCAGATGACCTGTCTCAGTCAGCAAAGGTGGGCTGCAAATCTTATTGGGATAGCTTTTTGATACTCATTGCCTTCATTTCTTTACCTGAGGTGAAATGCAACATTCATCTGCAATGAGGAGAATCATGGTGAAGAATGAGGTTTGTGGTAGCAGGATATTCGCCGCAGTGATAGATGTTGCACTAGGGTGACCTCTGTTGTGGCTCCTTTGTTTGAGCTGAACACAGTATGGGATTTAGGGCTGGCCGCTTTTCCCTTTGACACAGTCTTATTCTTCTTTGCACTCTGCTTCATCATAACAGAAAAGCGATGCCACTTTAGTTTGTGTATTTTGAAAATGGATTGTAATAATGGAAGTCATAGCTTCTTAATGTACTGTTGGAATAAATTTTTGGTGTTCATGCTGCTTTGCAAAGCTAGGAGAGTTAAAAGCTGGATTCAAAAGCATAGATGAGCACAGCAGTTTTTGCTGCATTTTAGGCTCTCTGCTGGATGGAGAAGATAATTGGAAGGCATGCCTTCAAGAAGTTGTCCTTCTAATCTCAAGTTTAAAATCAAAGTTTTCATACCCAATTGCCTTTGAAATCACTGAATGTAACGGATGCTCAGCATTTCAGAATCTAGGGCCACTTATTTGTATTCTTCAGTCTTGATCTAGAGTTCCTATGCCATTTAAAAGTTGTCTTTAACGAATAATGTAAGCTTAAATTCTGAACACTTAAGCTTTAATGACTGCCATTAAAGTAATATTTGAAGCAAACTAGTTCTGACACAAGGACTAGATCAGAGAGGTGAGTGTTTACCGTATAGTCTATACATTATACTTATTGCAATATTTCCCTCTGGTGCTTTCTGGAAAGATGTAACAGCACATATGTTCAGTAGGTCTTGGGAAATGCCACAAGTGCTTGCTTGTATTCTGCAGACTAGATGGTGCCCAAAATGTGTTATACTAATTGTACATAAATAGACAAACTCTAAAGCTGTGTATAGCACTTCTGACACTTGAGATACACCACACCTCTGGAACTACTTAGCATATACAGGATTTCTGGATGTGTAGCAGCCCAGCACTAACATTCAGGACTTCCTTTAACATTTCTAGTAGGAAAAAGGAAGTGTGGGTAGAAGACCTGTTGTTGGCCTCACGACTTGCCTGTTTTGATAAACTGGTACTCATATGCTTTCACTCTTGTTAAATTATTGCTCTTTTCAGGTGCACTTGCTTCAAACTGTGATACAAAAATAAGCTCATACAGTTTATGACAGGTACCACAATAATGCTTAGGATTATTGTCATTCTGCTTTCTTCTGGCTGGTATGTATTAAATTTGGGTGGTGTAATATCTCTGGTGAAATAGAACTCTAGTAGATAACTTGAAAATGTGGCACTGCAATTTTTTTTTCTGTCGAACTAATTTCCTTTCAACCTGTACGTTCTTGAAGCAGCATCCATCAGATCTTGTCAGCCGCACAATAAGGCACCTACTGTATATTGTCAGTGGAATACCAATTAGCCTTAATTTTACCGCATGCCCAATCAAAAGAGCTATTGCTTTCACATGATGGCAGAAGGTCATTAAAACAAATGATCTTGCTGCCAGACAATGACAACAAAACCACAGCTCGGTAAGTAGTGTATCTGTTATTGGGCCCTGACAGCACACTAAATGCTGTGCTGCACTCGCTTTTTCATTCTGACTTGTTTTGGGTGATCTGATGGCCTGAAAGCTATGGCTAAAACATAGTCTTCTAACTTAACCTCTTAAGAAACAGTATTATTTGCCTCAGACATATAAGTACACAGGTACTTGTAATGTCATAGAAGTCAAATCCTGTAGCTCTTCCTTTGCTTTCAGTTGTTGCTTGCAGGTTTGATTCTAACAATCCCTTCCAGAAGAAACGGCAGCTTGTCCTTTAGTATCTTGAACAGTGTTCTTCAGCCCTGTGAAAATGAGTGCTGGTGTATTACTTAAGATGTTACAGTTTGTCTGGGTTCAGTGATCCAGATTCTCTTCAGTCTTTCACTTCTTAGTCTGCTATAAACTGTGACTAGTTCAATGCTTTCTACTGTTCAGGACATAAGAAAATTTTCAGATTTTAACTTTCTCATATTTTTCATCCTACTCTGTTTTGAACTTGTAAGACAGTTCCCTGTTTTCTTTTCTTCAGCTTAAGAGAAAACTACTTTGTAAAATTCCAAGGAAATCCAGTTATTACTGTGCAATTGGAAGGTGCTATTCACAGTTCAGAGTCAATCAGCACAAAGTTCCTAAAAATGCACTAATGCTTTTCCATTCAAAAACCAACAAAACTCTACATAATGATAACAGATAATAATTCCGCTAGCATTTATGGTTTCAAGATGTCTGTGCAGAAGTAAAATAAAAAAAACAAAACTGGAAATAGAGCATGAGTAACAGCAAAAAAATTCCTACTCTATATGTAGGAATTTCAGTTCAAGCCTTTGTCTTTTTTTTTTTTTTTTTTCTGTGCCGAGTTCTTTCGTTGTTTTTGGTTAACAATACCATTAATGCTGAGAGCTCCTGCAGAGATGCTGCATTGGTAGCAATCAGAAATAAAGGATTTTTATGCTTACTGCACAATAACGTGGGCACCCAGTTTGTGATTTAATTCCCGATTGTTTCCCTCCCCACCCCCTGAGTATGCTTTCTGATTAACTTCTTGTTAGAAAGCAAAACTTGCAGTGATGGTAAATGATCCTGTGGGAGGTGCTCAGCTTGTCTGTAAATCAGGTTGCAAGTGAGCATCCGGAAAATGACTGTTGTATAATCATTGACCAGATGACTAGGTCTCTTTCCTCTCCTCCACAGTTGAGGAGACTTTATTTTCTTCAAAGTGTCACCCAAATGTTTTTAACAGGGAAGAAAAAAAATGATGTAGTGGTTACATGAAACAGTTGTAGTCTCTGAGCCACCGGATAATAAACAGCTCTCTTTGTAACTGATGTCCTGAGAAAGGATGGTGCCTCTAATCTGCTTAATCCACCAGATGCAGGGATCAGAGGTTTGGGTTGGAGACCTACACATATGAAAACTATTGCCTATACCATCTGCTCCAACCAATCCTGGGAGGGTGTCCTGACTTGATGGAGTGGGAACATGTGCTAATACAGTGCAGCACAGCTCTAGTAACTCTGATTTTTCACTGAGGTATATTCTGAAAGCTTTATTTGAAGACACTGACCAAATGCCCACTGTTTAACTGACTAACTATTGAAGGTTCATGAAAGGATGGAGCAAAAGTGAGACCTGAAGTGAGAGAAGTCCTCTCCAGGGGGAGTGTTTTAAATAACAGCGTAATGGTGGGAAAAACAGAACGGTATTTTTTTATCATATGTCTCGTATACCCAACTCAGATTTGGGGGATTCAGAAAAGCCTTCAGGTATTCTTTGTACTCTGTCTCATAAGCATGTACTGCTTGGATCATAAAAAGGAGAAGGGAGGGATGTTAGAATTTGCATGAGATGTATGTGATGTAGAAGACTTAACACCTACCTTTTCTGAATTCATTAATCCTTACTGAATTTTGTTTTCTAGCTTTTTAAAGCTCTAAATTACTGCTTATTTAATATATATTTAAAAGGAAGTATCAATGCTCATGTCTTTAAAATACATTTCTAGTTATTGTGGTTCCAAGAACAAAAATAAAAATTTGATCCACATGTACCTTAGTTTATCAGAATTGAGCAAGGAAATGAGAAGGCCATGGATCACTAGTTCACTAATTGTGTTATACAGTGAGCCAAATCCTGAAAGCAAGTCTGAGCAACTTAAAATCTTTACCTTTTTAAGTCAAGATATAATAAAAGTTACCTTCTGATGTCAGAGATTCAGCAGTCTCTGCTTTCTGTTTTTTTTGTAACCATCAACCAAGAAACTCAAATCAGACTTTTTCAAATACCTCGAAAAGCTGAACATCAGGTATTTATGGACCATATTTCATACTTCATCACATATATAACTTGTGATGAAGCCTTCACAATTGCTAGTGCTGCAATCATCAGCCACAGATGGCTCTATAGGAAGACACAAAAGACGGAAGGATCCAATACTGCATTTAGAACAATGATTGTTGTGTTATTTGCTGCAAATGTTTCCCTTGTTATTTTGTCTTGTGACCTACAGTGCTGGTGGTCTTTTCTAACTACTTTCCCCTCCTTATACAAAGGCATTTCTTAATCTGAGTCTTTTTAATGAAGTTTTACATACCTGAAAACAAAACATTCTTGCATATGCAACTGCTGTTTTTCCCTTTAGGAAGGGAAGGGAAGAAAACAACCAAAATATTCCATTGCACACGTGGCTGCCTTTTTTTCATTTGGGCAGGAGACAAGGGAAGGGTAAAGGAGAGGTCCAACAATGTAAGATGTAATACTGAAGGGTAGTCACATTAGTAATGCTTAATTAGTTTTTAGGCAGCTTTGTAAATCACAGCTACAGTTTGTATGGATGGCAGGTACAAACAAGCTCTCTGTGTTCTGAGTAAACAGCACATGGGTCTGCTCTAGACCAAAAGCCAGAGGCTGCATCAGCAAGTCACTGAGATGGAACTCATCTCTCTAGTCTTCTCAAAGAGCTTAACTAATGCAGGTTCTGTGCCATATTAATGCAGTTACACATCTGTGAGAAAAAAAACAGCTGGCATCTGCCCACAAGGTTACTCAAAGATAAAAAAGAAAGCCTTCATTCTAGGCAATCTATTTCACATACTACAAAGTTTGTTTAGTAGGTTTGCAAGCTGAAGCAATTTGAACAGTGAAATACGTAAGTAAGCAGACATATATACATGCATTTGTACATATAAAATGTGTTGCTGAGAGGTTGCCAATTTGGTTGAAGATGTAAAGGTACGAGTTGGCAGTATCCTCTTGCCTGTAGATATGATCTTCCTGACAGCTATGTGAGCTACAAGATAAAGGGTTAGCTATAAAGTCATTTTTGCTGGAAGTTTGTTCCAGCACTAGAATCATGGAAGCACTAGTGTTTGATTTTATGCTTCCTGGCAGCAGAAATTCCTCTTGTGCCTTAGACAAGAATCAAACTGAGGGGTAGGGAAGAGTAACAGTAATAATACCACAAAATTTGTCAGAAATTTGATTCAGACCATTTACTTAGAAAGCATAAAAGTAATAAGAGGATAAACTGAGATTAATCTGGTTACTGAAGGAAGATAGTATTCCCGAGTCCTACACAACTTTGTTCTTCAGGCTTTTGATCAAGCCTTTTGTAAACAGGCATATGTTTTCTTAACTTTTTCTCCACGGTATCCACTCAGTTACCTGAGGTCTTTGATTGCCTGTTCACTTAATCGCACTTATGGTGATCAGTCTTTCCCATATTTACTAAAACACAGTAATATACCACAGTGTTACCAAGTGGAAGAGGGGAAAACTCTGTTGCTAATAGAATAATGACAACCAAGTAGTGTTATAGAATATAGTATTATTTATGGAATACCTTAGTTTTCTGAATTTTACTGTAAATAACATCATTAATTATGAAATAACTCATACTTTAAGATGTATGCACCTGGGTCGGGGCAATCTCCGGTTTCAATACAGGATGGGAGATGATGGGATTGAGAGCAGTCCTGCAGAGAAGGACTTAGGGGTGCTGATTGATGAGAAGCTCAATATGAGCTGGCAATACATGTTCACAGCCCAGAAGGCCAACCGTATCCTGGGCTGCATCAAAAAAACCATGGCCAGCAGGTCGAGGAGGGTGATTCTGCTCCTCTATTCCTCTATTGTGAGACCTTATCTCAACTATTGTGTCCAGTTCTGGAATCCTCAACATAAGAAGGATATGGAGCTGTTGAAACAGGTCCAGAGGAGGGCTACAAAGATAATGTTAGGGCTGGAGCACCTCCCATATGAGGACAGGCTGAGAGAGTTGGGCTTGTTCAGCCTGGAGAAGAGAAGGCTCCAAGGGGACGTTATAGTGACCTTCCACTACCTGAATGGGGACTACAAGAAAGTTGAGAAGGGACTTTTTACAAAGGCTTGTAGTGATAGGACTAGGTACAATGGGTATAAACTGGAGGGGGGGCAGACTTAGACTAGACATAAGGAGGAATTCTTTGCTGTGAGGGTGGTAAGACACCGGCACAGGTAGCCCAGGGAAGCCGTGGCTGCCCCATCCCTGGGGGTGTTCAAGGCCAGGTTGGATGGGGCCTTGGGCAGCCTGGTCTGGTGGGAGGTGTCCCTGCCCATCACAGGAGGATTGGAACTAGATGATCTTTAAGGTTCCTTCCAATCCAAACTATTCTATGAGTCTATGTTATTTTTCACTTTTCTATAATGATAATTTTGTGCCTGAATGCATACTCTACTAAGTCCACGTAAGATGTTGTTCATTTGAAGCTGAGGCACAATGTTGGGGCAGATTCTCAATAATTATTGTTCTATATATATGTACTATTCATTCTAATTATGGGCAGCTGAAATGCAGCTGCAAAATCATCGTATCATTCAGTATACTGTCAGTATTCATTACTGGCAAAATCTTTTAATTTTTAGAATACAATATTTTAAACTCTCTATATTCCCTGTGTCTCCCCACAGATGTTTTGAACATTAATTTCAAAAAACTAAATTTTACAGATTCTGGACACAACATTCTTATAGTTAGGGTCTTTTGTGGGAAAAAAATAATAATTTTTTAATTAAGTAAGTGCTTATAAGAAAAAGTGTACCGACATTTTAACAAGGCAAAAGCTTACATTTAGCAACTGACAAATAGAGAGTCTACCATCTTCCTTGAAAATAGATAAGTAGTGAGCAAAAGCAGAAGAGCAGCTTTAAAAATATGTTAGATTTGTAGATTTGAAAGCTTTAAAAATGGGGAAAGGATAATGAATTCTTCAGACCTGAAGGTATATTTCTGAACAAGGGGAAAAAAAAGGCACATATTACCTACTGAAGGGAAGGAAAAAAAAATGCTGCTGCTTTTTAATGTTTTGGAGACTGTATTCTTACAGAAGTCTTAGTACCTTTCTGTTGTTAATGTCTAAAATTCCATTTTCTTTGTTTCTTACAAATAAATCTTATGAAAACAGTTTGTCTGGTGTGCCTTTGAGCACATTTGCAATAGATATTTTGACTGAAGGTTTGTTCTCTACAATCACAGAAAAAACCATAGGTAACAACTCTTTCTTCTAAAGGCATCAGTCTCTTTGCTAGTGTTACAACTATATAATTTATGATGTTTCTGTGTGGAAAGATTGATGGTTTTAACACTTAATACTCTAAAAAGGAAGAAGCAGTGTTCTTTTCCTTTCAACCTTTATTGCTCCCAAGACAGTTTTGCTGTCATATGGTGTGTGTTGATCCAAATCAGCAATTCTCAATTCTGTTGTCATTTTCTCTTTGCATATTTCTATATAAATTGCAGGTTTTGTGTCTTATAAATAGCTCTGTTCACTATTTCCTTTGAAGCATATCTTGTTTTCCCAAAGCTCTATTCTCAAGCCTAAAATCTGCTTAGTTGAATGAGCACTCTTTAATATATTCCTTAGTTTTATATAATTAAAAATAGGGTTAGAAGCCAGAGCAAGTGAAGATCTTCATTAATAAAGATCATCCCAAACTCTAAAAATCGCAAGATCAATTATCCAGTGCTTCTCAGGCCACACCTGGAGTACTCTCTTCAGTTCTGTTCCCCATAATTAAAGAAAGATGTGGTCTGACAAGAGAGGGTCTAAAGGAGGGCCATGAAGGTGGTCAAAAGGCTGGAGAACTCTCTCTGGAGTCTCTCCCTGGAGAGGAGAGGGCTTGGAAGTATCTCATCACAGTATTCCAGTACATAAAGGGTGGCTACAAAGAGGATGCCCTTTTTTTAATAATTATTCAGAAAAAGAATTGTTGAAAAGTTCCTGCCTTGGTCTAGAAGTGAGTCAGAAGCTTGTAAGTCTTTGGTGCCTTATCAAACTAAATGCAAGCACTGCATTTCCAGTCTTCAATAGAGATAGATTTTTAGAACCATATCTTCAAAATCTGAAAGCAATTTTTTTTTAAAAGCAATTGCTTGACATAATTATTTCATTATTGTATAAGCATTGTGATAGAAGGAATAGCAGGCTCAATTTGCCTACTCCTTTCTGTTACAGAAAAAAAAATGGTTATAACTAACAGCTCCAACTCCATCATGATTAGCTGCATATTTCGTAAGCTTGGCAGGATAGGTCTTTGGGTTAGAGAGGTGCCTTTTATTGCTGTTATAAAAATTGCTACACCTCAGGCAGAATTATACACTGTCAGGAATCGTATTTTTTTCCATGTATTGTGTATTGTACAGATCTGGATTTTCACTTCCTGCCAAAATCCTTGACACCTGTTAGTGCTACATGCATATCAAGATGTCCTCAATCTTCATTCCATACAGAATTCGAAGTGTGAATTGAATCATGGACAAAATTGATCTTCTCCTCTTTAGAAAGTCTGTGGGGAGTAGGAACTGATCAAGTAATAAATTCATTTTGTACCTTACTTTTTGTCTTCTCTACGATCAGTACCCTTTACTTCACAAAAATTATGAGTGAGGAGACATCAGGTACATGAGCCACCTGTGAAGTTACACAAGGAAAGCACTACTTAAAGAGTCTTTGTTGTTTAGCCCAGTAAAACAGGACTTGCCAGGTATAAACAACCCTTTAAAAAGGCAAAAAAATCCCCATCACATGGCTTGGAATCTTCTTTGTGAATGTAATAACTAATCGCTGTAAGACGCCTCCAGAACATCTAATGATTTAATCTCTCATCTTAAACTAACGGCATCCAAAATCTCCACAGATTTCCCAGTTTATATTCCACTATTTATTCCTGTAATAACAAGATGCTAAGTTTACTGATAGGAAAAAAACAGAAAAAATATTAGACAGAGCAGGCTATTATGAATCAATCTGACATTTAGACAAATCTGAGCTACCCCAGTCAGTGCCTGCATCGCAGCAAACAATTTCCATCTGGTAGCATTACAAACTTTTGGTCAATAGAATTACAATAACAATAGCTGTAATACAGAGTGGATTTCCTGAATAATAGGATTTGATTTTCCTAATTGTCGTGGAGGTGTCAAGAAACTGTGGAGCTGCCTTGGCAGTAGGGGCTTATGGCGTACAGTGATATATTTAATGCATATGATCACTGTAAAGTAACTGAAGCTGGCTGGTAAGAAGTAGGCAGGGGAGCTCTGCAGACTAATGCACGTGGATACAGCAGTTCAGGCTTGTAATAAGTGATAAAATCACTTGTAGGCAGATCTGACTGCCTGTTTTCAGCAGGACCGCAGCCAGTCTGCTGTCACGAGGACGGTGCAACAGTCTTCAGGCAAACACACTTGCACATAACAAATTGTCTAGAGATGCATTGTGCTGGTTTACATAACAATACATCATACATGCAGTTTTTCTTTTGTGTATATTTGTAGGTTAAATCAGTGGTTTCTGCAAAAGTTAGGAAGAAAATATTTGTATTTAGACTGCCATAGCAAAGAAATCAAACGTCTAGCTGCTAGTTACCAGTCCAGTAGTTGTGAGATAATATAATATAGAAGTGAACACCTTAAATGTAGTAGTTCTGGGAGATAGGAGCATTAAAAGTGTGTCTGAGGTCATTTAAAATGTAACATGAATTTGTGTAGCATTTTGAGTCCCAGAAGCAGCAAGTACATTAAAGGACAGCAAATTATCACAAAAAGTTATGTGAAGTGTAAGCTGATAGAAAACCTTTTGTCACCGATTATATTGTTAATGTTATGTACTGAATGTATAAAACATTGATAATACCTAAATCAACACACTGTTTTCAAACCAAAGCAATTTCAAACTGCTCTAAACCCTTACTAAAGCAGATTCATCGTGTTAGAAAAGCTGCTCAAGTTTTTGGAAGCTAATTCATGTGAGCTAAAAACATTTTGCTGTTGGCTGTTACAGATTCTTAACTCTTGGCCAAAACCTCGCCAGCTGAGAAATACTTTCTTGCTCCTGTCAATTAAGTTTGTTATTTATAAATGCACTTTTGGGAAGATGTAGCTTGTCTTTTACACTGGTGTTTTGTTGCCTTATACATTTAACATTTTTCTTCTCTGCAATGTCCCGTTTGAGGTCACCAAATAATTTTCAGTTTTATTTAGTTAAACCTTGTAATTCTTATTTAAATGTATGCGTTTTGGCCTGCAGATTTGATCATGGATAAATTGCCAGTTACTTTTAGACACAGAAAGCTTGAGAGCAGTGCAGGAAGTTATTTTTCAGAAGTGTCCAAGTGGCATGGACTTGTAGATATCAATGGGAGTGACACAAATAACACATTGAGGTGCATTTGAAAGTCCAGATATGCCCTTCTCTACCTCTTAAAGGTGAGCGCTTCAAAAATATTGATGTGCTGAAGTGAAATGCCTGCTGGCATCTCTTTGCCATAGCTGTGTGGGAGATAGTAGTAGGTCTCCAGACAGCTTCTGACAAGATCATGCTTCTCCAGGAATTCAGTGCTAACTGCTGCTTCTCATCGAAGAGCAAGCTGTATTCTCGTTCATGCTTAGCTTTTATGATCTTTCCTGTGACTACTTAACAGATACTGGTAACAGCTATAGTTAAAAAAAAAAAAATCTGAATTTCCTTGGGCTTTCTTAGAGGCCTGTTCTTCACGTATTTCATCTTATCAAAGAATTAAGAAAGATATTACAATACTTAAATTTATTTTCCAGAAATTCCACTTAAATAACCATCAGTTTCTCTTTGCCAGTGGTGTATCAGCATGGTCTTTGTAGCAATTTTGATAACTAAGATACAGCCAAACAAATACAAACTCTTAATTAAGCTCCTGTTATTTCACAGAATCACTCCAGGATCATCAAGTCCAACCATTCCTATCCACCTGTCTTTTAAATACCTCCTGGAATGGTGACTCAATCACCTCCCTGGGCAGCCTCTGCCACTGCCCAATGACCCTTTCTGTGAAAATTTTTTTTCGGATGTCCAGCCTGAACCTCCCCTGGCAGAGCTTGAGGCCATTCCCTCTTGTCCTGTCCCCTGTCACTGGGGAGAAGAGGCCAGCATCCTCCTCTCCACGACCTCCTTTCAGTTAGTTGTAGAGAGGAATAAGGTCTCCCCTCAGCCTCCTCTTCTCCAGGCTAAACACCCCCAGCTCTCTCAGCCGCTCCTCATAAGGCCTGTTCTCCAGCCCCTTCACCAGCTTCACTGCTCTTCTCTGGACTCTCTCCAGAGCCTCAACACCCTTCTTGTGGTGAGGGGCCCAGAACCGAACACAGGATTCGAGGAGCGGTCTCACCAGTGCCGAGTACAGAGGGAGAATAACCTCTCTGGACCTGCTGGTCACGCCGTTTGCCTGTCCAGGCCAGAGGTGACAGTTTCTGAAGCATAATGCTGTGAGAAACTGTGTCAAAGGCTTTACTGAAGTCCAAGAAGATACCTCCACAGCCTTTCCCTCACCCAGTAGGCAGGTCACTTTGTCATAGAAAGCGATCAGGTTGGTTTGGCAAGACCTGCCTTTTGTGAACCCATGTTGACTGGGCCTGATCACCCGGTTCTCTTGCATGTGCTTCATGAGAGCACTCAAGATCACCTGCTCCATGACTTTCTCTGGCACTGAGGTCAGACTGACAGGCCTGTCGTTCCCTGGATCCTCCCTGCGACCCTTCCTGTAGATGGGCACAACATCAGCCAGCCTCCAGTCCAGTGGGACTTCCCCAGTCTTCCAGGACTGGTGGAAGATGATGGAAAGGGGTTTGGCCAGCACATCCACCAGCTCCCTCAATACTTTTAGATCAATCCCATCTGGCCCCATAGACTTGTGGGTGTCTAGCTGGGCAGGCAAGGCTCTGACCACCTCCTCTTGGATCATGGGAGGTTTGTTCTGCTCCTCTAGCTCCTGGGTATGTACACAGAGGGAACAACTTTCCTTACTATTAAAGACTGAGGCAAAGAAGGCATTAAGTACCTCTGCCTTATCTTCATCGTTTGTCACAGTTGTTCCATTTGCATCCAGTAAGGACTTAATATTTTCCCTGGTCTTCTTTTTATTGTTAATGTATTTATAGAAAGATTTTTTGTTATCTTTCACTGACTTGGCCAATCTGAGCTCTAGATGGGCTTTAGCCCTCCTGATTTTTTCTCTGCACAACCTCACGTCCTCCCTGAAGTCCACCCAAGACGCCTGTCCCTTCTTCCAAAGTTCATAGACATTCCCCTTCTTTTTCATGTCCCTCCAGATCTCCCTGCTCAACCAAGCTGATTTTTTTTCCCCACCAGCTAATTTTCCGGAACATGGGGATGGCTTGCATTTGTCCTCATACTTTTTGATTTATGGGTTTTGCAGGCTGTATGCCTTTCTGTTTTTAAGAAATTCTTAAAATATAGAAATAAACTCACACAGGAAACTCTGTCTACAGACATAATTCTCTCCACATTAGTCAAGGTTCAATTACAGTGGTAAAAATTTTTCTTCCTACACATAAGATAATGCACATTTTAATCTTATTATTTGGAAATGTCTTTTGATATTCAGCACTTATTTCCCTAACTTAATCTCATTAACTAAATTAAAAATCCAGTTGACTTTTTCCTGTGTTTATTTGTTGCTTCAGCTTCCAGACCTTGACGTACTAAGAACTCTTCATCTTTTTGTTTTGCCTTGTAAAAGCTAAGCAGGCGTTTGACTGACAGTCTCTGCTTAGCTTTGACTGAGGCTTAAAAAAAAGAGAGCCCTTAGAGCACTGAAGTCTGAACTTCACAGAAAAAAAAATGTGCTATTAACAGAAAAAGATGTGTTATTTCTCTGTGAAATGTAAGGACTAGTTGCTTCAGTGGACTGTTTTCAAAAGCTAGTTTCTGAAGTGTAACTCAAGGAGAAGTATCAATTATTCTGTCTTTTGACATTCTGAAGAGGTTAAATTGGAAAGGAAATTGTACCTGTGTCTGAGGTTCTGGTAAATGGGGAGACAGGAGATGAAATAGGAATGTTGCTTTTAGTCAATACAAGTTTTAAGTTTTGTACTGCTTTCAGTACAAAACTGCTAAGTTTTCAGAAACACATTGCTTTGATTAAACCTGGCTTATGAAGGTGAAAAGATCATGTAATTGTGTGGCTTTTGTAAGGTGACAGTGAAGACAAGGCATAATCATACTGCAATTGTGCATGAAGCAATTTTAAAACAAAAATTAAAGTAATTAATTTCAGTGTTAAATGGACAAAATCACTGCAAGTGCAAAAAGGTCTGAGAAGGCGGCCCAGGTCTTATAACCTACGTTCTTTGTAGTACTCAGTGCTCGTGAAATGTTTATATACCTGACTCTATTTAAGCACTGTCCACTTCCCGATTTCTTAGGAAATAAAGCTTCTAAAGATAAATTTAAAGCCTTAGTACTCTTGTGAATCTGGTTCTGTACTGCCTGATATATTCAAATATCTGTGAAATCGGTATTGTCTGCCTTGGTTTTATCTCATTTCAATAAGGTACAGTGATAATGAGTCCCTCTTGTGGAACAAGGATGTTCTGGTGAAGGGATTTCTCAGAGATTAAAGACTAGAAATGATATCTGCAAATAACCTTACTAGTAAATGGGAATGTAGCTTGGGGAGAACAGAGATAAATGCAGAAGTATGAGTTTATATGCAGAGACAGCAAGTGATAAATAGGCTATTGTAATAGAAATACCAAGAAGTTGTATTAAGAAAAGCCACATAACAACTGGTGTTAATTTAGTAATTCTTTCTCGCAGTTCAGTAACATATATGAGTAATTTTCTACATTTCTCGCTTGAAGCCAACATTGCCACTGACAGTTTGTCTAAGCATGTATTTATTTAATCACTCTTTTTTGGCTGGATTTCGCTCAACAAGATTGTTCATAGAAGCCAGAAAGATTACCTGAGTGAGTCATTCACAAATGAACAGATATTTCATTATTTTTTCTGCTGGTGTTTAATTAAAAATAAAATACACTTGTTTTCATTGCTATTTCTGCCCTTGTTTTTGAACATTTTATAAGTTTATTATGCCTTATGCTTTTCATATTTCACACTTTCAGTCTCAGGTGATGTAAATCTGATATTTAAAACAAAGCAAATAATCTTAAATTGCATTTATGAATCTAGAATGTCATTTATTCTGGACTTTACCACCACCAGATAAAATGTTTTTGTATTTACTGTGGTTGCAGTGTCATCTGTAAGTATTATATGTACTCATCTGATATTTAGTTTGCTTTTTATTTTGTCTTTTCATCACATCTATATATAAATCAGCAATGTTAAGTTTACAGAGTCAAGATTTTATTTTATTC
Source organism: Phaenicophaeus curvirostris (assembly GCF_032191515.1). NCBI lineage: Eukaryota > Metazoa > Chordata > Aves > Cuculiformes > Cuculidae > Phaenicophaeus > Phaenicophaeus curvirostris. The sequence goes on along the minus strand of NC_091394.1, from coordinate 7,880,343 downwards.
CTCTCATGATTTATAAGTAGTAAATTAATCTGGTAAACTACCTCATTTGTATACATGATGTATAGTTTTTAATGCAATCAAATTGCTGTTCAGTTGCTCTAGGTTTCAATTGTATTGGATTCAATGAAGGTTTAACTATCCACCCTAATTATTTAGAGACCCCTTGTGGATAGTTATGACCTTGATTGCTCTAGATGCAGGCAGAATTGTAAGTATAGAAAAATAATGTATGACATATAAGATAAAAGGAGGAAATATGCATCAATCAAATTATGCAAAATTTGAAAATGGAAAAGAGAACTCTGTATGCTTGGAAATTTAATCCTTAACCTTTTTCCTCCAGTAAAGTTTTGATTACACCCAGCAAAGATTATTGATGGGAACTACTGTATCACCTAAGAGTTTATAAATTCCATCTATATCTAATTTTTGATGTAGGTGCTAAGTTGGAAACAGTCAAAGCTGACAAAGTTGAATTGACTTAAGAAGTTTTACGCCAAACTGCATCACCAAACCTCGAGTTATTCTAAACCAGCCACCAGGCTGTGTACTGCACCATTTCCAAACCATTCTTGGCAGTAGGAAAATTGCATACTAGCTTGTGGGATCTCCCCAGAGATCTCAAAGAAATTACAGGGAGAAAGGTCAATTCTCCTGAGGGTCTACCCTAGGCATCCATAAGTTAGCACTATTCAGAAGTACTCTAAGAAAGCAGGTACCAAGCAGAGTACACCAAATAAGCTATTTGTCCAACAGTACTTGAAATCCTGCTGTTACCATGTTCTGTCTGCAAGTCACAGTTATGCATTCAGCAGGTGTCAGTAAGTTTAAGTTTTCTGTTGAAAAATAACTAGGATAGTTGCTGCACCCAGAAATGTGGGAAAAGTGGACACTGCTATTTTGAGGGTCTTTGTGAGAGCTTCCCACCTTATAAGGAGACTGAGACTCCACCAAGACATAGAAAGTCGTAGCTGCCTACATGCCTCTTTGGAGGCCTCTCCCCTCTACTACAGAGGAGACTTCCCACCCAATCCATGGTCAGTCAGTTTTACTGAGGTTCTCGGTAGGCAGGGCACCATCAGAGTTTACTCAGATCTCTTGCTCCAATTTCTGGCATTGTCTATCACAGAAGCTCTTCAGAAGTGGAATCATAAATTTGGAGGGAATCCTAATGTGTCCTCATTTCTGAACCTTGTGTGTCTGTAAGAATCAAGGGGAGGTTTGTTTGTCTGAATAAATAAGTAAATAAATAAAGAATAGAGCTCCTTCAGCTGCTTTTGTACGATTTGCCTTTGAGAAACTCTGGTAGGAACCACTCATTTGCATTAATCTCAAAAAACTGCATCCAAGATCATCTTGTTCCAGCAATCAAAATGAGAGTGTGTTCCACCAGTCAGCTGGTTTCCTCTTAACTTTATCTCATCTCAGCTAGGGAATCTGAGGTAGGTTTCCTTCACAATATTTGTCCAAGAGAGACCATGCGTTTGCTACTCCACTCCCCTGCTCCTGCATCTCAGTATTTGTGTTTGAGCTTCATACTTGTCACAGACACAACACGCAAAAGTTATGAGCAAAAAGACCTTTACTGTTATTACAAGCTCTTTTATATCTTTTTAAGAGTATGTGTCTATATGTAATTGGTTCAACCAAGGACCAACAGTTCATGATTGGATGATTTTTTCTTTGTTGTAACTTCAATTAGCTTTCTCTACTTGCAGTCTGGCAGTTTCTTTATCTTGTTTACTCAGCTCTTCTTGGGACGTTCTGGCCTCTTCATGGATACATGGGTATCTGCTTAAGATCAATGTTAAACTTGCATTCCAATCCCTCAGACCAGCCGAGGTTTCCCACACACACTCAGAATCATGCAGTACTTATATTCCAAACAGCCAGTGGTGCATTGTACATTTAAAGGAAATGTGACATTTGCATCTGGTGGTTACTTTAAAATTTCTCCTCTTTTTTCTTTTCTTTTTTTTTTTTTTTTTGCTGTACAGGTGCATTTCTAGCCCACAGGCTAATTGGAACGATGACCTATGCATAACCAAAGACACTGTCCACCTAAGCTGACAGTTAGCCTGAAACATCTGGTTTGAGAAGTGAATTGCATGATTCATATCAAGGGCTTACCAAAAGCCACTTCTCTGGTGCCCTTCTTTGAGAGAACGTGTGCATTTAGCCATCTAAACCTAAACACCAAGGAGCTAAAAAGAAGTCATTCCTGTTGTAGCCGAGGGGAGAAGAATCAGCTTGTTCTCGAGAAGTGTAAATAGGAATGCTTTCACACTTTTCTTTCTGAGCTTGAAAGAGCTGTCCTCTGTCAATGTCAAAATCTTTCTTGAGAGTAGCACACTGGCTGTTTTCAATTTGAGAAATTTGAACACTTACGTTAATGCAGCATTTCTTAAGGTGAATCAAAGTCCAGTATCTCTAGCATGTTTAGCTAATATCACATTGAAATTCCTATCATCTCTTTCCATTTTAATGTCCGTAAGATTTAGTAGAACACGTTTAATTTACAAGTGTTACATTTTTTTTTTTAGAATAGTTAAACTTTAAGCTCAGTTGTTGGAATAATATACAAGGAATTGAAGCAGATAAACTGTTAATACTAATGGGATTAATTATCTAACAGCAAGAAAAAGCTTTCCAAAAATACCTTCTGCCTTCATAATGTAATTAAATTGTAGTTAAAGTTGCATTATACATTGATAATTAGAGGGGGGAAACCAGCGCTAACATCACCAAGGAGTTTTAAAATAATACTAATTTGAAGAAAATACCTGCACTTCAAATTTCCTTTAACTAAGCTTTTCAAGCAAGATTTTCCCAGGTCAGGGAGGAAGGCTGTGGGCAGGATTGTCTTCACATGCCTTGGTCTTTGTCAGAATCCCTAAACCACGCTCGTGGAGACTGCATTAAGGGCAAATATGTGATATGTATGTGTATCTGTTATTAAAAGGGAGTGATGTCCCACATTATTTTCACAACAATCATCTAATTGATTCAAACTTCCTTAGAATTTATAAGGGGTTAATAAAATTTCTGAGGACAAAAGCTTGAGCTCTTTGAGGCAGGTATCACACACTGCTTTGTGTTTGCACCACACCTACTATGCTGTGAATTCAGCCAGAATACAAAGGTACTGAATCTTGCCCCAGGCAAGTAGGCTCAATTTGAGAGATGCATGTAAACTCCTACAGGAAAGCCTAAAAAAACTGCTTTGGGGAGCTCTCAGTTTTTCTGTGCTGTAAACAGAAGGATCAACCCAGTGACAGCACCTGCAGCACTGGCTGTACAAGCACAGAAGCCAGAAGCAGAGAAGGTTTTGTTACTGAAGAGTTCTGTGCAGCCATTGAGTATGGGAGTCATCTTCAATGTAAAATCAATAACGTTAGCTATGTCCTTAGTGGATTTATGGAGCAGCTATTGCCTTGTTTCTGGATCTTGTACAAGTTTGTTCTTGGCTTTTTGACCTGCTTAGTGCCATAGAAGTCTAGCTATTTCCTGATTGCTGTTGAGTCCGTAATGGAGAAGGCAACTGACCCATTAACTTAATTGAACATTAAGATGAAAACATTGCAAGCTTTAGAATCTGATCAGGGATCAGCGAAGAAAAGCTGGCCCACAGTTAGAGCAATGGGTTATTTTCCTTAGAAATTCCTATTTATCAAAGTCAAAAAAAATTCAGGGAAATATATAGGATTCAGAGAAATGTTAGTAAGGAAGATTATATAGGTGTTGCATGGAATTTAGGGCAGGATGGCAAAAAGTTCAAGTCCTTGCTCTTTTCTGAATCAGACTCTGATTATTTTTGTTTCTACATTTTTTTTTCCTGTATACAAGTTCAGACTTTGGATTGGTAAACTCCACCATTACTGGAGAGACAGAGGAGACAACAGCCTAGGTTAATGTGGTGAGATTCTTGCATGGAAAGAGTGACATTTCCTGGAAAACCAGGCATGACTTAGCTTCTCTGTAGAAAACTGATGCAGTCTGGTGTGTTGGATTTTTCACTCAGCCTAACAGGGCGCACATGAGCCCTCAGGCTAATGAGCAGGGACTATGTGATCTCCTGAAGCCTTGTAGTTGAAATAATTGATGTCTGTCTTATTTATCTAGTGTGGGATTTACCCTATATTTTACATGACTTATCTTTACCAGGATTCTTTCAGTTTTCAGGGACTTCTAACACTTATATCTAGCTGACAACACAAGATGTCACACAGAAGGGGAGGCTGGTGCCCATGATGCAGGAGAAGCCATACAGCCTGGGCACCTCCAGGCTTAGGCAGTGCCCTCAGGTGCCTTATGGCAAAGGCAGCAGCCAGCAGATCCCGCTGGCTGAGGAAGGTGGGAGCCAGTGGAGCGAGGGAAGTGATTTTTCCCCTCTCCTCAGCCATTTGTGACACTACAACTGTCTGGCTTAATGCCTGGGGCTTCCAAGCACATGAAAGACACCAACCTAGCAGATGGGTCTCCAATAAGAGTGGTGAAAGGATTGTACTGCCCCTGGAGCCCAGTACCCCAGGGGTTGATCATGGGGGCTGTGCCATTGAACATCTGGAGGGGGCAATGGAGCGCCTGATCCTCAAATTTGCAGGTGACACCAGACAAGGGGGGCTGACTGATGCACTCACCAACAGGGCTGTTATCCAGAGCAACCCAGACAGGCTGGAGAGATGGTCCAGCACAGACACCGTAAAACCAAGACAAATGCGGAGTGCTGCACCTTGGAAGGAAAAAGGCCTTTGTGAGAATACTGTCTGGGGTCTGAATGGTGGGGGATCATTCTGCTGAGAATGATGTACCACAAGCCAGAGATAATAAGATACTGAAAACAGTTGTCATTGAGCTGCACAAATGAAAACGTGTGCTAGAGAGGACTGTACATGACAGAGGAACTTAAGTTCCTAGGTTTAACTTCTGTTGCCTTGGATAAAGGCAGCAGCAGGCCCTTTACTTGTTAGGTTTATTTTCTGTCCACTTTCACTGGTTAGTGAAAATTAGCCTAGGTCAGAGGCTACCACAGACTGAAGCATTTAGACTGTCTGGGAGGTCACAGGTGATGGCATCACTTGGCTTAACTGAGTGGTAGGTGATACAAATTATAGAATCGTAGAATAGCTAGGGTTGGAAGGGACCTTAAAGATCATTTAGTTCCAACCCTCCTGTGATGGGAAGGGACACCTCCCACCAGACCAGGCTGCCCAAGGCCCCATCCAACCTGGCCTTGAACACCTCCAGGGATGGGGCAACTACAGCTTCCCTGGGCAAGCTCTGCCAGTGCCTCATCATTCTCATTGTGGAGAAATTCCTCTTTATGTCTAGGCTAAATCTCCCTCTCTTCAATTTATAGCCATTGCCCCTAGTCCTGTCACTACATCCCTTGTAAAAAGTCCCTTCCCAGCTTTCTTGTAGCCCCCTCTCAGGTACCTACAAGTACCTGTTGAAGCAGAGTTAGAATCAGTTTGAGCCATTGAACTTTGATGCAATAATTTGTTCTTGAAATCAGGGTCCTGAATAACCATGACAGTATGAGGAGCGTTGACCCAGATCAAGGAGAACATTAAGGAATATACCTTTCTGAAACATAAAATTTGCACTATGAATTGCTTAAGAATGCTAGGTCCCTAAAAAACAGACGGGTCTTCTAGTTTCCAGCTTTGCCTTTGAAAAGCTAGGCTAATTTCTCAGAAATAATAAATCTTAGTTGCATAGCAAACTGGAAAAATAGAACTTCTACAAAAATACTGGACTGAAATTCTGCACTGAGGAATAAGGTTCTGCAAAAGAGAAAATAACAAAGTACCTAGGAAGCAAATGCATACATTTAGCATAATATGGTCTACATGTAATCTATATCCCAGTCACTTTTTCTCTAAGATTACAGACCTGAAATGTATATTCATAAGCTTTCAGACAGTGCCTAGTACAATGAAATTATGAAGGTACTTGGTTCCTCTGAGTACTACTGCAACATAAATTTTAAAATGCATTGAGATATCTATGCGAAAGGACTGTTGGATTGAAAAGTCAAATATGAAAAAATTAGAAAGATCCAAAATGAATGATTTTAAGTCTCAATGTACCAGTTTAACCTTGCAGAGCAAGAGCGGTATGCAGCTTCCTGAGTTCTAGTCTACAGTGACCTATAAGGAAAGGTCTGGAAGTCTCACGGCAAAGGCCACTGAACACCTCAAAGATTTATTTTGTGACAGTGTGCTCATGGGGACCCAGCAACAGGCATGCCATTTGTCTCGTGTTTTACCTGTGTGTTTCAACTGCTATATTATGCTTGTGTTGTATAATAATTTCAGCATGTAGCTGTCTCATGCTTCTAAAGCGAAATGAAGTGTGATGTCAAGTTGAGTAAACTTGGTGTTAAAACATTAAACCCTCCTTGTGTGGAACATCTAAAGGAAGTCGGTGAGAGACTGTTGGAATCTGACTCCATGAGAGGTCTGGAAATAGTTCAAATAAGGCAATTTCATGCATTATTTATAAATGCATTGTAGCATCCTGATAGCAGATTCTGCTTGGTAACAATACACTTCTGAGGCATGCTTTTTTTTCATTTCAATGTGGATCACTTTGTTCTAGAACACTACATTTTCCAGGAGTTGAATAAGTAGTAATGGGTCATATAAACTCATTAAATAGACTGGATTCAGCCATAAACTCAATATTTGTAATTCCACACCAAGAAAATAAAGCCTTTTGTCAAATACTTCAGAACGAAGTGAAGCATTATTAGACTATTCTTGTTTAGTAGCAGTCAGAATGATTATTCTTTCACATATGAAATGTGTGACCAAATGAAATAGAAACCAAATTATACATTTCAGGTTATTGTCCAGATACAGTCTAAAATGATGTGTCTGAGTTCTTCAAATGTTTATCTGGGCTAAGAAAGGTGTGAAATGAAAATAGAGATTATCTCTCCAAAGGGTTGCTCCTTTGTACCTTGTCTGGGTTTATTTTTAGTGTCTAGCATCTTAGCTAGATGACTCATTTGGCAAGTTATTGGAAATACCTAAATTAAATTGGATTTAAATCAATAAACACTCTCTTTCTTTGCCTCTTTTTCTGTGTGAGTATACCACTGAATATTTTTGGTGTTAAAATATATTTTTCATCATTTGGTGTAGTACAGCTTAACAGTCACAGGTTTTCTTTAACATCTCCTATTTATTTTTCTAAGCTCTATTCAATATAATCCTTTATGTCCCTAGACTACAAGTTAATTTACTTGCAAAGACTGGATTAAATTTGGTCTTGGCCTGCATCAGTGATTGCTGAACCAAGTAGGATAAATTGAAGCATAAATTCACAGATCACAACTCAAATCAGAATCACTTTGTTTGAGAACATTAGTATGTTGGTCATGTTTATTCACTAAACCACTAGTGATTTAGGATAAGGTTGGGCATTCAGTACATAAATATCCACTGAAACTACGTGAGCTTAATAAAGTATATAAGTGCAATTTGAATGTATACAAGTGTAATTAATATTACAACAAGTTTAGCAGCTACAACATCACAAATGCAACTGTAGCTCCACAAATTTTGCTTAGAAAAGCCATCACATTCCAGTAATAACAACAGTTATTCCTAGTAAGTGCTGTAACAGTTGTGGTATGTAGTGAGGAACACGGCTGTTGAAAAATTTTAGTCATCATATTAATAAAAAAACTCTTAGCCCACGTCATTAAAAAGATGCTTGGAAAGTTATGACATAAATAAGTCCTTTGACCTGACCGTTTGGAACATCCAGTGGCAGAATCTCCTCTCTTTCATTTCAAAGAATTCTCAGAATATGTCAAATGCATCTTTTTTTCTCTGATTTGCTCTGTAGAAAACATCTTTAACTGGAATGTTGCCCATATAAGTAACACACAGGCATATATTTATGAATATATTCATATGGAAGATTTATATATGCACCCCTGTAAAACAAACCAGTGGTTAAATAATCCACAATATCTAAGTAAACAAGCCCGTTATACTTTTAAGAACTGACAAGTGTTTTTTCAGATGAGAATATAGTATTTTTTCTCCTTTTCATGAAAAAGCTCATAAATCTTAAGCGGAAATATTCACTGTCTCTTTACATGAGCACTTTTATTTTCTCCAGTTATGAAGCTAATAAACTTGTCATCTTAAGACAGATTGACTGATGGCTGTGGATAAGCAGAAAGATTGCCCAGCACACTTGGACACTTGACCAGTGATCATTTGCAGCAGATCTCTACCATCTCTGTCTCCATGGAAGAAATACAGTGCAGAGCGTGATGTTTTCTCCTTGGGGTGAAGTGGTTTGATTTTTCCATGAGCTCTTCTAAGGCCCAGGCTCCTTGTTTTCCCTCCTGGGTTACATTTTTGTGGCTTCCTCAGGGCAGAAGTCCAGCACTGCAGGGTTTTTTTTCTTCACTTCTTTCTTTTTTTTCCTGACAGGCTGCAGATTGACATTGCTAAAAACTTATATATGTTGTGTCGACCTCCATATTAATTTTTCCTTATCTATTAATATTGGTTGAACATGATTATCCCTGTGAAAGTTAATATGCTGCCTGTTGGCATCTGCCAATGGCCTGCTGTTATAATGGGTACGTGTTTGGCTTAAATCCATGGCCCCATGATTACTGAGAAAAAAAATAAGAAAATGTAGAAGAGTTATCTATAGTCTCTGCTTCGAAACAGGAAAAATACTATTGCTGAACAACAGCCGGTTTTACCACGTGCACTCTATCAATTATCAATATAAAAAGGAATGGCAGATGCAGGGAGGGTAAGAAGAAAGTGCTGTCTAATTCCTCAGGAGTCACTGAAAAGGGTTTTGCATTTCAGTTGAGCAAAAATTCAATAATCTCAAGTTTTCATAGCACAGCAAAAGAAATGCATTTATTTAATTGTGCCCTCTAAACACAACTCTGTAAAAACACTGAAAGCTGAAAAATAACTTGAAAAGTAAGTTTTACAGAGATGAGTTTACTGTTCTCTAATATTTTCTGCAATATAATGCTTGCAATGAAATTTGAGAAGTATAGTTTTTAAACCCAAACTTACTATTATAAGGGGACCCCAAAAGAGAAATAAATCAATGTAGTTTGAAGGTATTTGGATTATATAGCTGTTATATCTGTTCTTTAAAACTACACATCAAAAGCAAAATCAGAACAAGTCAGAAAAAAAAGAGAGTAAGAAAAGTAAAAAGTGGAGCACAATATTATTAGGGGAAAGAAAACTGAATTATGCTAACTGACCCTGACTGTGTACTGGGTCAGAGACAAATTCCTGAAGAAGATACATGTTCTGTTTGAAAAAGTCCAGATGAGTTCATTATAGGATTAATGAATGTGATGTTTTAATGAACTTTTCTAAGAGGTTAAAAGTGGTAACTTTTTTAAAAAATAATTTCCTGTACTTAGAGCAAACTCAGTGCCTGAGTATCATCAAAGAACACTTAGCAGAAGCCTGTGACCTATGACCAGCACCTGAACTGTGCCTTCTCTGGATAAGAGCTTGGACTTCACATGCTCTTTTTCCTGTGCTCTGCTTAACAGGCAAGCAAATACAACAGTTCCTAATTTTGGGAAATTAGGGGTCAGGAGATGCTGCATGGGTAGTGATACCTTATATTTTCATTTACCAGTGGTTGGAACTTAAATGCATTTGAGTTTCTGGAAGGATTGTCTTCTACATCTGCCCACTCTAGCCCTCTTTTCTTCAAGGATGCCACACTCTGCAGGGCTGAGCAGAGGGCGATGGAGGAGTTCAGTGGATTGGACTCCCCATGGAGTCAGTTGCAGTGTGTTCAAAGAAGAGCAGATGATATTAAAGGTTTAAGACACAGATGAAATCCTCCACCACCATCCACAGCACAGTATTGTCTTGTCTTCTTTCCTACTGACTTTTTCCTGCATTACTTTGCCTCCCCTTCTCCCTCCACAAGCAGCTGCAGTGGCAACAGGAGGGAGCAATCTGCTACTTTTTTCTGTTCTGCTGAGAGCAGCAGCATAGGAGAGAAAGAATTTTAGGTTTTCCTAGTTGAGGTAGTGGAAGGAAAGCATCTCCTGCACATCCTTTAGTGGGGCTGGTGAGCAGTCTGAGCAAGTATGAGGTTTTAGGGTACGTAGCATACCTACCTTTTCAACAGTAATCTATGATCTACCTTACCTTGGCTGCTCTGCCATAATGTGCTGTAAAATGCATATTTTCATGCCTCGTATTGCTTAAGCGGATCAAAATCCCTTTAGCATTATAAGATAAACTGTAGCCATGACTCCGCCTCAGAAAATGCATGTAAAGTGTGACTTGCTATATCACTACAGCATCTCTGCAGCCTGAATCCTTGGTTCAGGATTCATTATTTTTCTTGACAATTTTGACAGCAGTGATGAAAACTAAGAGAGCGTATGTGGGAGAGGAGAGAAATCTGTATATAATAAGAATTTTAAAAGAGGAATATTGTGCAAGTTCTATATATTGAATACTGTAAATAAAGCAGACTTTGTGAACATTAAGAAGGAACAAAGCAGTACAGGACCTGTGAAACCAGAGTATTTTAAATTGATGAAAGATATACTGCAGGCAACACAAACACTTTGTTACCGATAAATGGCATGAAGTCAGAAAATCCAGCAGGCTTTGAAAGGGTATTACAAGTTTTTAATGTTACGGTATAGAAATATTATGGAAATGAGAAAAAGCAGGGTGAACGAGATGCAGTGTTTGTTATATACGTACTTCAATTGAAAGGAAAGTGCAGAACAGTTTCCAATACACCATGTGTACAATATCACATAATAATATTACAGCAATACAAGAGCATAATATAATTACTGCGTGCCATAACTGAGCTATACCTGAATTCTGATCCAAAGTTCACTGAATATCAATAAAAATACTCTCAGTGACTTCAGCATTCTTGGGATCAGTTGGTAAAGAAATTCGAGAATGGCTTATGCTACTCAGCCCCTAATTTCTTACCTAATTAACACCTGGTTGCAAAGACCTTAGAGGTGATTTCAACAGCTTAACGATAACCAAAATACCACATGCTGTGGAAATGCCAGTCTTGACTTACAGCTCACTGAAATAAAAGGTTGTTCTACACTTTTTTTGTTTCTCTTCTCAGAAACAATATATGCTGTGTGAAAGTGAAGACCTTACAAATTTTTCCAGCTGAGAATTAGGTATGTTAATTACTTAACAAACATCAGTAAGTAATGCTCAGTGGGTGGATGTACTTAAAGTGATAGTCCCTGTTGATGCATCATTATGTTAGACACCAACTCCTCACCTCTAGCACATCAGAGTCTTCCAGATAAGAGTGGCTCTTTTGCAGTCCGTGTGCCTTTCGGTCTCCCTAACTGCTGTTGTATGAAAAATAGTACCGAATATTTCAGATTTATAGAGAATAATATTAGTACTTTAAAGAAGGAGAACCTTCACAGTAAGAATGTTGCTGTTAACGTTTTAAAAGAAAAAAATGACACACTTGAGAGAACCAAGTAGCCAGTTATAATGGCTTTATTAAAACTCACAGCATGCTGAACTCACAGCTTAAGAAATGTGATCCCTGCTACTGTTTACAGACATGAGGGTTTTTTATGAATATATAAAGAATATTTTGTCTCCATTCTAAATGATTAAAAAGAAAACAGGACAGCTAGTGCAATGAAACTGCTAAAATAATTGTTAAAACACTTCATGGAACAAATGTAGTCACTCTTCCACTGCTTTGTTCTTCTCATGGTGGTGAATAGGAAATTTCAAAAATCCTTAGAAAAAAATAAAATCCTTAAAAAATATAATTTTTTTTTACTTTAACTTACATGCAAATCCATGGCCTTCTGTAGTGATGTAGACTTCAGTCTGAAATCTAACACCAAATGTCTCATTTAGGACAACAAGACTGAATCTAGTCTCTCAAAAGATGCTGGTTAAACAGTACACGCATTTTTCCACATTTCCAATGCTATCTTACTCACAGCCCTTTTAAAGTATTCTTCTGTCTTTAAAATTATAGCCAGACCTTATGCATGTACTGCCCAAGAATATCCTGTATGAGTATTTAATATGATGCATGTTGCTTTTCATACCATATAATATGACAATTTTCTAGAGGTAATGGGAAGGAGTACGTCTGTGCAGTGGTAAGAACTTTCTGAGAGCATTGCTGAGCTCACGTTTGCAACTAGTTTTACGTAATTCTCATTTCTTTAAGACATAGAATCATAGAATTACCAGGTTGGAAGAGACCCACTGGATCATCGAGTCCAACCATTCCTCTCAGTCACTAAACCGTGCCCCTCACCACCTCGTCCACCTGTGCCTTAAACACCTCCAGGGAAGGTGAATCAACCCCCTCCCTGGGCAGCCTCTGCCAGTGCCCAATGACCCTTTCTGTGAAAAACTTTTTCCTAATGTTCAGCCTAAATCTCCCCTAGCGGAGCTTGAGGCCATTCCCTCTTGTCCTGTCCCCTGTCACTTGGGAGAAGAGCCCAGCTCCCTCCTCTCCACAACCTCCCTTCAGGCAGGTGTAGAGAGCAGTGAGGTCTCCCCTCAGCCTTCTCTTCTCCAGGCTAAATGGTTGGACTCGATGATCCAGTGGGTCTCTTCCAACCTGGTTATTCTATGATTCTATGATTCTATGACTGTCCCCTTGCACTTCTCTCCCTCAGTGGCCAAGCAACACCTGACAGGGAGCTAGTTGGCAGAGGTCAAAAACGTGCAGGGAGCTCAGATCGTCTCATGCCAGTGCTCATGCATGTGCATTGTTTCATTAACTCATGCAGATGTGGCAGTAGTAACTCCTTCCAGTGTTTCATCTTGAATATTTAATATATATCTGTGTAATGCTTTCCCCCCTAATTTTTGACTGAGTTTCTATTGCTGTGAAAGAACTTATATCACACAAGGATGAAATGGTGCATTTCCAGTTTTTTTTCAGTCTTTTAGTCATCTTAAAGCAGACTTGTCTAATATTGGTCTTGTGATGGTGCTGCAAGTTGTTGTATGTTATATGGTAAGCAATTCAGGTTGAACACGCATATCCTACTTCATCTGCAGTCTATTCAAACTCCAAAATTGCCAGTAACAAGAAAAGATGCAGGACCTGGAACTTTATCATGCTCTGCACGTTGCCTAACAGCTGAGCCTAGGCCCCAGCGTGTTTCCTAAGAGCTGGATATTGTGTGAGGACGCTGAGGAAAAATCCATTTGAATGTGCCCAGGGACTGTGACAATCGCTTCCCAGGTACTTTGGTGATAGCTCAGACCTAATTGGTTGTTTTTTACTCTGTTAGTAGTAGGATTGTGTCAGGGTAAAATTTTATATTGATATTATTTTGGGTATTTTGTTTCCAAGAAGAGATATGGGTCTATCAGGATGCTCAAAAGCCTGCACTCTAACCAGGAGTCACTTCTTCTAGCTAGTTGCAAACACAGAAGTCTCTCAAGTAGCAGCATCTTTAGCTTTTAGCCACCTAATGCTGAACTGCAGGGATTTAGGGTTTCATTGACCTGAAATATTTTGACCTTAATTTTAATTGCCTAAGTTCTTTCTATAACAAGCAAAAAAGAATAGAACAACCTTTTATTTCAGAGGGCTGTAAAAGGAGGATATTATGCATTTTCTTTTATTCAAAACCTGGGGGAACACCACAACTTTTATAGTCTGCACAAAAGTGCTTGATGACAGGAGTCCAGTGCCTGGCTCTAGCTGACAGCGTGTAACTCACCTTTTCCTTGGCCCAGCATGTTTCTGATTGTTCTGTAGAAAGTTGAACAGCAAGAAAGACAGACAAAAGGAAGCAAGAAGGTCCCATTCGGAGCAGTTTGTAGGAAAGTTGCATAGCTACACAGTGTGGGAGAGTACATGGAGGACTCTCACCTCAAGAGTGTAGTTCTAGATACCGAGACAGATATGTGTTACTTAATTTTCATTCAGAGATGGGGGTCTTATTTTTGAAAGCAATTTATGTGGAGAACATTAGATCAGTTTTTAATTACTTTTACGTCCAGTTGTTCAGTCCTCTGTACGGGTGGCTGACAACACCGCGCTGTAACACCTTCTGCTCTGATCCCAGCTCCGAAGCTTTTATATGATGTTCCAATCTCTCTGGCTACCAGAAGCCATACCAATTCTTACCACTCTTCTGTCCAGCCTCCATACCCCATTTTCTAGCAGGGAATGATCTCATTTCTGTCTTCAACATTTCCAAGCCCCAAGGGTCCTTTATTCTTCTTTACTGCATACTCATAGCCTCTTAGCATCCTCTTCCATTTTACTCAGTCTCCTGGCCAATACTATAGTTTCTTTATTCTTTCTGCCTTCCCTCTTGTACCAGCAAGCTTATCCTCTTCATCTCTCAAGCATTCTGCCCCATGGCTTCATGCAGAAGTGCTCATGTCAGGATTGACCCAGTTGCTGCACGGGGTTTTGCTGATATCTGTGGGAATCAGCAGCTGCTGTGCTTGGGAAGGGAAATTACAGATCCAGGAACAACTTGCTGAAAGATAAGAAATCATCATGCATCAACTGCTCTGTGGCAGTGACCCTGGTTTACATTATTTCCTCATGATAAACAGGAGATGGTTTGTATTTTCATAGAAACGCATTACATTTGCCCCGGGGTAGGGATGTTCTGGGCAGTTACCATGATAAGCATTCTTCATGTGTCCATACAACTTTATTGTCAAGCCAAATTATCATGCCCCACATGACTAGTAAACTGGTAATACCAGGTACCACACTTGATTGTAGCCCTCTGCTTCCTCTCCTCTGCCCACTACTAGGGATGGGGTTGAGAGGAGAAACTAGAACAATTCACTGAAACTAAAACAATATTCTGGTCCAACAACCAGAAAAACAATGTGGATTACCACTGAGGAGCGACATGGAAAAGAAATGGCCTAACAGCATGTGAAATTATTTGCAGGATTGATCCAAATTACCAGTGCAGCTGTACACTTAAGTGTAATTCTGGTACTAATTACCAGCTGAGCCCTGAGAAACTAAATTTTTTTTATGTAGGCAGCTGAAATGGCAGTCAGGAACAACTTCTGCACCTATGCAATAGGATTTCCTCTATTTATATTTTAGATTTCATAATAATGAAAAAAGTAAAACCTCTAAACCCAGAAATGTTTCTGGAAGTCTTCTTTCCAATGACATCCGCTAGAGAACAGTTCATTCTAATATATTGTGGCACTATTGATAGTGATCCAGAATAGTAATATGAGGAGTTTTTAATTTTCTTTACTAGTTCTTGCCTGCTTAAGAAGATTTCATTTATGAAGTATGTGAAAAAGCCACTGTTATTGTGGAGCAATTGGCTAGTCAAAATTTAACCTCAGATGTCAATAATCTTTTCACACTTTTTATTGAATTTGACTAGGTTCTCATTTATTAAGACGAATGGTGTCTTAATCAGTAAGCAGTAGCTGTAAAATATGTACGACTTGCATGTGGCTAGGAGTACTTAATTGTCTTGCTGAATACAGGATACATTTGTTTTCTTGTGTCTCAGTCCACAAAAAGTATGATATATATCTATATTTTCAGAATAAATGGCTTGTTTTAGACAACATGAGAAAGTGATTGTTCATAGAATGCTGTGTCAGTTCACAGAAAATTTCATAACTGTTTACCTCTAGTAAAGCACAGATGACTGACATTTCATATATAAGTGGAAAAAATCGCACACCAGTATAAGTAAAATTCTACACAAGTAATCAGTTTCTGAAATATGAAGATGGAAACAGCTAAAGAAAATTGCATCTCATATGACAGACCTCAAATCCTCAGAAACCTCTATAACTTCCTTAAAATTTATTAAGATTTATTATAATTTTGTAAGTCACAGAAGTCACAAAATCCAGATGGTTTCGCTTTCTTTGAACTGAAACGGTAAAACCGATGATGACTCATACACAAGAACTGTAATTTTTCTGACTCAGCATTGAGAATTCAGAAGTATCCAACTGATATGAAAGTTAGGTTTCCAGCGTAGCAGCAGCACTGGCAAGTATAAAGTAAGCAAATAAATGCAAACTCATTTTCTGTGCACAGTAATTAAAATCTGAGTCTGAATCCTGAGAAGAAGCTCTTCTTGTTATTCTTTGCATCCCTTGCCAAATGCAGCCCCAGCTGCCCCTTGGCCACCCTGACCCCATCCTTACACAACTGTGCAGCAGCCCTGTACTCTTCCCAGGTTACCAGCCCCTGCTCGCACTGCCTCTGCAGTTCCCTCTTGCACTTCAGTGACCAGCAGGTCTCAACTCACCCATGCCAGTCTCTTCCCTTCCCTGCCTGATTTCCTAGAGCTCTTGTAATCTATGGAAAGCATCCTTAAAGATCCACCAGCTTTGTTCTGTTCCCCTGTTCCTGAGTGCCATTTCCCAGGGTCATACGGACTAACTCCTTGAACAGCTGGAAGTTTTCTCTCCTAAAATTTGGAGTCCTGACTATACTCAACTAAAAGGCTGTGCTTCAGTCCCAAAGCATTGTGGTAAGATAAATTACAAACAGACTTCAGCATTTGAGCCCAACAACTGAAAAAGTTTAAGGACAGAAAGAGGGGAAGCTAAAGAAAGGAACTGATGATCCCGGAAATTACTCTACAGGCAAATGGAAAAACAAGCAGAAAAACAAATGGAAAAACGAACAGCTGCCATGTACTCGCACTTCCATCAGCTGGACTTTGGTTTCAGTGGAAAATGAAACAGAAATGGTGATCAGATCTAATGGAAGAACTTTTTAGAAGATAAATCCATCCAACTATACCATGTAATTCTACATTATAAGATGATCAATAAGGGTGTAGGAGTTAACAGGGTTCTGTAAACATGTAGTAGTGCACCATCCCTTTCCTGCTGTTTCCTTAGAAACAGAGAGCAAAGTTCAGCAGTTACACCATTTGCTTTCTGTGGGTTCATACACTGTGTAACTAATAAATACTCAATAAGTAAAGCAAACGTTCAGACGGATATCATTTAAGATGTAACTTTGTAAACATCAGTAGCTTAGCCTTTCACTTCTCCACACCTCCGCAGCACTTCAGTTCAGCTGGGAATAAGCAGCAACACATCAGAAACTCAGCTCTTCACCCACCATTGGATTTTCACTATATTCCTTCTGGAAGCCGAGGTCCCTGTAGAGCAGACCACAGCAAGCATCCCTGGTGAGAAACGGCACCTTTCAGACACAAAAAACACAGCCATTTACTCTCTTTTGAGTGCGTTGACCTTGATACCTGAGTTTGCATCAGCCCCAGAGTGCATTTCTCAGTCTTCTTTAATGATCATGCTTTCATTCATGTTATGGAGGGGCCCCAGAACACAAGAATTTAGGTCTTTTGGCATGAAACTAAAGTGGAAGGTGCAGTCCAGGTGCCAACAGGTGTTTAGCTCATGGGACCAACTTCAACCTGGCTGAAAGAAACAACCTCAAATGTGTACTGCAAGGAAGGAAGGTCCTCAGAACCAGCTGCTCTACAGATCTGCTCTCACTGGTCCTTGATACCTGCTAGTGCAAACATAGACTTTGCAGGGGCTTGCCTTGACCTTGGCGATTCATCACCAAGTTCTCATCTCTCCAACCACAGATGCGGCTTTGAGAAATTGTGGGCGCTGCCATGTGCTCTGTAAAGTGAGCAGGAATATTGTGCACAGCCAGTTCAGAGCACATTTCCCATCAACCACGGAATATTTTGGTGATCTAAGGCAAGAAAAGAGTGTCTGGACAATCAGCCTTTCTTCCCCCTTCTTACGCAAAGCTAACGTGGAATGCTGGAACAGCATAGAAGTTGGTCTGAATGCATTTTGAAGGGTTTTGCCAGTATTTCAAGTTGGACTCATATGTGGAAATTGCCACAGCCTGGAAACTGGTAACTTGCCTTTTTCTGGTTTTTTATAAAGCCAACAAAATGGATCCTGGTTTTTTGGCTCAAGGCCAGCCCTGGTGCCAAATGCCAATTCATAGAGAAGCCACAGTTCCTTAAATACTGCTGCAAGACATTTTCTATTGGAAAAATGCTGCCTATCTTTAAGATCTCATCACTTCTTGCCTTACCATGCAGAGTTTAAAATAATACAACAGACCTTGCTGATTCACTTCAAAAGAAAATTCTGCTGTGCTGAAAGCATAATTGGAATGTTACTATCCAGAATAAATTAGTATACCAAAATTAGGAGCCATTGAAAGCTGGTGGGAAGATGCTGCAATAGAAGTTGTATTTCTCTGCTTGTTAGAATAGTCTTTACTGCAGCTTTTATTTTAAATGGATGCATTTGGAACCACTAGTATATTCTGAGGAGTTACCTAAACTTCCAGACATTATTCCTAAGTTTCCTTGTACCTACTCTCCCAAGATCAGCTTTTCTGAAGTAGTTTGTGGATAGTTATGTACAATGTTTAAAGTAGTTGCATGTACAAACAGTAGTTAGTAGATCCTGGTCCGGCCCTCCAAATGCAGCAGGTATTTTTCTAGGTGAGACTGGCCTTTTGTATCTTACGAATCAACAAATTTATATAATAACTGTGTCTTAGAGATTGCACATAACAAACATCTATTTTTATATCCTTATATTAAGTTTCTCTTAAATTTCCTTGTCTAATTACATATTTTTTGTAATATTAAAAAGATTATCTGTTCCCTAACAAAGCTCACACTGTATCTCATTAGTCAGATAGCTCAAACTGATACTAAGACATTTGAAATAGTAACATCATACTATTAATGCGGTATTATTTTATTTCTCTTCCCTAGTGGAAAAATGCCTTTTCAACATCAGAAATTTATGTTCATTTGTCTATCCAAAAAAACAAAACCTTTTTATAATGAAAAATAAAAATTAGTGTATTAAAAAATTATCCTATTTCTAATCCTCTCCTGTAAAGACACCTCACACACCATTGCTCCCAGATATCATAGATTAACAGGAGACTTTTTCTATTGCTCTCACAGTAGTCTTTAGAACAATGGAAACAAATCAGCTGAATTGTTTTCTTCTTAGATGTCCAAGTGCATGCAATAGAATTAGATGGGATTTTTAGCTATGTATCGTAGGTAATTGTAAGCTGCTTTTCAACTCAGCATCTTAATACTTAAGGAAAACATGTTTTTCTCAACTGTGTAGTTGTATCATCTTTTTCAAAAACATAAGGCTGAGGTGATATAAGTTGATTGGAGGGAGATTCTGAAAGCTGATACCTTTTCATCTCAAAATAATGTAGAAAAAACCTGCTGACAAGACAGTGATATTTTAGAAGAGCGTTTATTGCTTACAGGAGCCAGTCAGCAGATAATGAACATGTACAGCAATACTTTGCTAATAAAATACATGTTCACATGCACTTGTACTGTTCATCATCACTATGACTACAGAGTTCCTCAGAGTTCTGCGTTTTTCATTTCAGTCATAAACCAAAATAAGTCAGGGATGTGACAAATCCATTTGTCTCCTGATTTGTGAGAACTGGTAGCTCTGGTAAGTGCCAGCTGCAGTGCTTCTTGCCCTGGCAGACTTGCCATGGCCACCAAATGGGGAGGTCTGTCAAGCTACCTGTCAAGCTGCCCGTCGAGGAGCTTCCAGACTCTTCCCAGCTCCCAAAATGAAGGCCTGCTTGGCAGATGAGGTTTCCTTTTCTTCCCTGGCCCACCATCTGCCGTGCAGAGAGGGTTTTCAGAAAGGCAGTGGAGGATGTGGCTTTGACAGATCCGGCTACTGCAGGTTCCCAGAAGCTGGATTTTGATCCTGCCTTGCGGTGCATAGTCAAAGGAGAAGGACACCAAATCCACCTCCAAGGCATGCTTGTTGATTTGTCCTTTTTAGTTCCCTTGCTAGAAAGCCTGTCCTCTTCATGTTGGTGAGCAGCATGACCACAACATATGGGCCTGGTTCTGGTAAAGGAAGTGGAGACTAGGGTAAAAGAAACATCCTCATGGGGCGAGAGCCTCACGTGTGATGAGGCTATAAAAAATTGCACATACACTCTGGAGGTCAAATTAAAATCACCTTATTTCTTAGTGTAAGAACAGCTTAAACATTTTCTCCTCAGTTACCCTGACCGTATTTGGCTCTGAGCTCATCCCAGCAGCAGTTACGGTAGAGGAACTGTGATATTGTACAGCATAAGGAGACTTTAACAGCCCTTCCACCATTTGTTCCCTAGGATAGATTTGTGCTAAAAGTGGCTATAACATGAAATGATTTCAAGCAGTTTCTTCCTTATCCACAGCTGGTGAAAACTGGTTGCATATCTGGGCATACTGGAACCGATATATCTAATAAGTCTATCTGGAAAACGTACTTCCCTGCATGCTAAAATGTATTTCAAAGTGATGTATATAAGTAATATGGATGTTCCACATTTCAAATACCTCAAGTGACAGCGATAAAATTAGCCTTAAAACCTGTGAGATATTCTCTTACTCAATTTAAAACATTATGCTGAATAAACAGAAACATTTCTTATCCAACAAACGAAGCCTTAGAAACAGATTACGTGCTGTCATCATTGCTACAGATTCATTTAAATATTCTTTTAAAAATAAGTTATGTCAGTGACACCAGTCACTAATCAATGAGAGATTAAAAAAATGCTCTATAAAATTCACCTCAGTTAATAAAAGCAAGGTTTTTCTCATTTCACCTCAGCCTTCATGTGAAAGTTCATTGTTTGCAGATTGAAATTCCGAACACAGTTCGGAACCAGTTCTTTTTCCTTCGGTCGTAATCCTATTGTCAAGCTCCATATGACATTCAGAATCACGTTGTGCTGTTCTAGAAGGAATATAAATATCCAGAGCTGTGTCAACAATAAGTCCACTACAGATTATGCTACTAGGCATAGAAAGCGCTTTGGTAAAATACGTCTTTTTAGAGAGATCTGCAGTTTTTGTGGCTCTGATGCAGTTCCATTTCTCCCTTTGTAAAAGCAAGGAGTGTAGCGAGTTCAAGGTTTGCTGAAGCAAAACTCCTTTCATCATCTCAAGCATCAATAGCATGCATGACCTGATGAAGAACAAAGGGATTAATGATATTCTGAAAGTTAACTATGACTTACGTCGGTATCCACAACATCAAGTCTTTCAGGGAGAGAGGAAATAACGTATGAGTAACATTTCATTGCATCTCTTGGGGCTGCACGATAGTCATATAATTTCTCTCTATGCAAGATGTACTGCATTTCACTTAATAGTTTTAGCCAGTGCTTTCATATTGATTGATATATTTCAGCCAATTTAGCTTGCTCCCCTCTTACAAGCAATTAGTGCCACTTCCCGACACAAAACATGAATCCTGGGGCAGGGAAAATGACTTATTTGAACTTTATAAGCTTAGAAGCATCCTGTGATACACACAAAAATGCCATATTTAAAAAATGTGCATAGTTGATACTGTACTCCAATACCTACTGAGTCTGCACCCTAATGCTGCCTGTATTTCCTACAAAAGAACCCGACCATTAAATATAGAGCAATGCTGCTCCGACAGCTTATGTAAATACTGTTATGTTGAATGTGTTTACACCAACCCTGTGCCTCTCAAAAGGAAAAGGTAGCTTACCACGTTCCAGGCAAGTTTTTGAGAAACCAGGATGTGCTAGAAGACACCAGGGACTCCAGATACTTAGGTGGGGAAGCCTGGAGAACAGTGCCTGGTCACCAAAACCCAGCTGACCTGTTAGAGGAGTATCCCACAGTTCAGTCTTTAAATAGAAAGTACCTTTAATGTGGTGGTCTTTGAGCAAATTGATGCTGGGGGAAAAATATCCATCTAGGGGGAAAGGCTTAGAATTTCTTGAGGGGAAACTGGGACAGGAGACAGTGATACATACAAACAAATCATGTGAGTAAGTCATGAGATCTATGCTGCCTTCACAAGGTTAAATTCACCTCCTGACTTTCCAAGTAGAAATTTTACTACTGATATTAAGGGACTACTTATTAAATCACTTTGTCAAAAAGATTGAAGCTGAATTCAGACCTTTATTACAGCTGTGTAACTGATAGATGAGAAATGCTAGCCTTTTTTTTTTCTTCTTCTTTAAATGGGCAAGCCATCTTGAAATCATCCTAATTCACTACAAACCTGCTATTATACATTGGCCAAAAGAGCCATATTTCCAGGTGCACCCTCACCAAGCCGCACCAGCTGTCAGTTGTCAGATTGTGTGATGGTTCACCCAATGGGTCTTGTTCTTATCTTGAAAACTTCCAGCACAGAGAGAGAAACACATGGAGCAAGATAGCTGGTGCTCCAGCCAGTCTAAAACCCTAACAGCCTTATATTCCTGGGCACAAAAGTAATCAAATTAGACAAGTTTCTATGGAAATTTATTCATCTGCCTTTATTATCCACCAAAGGAGATTTCACAAGGTTCTAGAAATCCAATAAACCTCCCATTTATAAGTCATGGCTTGCAAATACTTAGAGATGTGCTCCACTGGAAAAACCATATTACTATGTTAATGGACACACACTGGGCTTCCATGAGATTTGAAAGTTCCTTCTGAATTTTTGTGGAGAAACAAGATAAGGATATATTATCACTTAAGAATGTAATTATTCTAGACCCTAATCTCTCACTTACCTGAGCTTGCATTAGGTTATAGTTGGCACCTTGCTTAATTCTTATTTTACATGCCACAGTCACTTCAAAAAAAATACAGTTTTTCTTTCTCCTCTTTGACAGTTTTTTTTCCCTAAGTATATAGGTACATATTAACATAATGATTATGTAATTGCTTTTGTGCTAATAAGCATTATATACAGTATGGATCAAGAACAATGTAATCTCTCTCTTTTATGTAAACATCATGAAAATAACCAAGAAAATGAAGTTTGGGCAGTTTGGTAATGATACAATCACAAGAAATACAGCTACTGATAACAACGTGTACGGCTATGCTTGAGAAGGCTAACTGTGTAATGACAGAAATCAATGTACAGCATCATGGAAATGGTTAATACGTTTTGAAAAGTTATGCAAAACTAGAGTATGAGAGCAGCAGAAGGCTGGAGAAAATTATACAGGGAAATGCAATGCAATATAGCAATAAAGAAAGGCTTATGCAATTCTGAATTACACACTGTCACAGCACAGGGAAGTAATAGTCCCTTTCTGGATGTCTTTAGTGAGCTGACATGCTGTAAGCTGCATCGACTTGTGTGCTTCTGTAGCAAAAATTAAAACAAAATAAAACTGAAACTACAGAGCCCCTTGGCAAAAATGTTTGAGAATATTTTGCTATATGATGTGCTACTAAACCCAGTCATTAGGGACAACTAATGCAACATAAAACATGTCATTCTTTAATCTGCTTTTATATTTTGATTAAGAATTGCAGATAACAATGTGAAGGGTGTTCTCAAAACAAGGGACATAATTGGCAAGATCCCTAGTACTCATTAACTAAAGATTACACTTAAAGCAAACTGAATACCCATCTGATTCAGAATACAGAGAGTTGTTATAGAATCATAGAATCAAGTTCAGTGAAATATACTACATTTTTGCCTTTGAGGATTCCAAAAGCAGGATTGAAAAATTGGCATTGTTTTATGGATACAGCAGAGGAACTGCAGAACTGAATAAAGTGTGATCTTCCTGGTATACCTAGGAACATACAGGTTACTATGTTGTGATTAGCTGCAGTCTAAATATGATTTACAGGGTACCACGCTAACAAAGAATTGAAATAGTTTAATCAATAAGTGCCGAATCGTTTATCAGCATCTGGAAATCACTTTTACTGAACAGTGGTTAGAATCTGGCAGTATTTGAGTAAAAGGAAGATGTCAACAAATTAGAAGAAAATGAGAGAAAGGTAACAAACTGATTAATGTGCTGAAGAATTGATTAATGAGGGAGGATTAAAATACATAAATATGTGAAGGAGCTAAATGACAGCTTGTATTTTATTGTGTAAGCCAAAAAATGAGAGAAAATGTTTGGAATGGATAAGTGAGAATGAGGGAGATGGGTGAACATGTTTGTGCTAGCCATGAGAATATTTTGCAGCTTCCATTACTGTTCCTGCTGCTGCTACAAACAAAAGTCAACAGGAAGGGTTAGTGTTGGGATGAATTAAAACGCACTGGAGAAGCATGCGCTTGAAACTTGGTTCTGACAGGTAAGGATTTTGTTTTGCAATGGCTACAGAATCCTTTGTGTCCTGTGGCTGTTGCTGGAAAAAAGAAATCTCTTGGTGTCCCAGTTTTCCCAGCAGCAAAATGGGTTTGGTAATATTTCTTGATTCATGCGAGCATTGTGACAGGAAATTCAATGAGAAGAAACTTGTCTCTAGCTTCATCCTTAAAAATCATCATATTGACCCAAATGAGCTTTTAATTGCGTCTTTTGACTGAATAAAGATATTCCAGGACAAGAGAGGCAAAACAACTGCAAGATGAGAAATGGATCTGGCACCACAGTGATTGAAAAAGTGAAAAGTAGAAAATTAGGGAAGAAAAAAAAAAGTAGGTAAACATCTAAAAAAGTAGAGGTTAAAAGAAAAAGAGGGAATTAGAGAAAAGAATTACAGGAGTGGAGCATAAGATTCAAAACAGAGTGGCTTGGCAAAACAAGGGAAAGAGATCTCAGCTTCCTGAGAACAACACGTTGCTGCCTCAAAAATTGGTGAGGCATTGGGGTAGCTTTACATGCTGGAAAAGGACACTGCTGCCCAGGGAAGCAGGGTGCTGCTCCACTGCCTGCATTGCTTGCCCCAGAGCCATGATTTATTTATACCGGTGAGGAGCAGGCCCAAGGACTTGCCAGCCTTCTCTTTCCCACGTCCTAGAAACAGCAACGTTGAGCCCAGCTTTCCTGAGCTCTTGCCCTCACTGTGTCCTCATGACTGTGCCAGCAAATTCAGTTTGGCCTAAACTGTCTTTTTTTCCTAGCTTTGAGAGGTGTTAAATACTTGAATCACTTGATCAAACTCCTGGACCAAAGGTTAGACATGTGAAACTTTAACAGAGGGCAAGTATTGATCTGAAACTGATGCCACATATTTAGTCCTGGACTGAAAGGAGCAAGAGACTACTGTGCTAAACACTTGTTCTGTTCAGCAAAGATCCTTCCAGGCAAGTAACTTTCTCCAGAATTATGGTTGCATTGTAGGTGGGTGGATGTGGCAAAATAAACCTGGGTGGTGTCTGTTGGATAGGCTCCCATGTCCTACACAGTGACCTCTGTCTAAATCCCAGGCCATGTATTTGATTGCTGAACCACTCAGGAGTAACACAAAAGAAATTCTGTGGTGCTGGAAATAACTTTAATGTCAGTTAATTAAATAGAAAATTTAATACCTAATGAACTACATATGAAATTAAATGACATAGCCAGTACCACCTGGCCCTTTCTTGACTGTTCTGATTTTGCACTCTTTTTGAATTAGCAGAATGCAGTGGGATTGTATACTGAAGCTTCTTATTTGTATTATCCAAGTTGTAATTGCTGAAGGTAGCAGGCTTAGGTATGTGGCAGTTGAGATTTTGGGCACAGATGATGAGTAGAAAAAAACAGTGATGTATAAATGAGTTCAACTATTGGACAGTGTTTTCAATAAAAAATCATACGTGAAATAGCTTATATGAGAAGACTGATGTGTCTTGAGTCTTTCGTTGAGGCTGATTCTAAGTCTGGTTAGACAAAACCTTCCACCTTTGGGAAGTAAATGTGACTTTATTGCAATTATATAACGATTTCACTTCTGCTCACCTCCAGTGGGCACAAACTGGAACATGGGAAGATTCCCCTAAACATCAAGGAAACACTTTGTTATTATGAGGGTGACTAAGAGCTGGCATAGGTTGCCCAGGGAGTTTGTGAAGTCTTCAACCTTGGAGATATTGCAAAGCCATCTGGACACGGTCCCGGGCAACCTGCTCTAGGTGTCCCTGCTTGAGGGTAGTTGGACTAGATGACCTCCAGAGGTCCCTTCCAACCTCAACCACAATCATGTGATTCTTTGGTTCTGTGAACACCATTCCAGTTTATACTCTTAATATTTTTGATGCTTTCTTCACAACTACAGGAGATGGAAATGTTTATTAGGTTAAGGATAAAAGTTGGGATTAATAAGTACAATTCTCTGGCAAAGTATCTGGCAAAGGCAGGATTCTACTGCTGGATGCACAGGGGCACAGGAGGCTTCAGACAACAGTTTAATGGTTTCACTAAATTGCAGATCTCTCTCCTCTGTTTCGTTCTGAAAGATGAAATAAAGCAGTGCTTTCACAATTAAGTGTATCTGTATTGTATCCAGATCTCTGGCAAATGAAATCACTCTTACCGGTCTGGCAGCTCCTCTCTGCTCTTGCATATTCCCTGCTTCCCTTTGGCTGCACATCTTCCTTCCTACAATTACTGGAGAAAAATAAGAAAAGGCAGAGACTGTGTGTGCACCAGCAACAGACTGAAAAACTGCTGTTGGTGTTCAAGAGCTCACTGAAGATGAGAATTTTTGGCAATCTGTAGAGCTTCCTGCTTTCACAGGAGAGCAGTTGGAGGTGAGCAGAAGTGAAATTGTTGTATAGTTGCAATAAAGTCACATTTACTTGCCAAAGATGGAAGGTACCAAATGTGACAGTTTAGCATGATCTCAAAGACATACCAGATCTGTTATTTCGTCGGTGTGGCATTCCCTCTGCCTGTAACCATTTGTGTTGCAGAAGCAGCTTGTTCAAAATCTTTCAGAGTTCTTCTGCTTCTTTAACTGGCAGGAAAGTGTTTAGTGGTTTTGGGGTTTTTTTTGTTTTGTTTTTTTTTTAATACATATATCAGGGAACAGAATAAGAATGAATATCCAGCTGGCATAGTGTGAATTTGCCAATCAAGCATGACTGTATCTCTTGATTAAGACTGGCTAGAGATGCATCCAGACACATAGTACAGCTCAGATGTGGCTTTTCTAGCTAAAAAATGGCATGTCATCCAACCTGGGAGCCAATCAACAAAGCCAAACCCCGTGAGATTTACTTACAATCTGTCTGGACTTGTTAAAAGCTTTCATATGATGCCGCATAGGGATTTCCTAGTTAAGCTGAAAGAGATGGGAAACTGAAACAAAGCTGCAAATTCAGTTGGGAACTCACCACAGATGACAACACACTACCCTGGACAGGGAGAGTTTAAACTGGGAGAAGTTATTATTACTGCTTCTTAAAGTTTATTCTGGGACCCATAGACCATGTTTGGTTATATTTTCATTATTGTGAAGGTGGGAGTGCTCTAGACACAAAGAACTGTTTGGGACTATCCATAGAAAGGAAGTTCAGAATATCCTGCAGAGATAACTACATAATATTGAGGACTGGAATAACAGAAATGAGATGAAATTCAATAATGGACAAGATAAGGTCATACACTTAGACATTTGTAAAAAGCACTTTTATTATGGACTGTAATGACATAAAAATAGGAGTTGCTTGTATCAGTCACTCACAGCATGACCCCAAAAAATTGGTGGGATTTGGTCATGTAAAAATCAAATTGGCTCTATGAGAAAAGCTTCTTTTGGAAGAAATCAGGAGACACTAGGTCCATTGCAAAGACTGGTGATACTTTGTGAAAAACTGTTACACATTGCATGTCAGCTGTGCTAAAGAAAGCTGAATTAAAATTGTACTTAGTGCAGAAAACTCTTGAGTTACAGAAACTCTGTGTTATAGGAGAAAACTAAGAAAACTTACTGATAGGCTAGAGGAGTTGAGAGTAGCTATGACTACTGCCTATAAATATATTATAGGTTTGAATGCACAGGAAAGAGAAATGTCTAGCTGAAACACTGTGCAGCACCAGGACAAATGTGAATGAACTAGTCTTGATTGTGCTCAAGGATTAGAAGGAGCGTTCTGACAAAAAGATGAGGGCAGCTCTGGTCCAGCCCTCCACCAGGAAGTGCAGGAAAATACTGTGTTTAATGTAAGATTAATCTAGCTGTGCTTATTGAAAGGGTTATATGAGTATTTACTCCTATAATAACAAAGTACTCCCTTCAAAACAAAAAAGATCTGTGCCAGTCCCATAGCCTAAAGTTCCAAAAAGTTTACTTGCTTAGCAGACCAGATTGCAATAATGATATCTGAGAAAGCTTTAAAGAACCTGGCCAATGTATCTCAGCAGCCCAGTTACAGCAGAACAGGCTACATGCGAGTTAATGTACCTCACCCGGCCAGGGAGCAGGGGTCTTCTTAACATACCTCACCCGGCCAGGGAGCAGGGGTCTTCTTAACGTACCTCACCTGGCCAAGGAGCAGGGGTCTTCTTAATGTACCTCACCTGGCCAAGGAGCAGGGGGTCTTCTGACATCCAGCATCACTGCTAGCAAAAGGAGCAAGTAATTGCAGAACGTTTACTTGGCAGAGGCAGGCAGCATTGAAATCCATATGCTGAGAGGAAATTGCTCACTGAGTCTTGATAATCCAGGACTTTTCTCTTCATTTAAAAAGACAACAATCTGACGTTGTGTGTCTGAGCACTGTGCCTACCCAAACCTTACTGCTGGGCCTATGGCCTTACTCTTTACGGGCCTGGTTAATGGGCTACTTGAAGGTCTCCTCACACAAATGCTGCAGCTTAGAGCAAGCAGCAGTGAGACCAAGGAATCAGTCACTTCTTGTTCCTGAAAAACTAATGGTTTGTACAGTGGATTAAGACACACTCTGGAGCGAGTGAGAAGAGCAACAAAGCTGGTGAGGGGGCTGGAGAAGAGGCCTCATGAGGAACAGCTGAGAGAGCTGGGGGTGTTTAGCCTGGAGAAGAGGAGGCTGAGGGGAGACCTCATTGCTCTCTACAACTACCTGAAAGGAGGTTGTGGAGAGGAGGGAGCTGGGCTCTTCTCCCAAGTGACAGGGGACAGGACAAGAGGGAATGGCCTCAAGCTCCGCCAGGGGAGGTTTAGGCTGGACATAATGAAAAAAATTTTCACAGAAAGGGTCATTGGGCAGTGGCAGAGGCTGCCCAGGGAGGGGCTTGAGTCACCTTCCCTGGAGGGGTTTAAGGGACGGGTGGACGAGGTGCTAAGGGACATGGGTTAGTGTTTGATAGGAATGGTTGGACTCGATGACCCGGTGGGTCTCTTCCAACCTGGTGATTCTATGATTCTATGACCCGTCTCTCTCCGCTTCCTTCCCCATCCCCGCTCGCGTTCGCTATCGGTGGATTATCCTCCGTCCCGGGGACCCGCTCCGCTTTCCTTCACCCACGCCGAGCGAGGAGAAGCCCCCCAGCTCCTCTCTGGGCCCGGGGGAGGGGGCTGCGGTCACGTGTGCGCTTCCTCCCCCTCCTCCTCCTCCTCCTCCCCCCACCCGTCCGCGCGGCGGAGGCAGCAGCAGCCGCCCCGGCTCCGCTCCCTTTGTTGCAGGCGGAGCCGCCGCGCACAAAGGAGCGGCCGAAGCGAGAGGAGAGAAAGGAGGAGGAGAAAGAGGAGGAGGAGGAGGCGGCGGCGGCCGCGGTCGGGGATGCTGAGGGCGCGCTCCGGCGCGGCGGAGAACGGAGGGTCCCGCCCGGGCGGCGCCGCGGGCTCCGGTTGATGCCTTGGGCCCGCCCCGCCGCCGCCGCCGCCCCTCGCCATGCCGGGAGAGAGCCCGCTGCGGGCTCTGAGCCGCACCTCGGCCCTGCTGCTGCTCGCCCTCGCCGCCCTGCCCGCCGCCCGCGCCTCCCACCCGCCCCCCGACTGCCAGGGCGGCGCCAAGGGCAAAGGCCACAACTGCTCAGGTAACGCCGGGGCGGCTCCGCGCTGCCCCCCGGCCGCCGAACAAAGGGGAGCGGCCCCGCGAGCGCCGGGGGATGCCCCTCGCTCCGGCCGCGGGGAGCTCCCTCTGCAGCCGAAAGGGAAGGAGTTGATCCCTGTCTCCCGGCTTTTGTCGGTCCCTTCCCGGCAGGTGCGCTCCCTTCATCCCGCGTCCCCTCATCCCCTCATCCCGCGTCCCTTCATCCCCTCATCCCGCGTCCCTTCATCCCCTCATCCCGCGTCCCTTCATCCCCTCATCCCGCGTCCCTTCATCCCCTCATCCCGCGTCCCTTCATCCCCTCATCCCGCGTCCCTTCATCCCCTCATCCCGCGTCCCCTCATCCCCTCATCCCGCGTCCCCTCATCCCGCGTCCCCTCATCCCCTCATCCCGCGTCCCCTCATCCCCTCATCCCGCGTCCCCTCATCCCCTCATCCCGCGTCCCCTCATCCCCTCATCCCGCGTCCCCTCATCCCCTCATCCCGCGTCCCCTCATCCCCTCATCCCGCGTCCCTTCATCCCATCCCACCTCACATCCCGCATCCCTTTCCACCTCACATCCCGCCCCGCATCACATCCCACATCCCACCCCAGGAGCGCAGCCCCTCCAGGGCGCTTGCACGGGCTCTTTTCTTCTTCTTTTTCTTTCTCCTCCTCTTCCTCCTCTTCCAGAGCCCGGGGAGCCTCTCCATCTGTCCTTCCCCACGTTTGTCGGGTCAGGTTCTCTGTGGAGGAGATGTAGAAGGCAAAATACTCCGTGGTTTGCGCCGAATGGGCTTTTTAGGGGCTGTGCCTGGTTTGGTTGTGTGACAGGGGAATGCTTTATTATGTCTACCCATCCTATCCCTAAGTGTGTGCTGGTACATGCAGTTTTGATGTAGAAGTGTAGCTTTGGCATGACAGCAGCGCATTTTCTTGTATCTTGAAATAGTGTTTTTAAAGTAGAAAAAAGTAAACGCGTACGATATAAAGTTTACAGTTTGTTAGAAAGACTGGCTTTCCTTCTAATATTTAGGAAAGGCGATTTTTTTTTTTTTCTCTGAAAAATTGCTGCGTGTGCCTCCTACTGCTTTTTCAAATGGGGTTTATTCCACTGCAAAGGTTGCACGAAAGTGCCTTCTCCAAGGTGATGAAGGTTTTTGCCCTGTGCTCTGGAGCCGCCTGCTCCCATTGTTTTCAGCAGTTTCCACATTGGAAGGAGCTCTCGGCACTTCCCAGAACAGGCTCCCCAAACTGTATAAGAGCTTTCACGAAATGAGTGGGTGGAATAATGATCTTCCTCCCAATTACATTTTATAATACAGATAATGCTGGTAAAGCAGGCTATCAAACTCGCGGACCAGCAAACTGTAGCAAAATGATTTTGCAATATAATAAAACTGCTGTTCACTCTTCATATGCTCATTTGGTCTTCATTTTAGCCAGTTTAGACACCTAGCGTGTTAGTCCGTGATACCACAGTGCTTCTGTTTCACTGCTGCCTGACTTTTTCCGTTCTATTTGTATGAATAACATGGTTATTTTTCAAGAGAGGTTAATAGGTTAATGTGTCAGTGGCGTTAGCGGCTTACCCATTGGAGACATGTGGGTCATTAGACCATGGCATGTGCATAAATCAGTGAGATTAAATATGGAAGGCTGATGACATAGATAAGGAAGTTTCTAAGACTGTGGAACACGCAGATACCATTATTTAGAAACTGTCAGGGAAAGACGCTTTTCCAACCTGGAATTAGAAAACCGTATGCTGTAGTGAAAACATTCAGAATGATTCTACTAAAAATAGGCGAAAACAAATATATGAGCTATGTATGTGTGTATAGCAGGCATTGTTCTTAGTTTAACTACAAAAGGTACGGAAGGAAAACTTAATTTAAAAACGTAGCAGTCAGATTCTGGTCTGTGTTAACAGTTTCATGCAGAACTGCAGCGTTTCAGTTCTCAACATTAATTTTGACAGAACTAGTATCAACACATAATATCTGGGACAGATTTTCCCCTCGCTTGCTTCTGTGTAGCTTCATTAACTTTTACTGGATAAACTACTCCCTGCAAAAGATGAGTTTCTTATTATTTACTCATGAGGCCAGACAGTGGTGTTAGCATGTTTCTTAGGGGACTGCTACTGTGTATTTACACTGAAAGTTAAACTTAAGAACACTATTACTACTTTTTCTTCAGACATTTGGAGTCCCTAAATTACTGTACGCAAAGAAGCAAAATCCTTCTCTTCTCTTGTTATTTGGTCACTTTAGTATTTGTATCAGCTTGACCTACTGCCCTGGAAATGTTTCTTACATTTTTTGAGAGGATTCCTGGGCTTGTAACATGTTACCATCACAAGATTATGTAGCTGCCTTTATATTTTCTTAAATTAGGAAATGCTGAACTCCTTTCCTTTATTTCTTTGGAGTATGCTGTTTAAGAAAGAGTTTGCTGTAGCAGAAGGACATTGCAAGGTGGAGCACGCAGGTAGATAACAGGAAAATTAAGATAGCCTTTTCAGCCTTGATTCCACCCTCTTCAATCCAGGCATTGTGGTTCAGTCTTTTATTATATTATGATCTAATTGCATCATCACTATCCAAGGGAAGAGCATGTAATCAAGTGATTAGAGCAGGAAACAGAGAGTTAAGATGTATCTGGAGTTAATTGACTATGTGGTCCTGTATGTGTTTGTTCATCTGCCAATTCAGGCTATGCTGGGCTAGGAGAATGAAATAGCCCTATTTTACCCAGAATGAGGTAAAAACCAAGCTGATGTTTCTTTCTGGAAAACAGACTGTTAGAGTTGATCTCTTAGAGGTTTTATATTATTCTCTGCACTACCTGTATTCATCTTCTGTAGCATTTCTCGGACTCACTGACTGTGAGTGGAGTGGGATGATGCTTTCTTCTCTGCTCAGGCTATAACATAGTCGTGTCCTTAATAAAGGCTGTCAACTACAGGGGGTTATTAAGCATTCTGAATGTAAAGGTAAGTACAAAATCTAGTTAGTTCATGAGCTTCTAATCAACTGATGCTCTCCAGAGACACACACAGAGTGTGGACAGCTACAGTTTCAGTTACAGTCCTGTTGAATCATCTGTGTGAGTTGCTGAGGGCTTCGTTGAGAAGTACACAGACTTAATGAGAGAGATTGCTCAGTGCATTGGTTTGGATTTGTGCACCTGGGATTTTGATTAACAGAGATGTGTTTCTGATGGTAAGGGTTTCAGCTTGCTACTCCTTCATGCGATAAAATATGCTTGTTTGGGATGATTTCACACACCTCCTAGGAGTCTCATAGGCCATATGTTGCCCCTGGTTTCTTAAATTCTCATTGAGTGAAGTGAGTAAAGATAAAATTGTTTCCAGATAGCTTACTGAGGATATAATGAGGTCAAGGGAAAAGTAAGGACACCTTCTCTTTCACAGAATTCCTCTTCTGATGAATGTTGGGGTTTGTTTTTTTTTTTTTTTATACACAGTCATAACATGCCTGAAATAGTCTGTAAATAAAAGTAGATAAAATTACTGATTAGGAAGAGGAAAGGGAATGGAAGACAAAGGAAAGAATCCACCCTGTGATAGGGTGGTATCTGAGTGTACGATGGGCTGTTTGAGCGCAGAAGCATAGGCTGTCAAAAGGTTTGTAAGTATTCAGACAGAACAGCAGAGAAAGCTGTGGTAAAGCTGTCCTTCACCATATATATATAATCTTAATTTTCAACATGCTTTAGAGAAATGGTTTCTGCCCTGAAATAACTCCTAGAGTAAATTAGGCAAACAGAGAATGTGGAAGCAGAAGAAAAGCGAGGTGTGAAGCAAACCGGTGCAAACAGGAGTACAACAAACACGAATAAAACTCATGTGTTTTGATAGTTCAAACTGTGGTAGGATGAGAAGGGGAGGGGAGACATCACCAGTGGGACAAAAGCATCCAAAGGCTGGACAACAAGAGCGGGTCCTGAAGAGGGATGGGAGTGGAAAGTGTTGAGTGGTACACGAGCAGAAAGGAGTAAGGAAGCAGTGTGAGAAAAGATGCACAGCTGAGACTGGGAGCAACTCACAGAGGGTTAAAAACTGACCATACCATATGCTTTTGTTTTCAAAGCATGCCTTTTTCCGTTGTGTGAACAGAGTATTAGAGGAAGAAGAGTTTAGAAGGGCACAGAAGATGAGATGAGCAATAGGAGATTCAGTTTAAAAGTAGAAAAGGCAGGAACATGCAGGAGTGTGACCGTAATTCTGTGTATTCTAACAACAGAAGAGAAAAATCACATTGTTTGTTGATTACTGCAGACAACTGAAGAGTGCATTTGCAGTATGGCTGTTGTCACTGTTGTTGAGATACATGTGGTATCATAGAAAAAAATATCCTTTTTTAAATTTAATCTTTGTTAAGATTAACAAATCCACCACTGATGAACGTGATCTCATTCAGAGTTTGCAAAACGTTCTCCAGTATCATTCACGTGCAATGGATACCGTTTGATTAGGGACTTTTTGTTTCCGTTACTTAGTTAGATGCCATCAAGTCTGTTCTTCAGTCCCTGTGGCAGGGAACCCCAAGCTTACTATTGTTAGATACCAGTGCTAGCAGAACAGACATAGCATGCGTATTTCAACAAAAAAAAAAATCATCTACTCAAATCACGTCTGCGTGGCACTGTCGTGTGGTATATGTAATGTATTCATACCTGCTAGAATCAAGGGCTAGAAATCAAGAACGTATCTTGTGCGTTCTGTGTGCAGGCTACCAGTGCTGTGCTTTTCTTTAGTGCTTGACAGCTTGTGGGAATGGTGGGAAATGGCAAAATCTTAAGTCACGGGGGCCAAACCGAATCAGGGGAGTACTTGGAATACTTTACCTTGCAAGAAACCTTGTCTGCTCAAATGTTGCCGTTGCTTTTGCTAACTGTGCTTCCTTCCAAAAGGATTTGACAGTGATGAACGAGACAATGAGAATTTAAAAAGTGCTAAAACCCTAAATTATCAAGAATGTGACTGGGTTAGAAACACAACATTTGGGGCATAAGCTGTAAATGCCTAAAGAAACAGTTTCCTAGGGAGATGATTAGTCAGTCACCTTTGCGAGGGTTTCTTTCTCTAAGAAATATCAGCCTATATCTCTCATCTAAGGTATATCAGCACTGCGGACGAGACACACGTTCAAAAACGCTGTTTGTATTTATTGGCCAATTCAAACCAGGATGAACTGTCACTACTTTAAGGCGTGTTACCTATTAGGTGTGAGCGGTTGTAGCTGAAAATTTCACTTTTTTTCATGGCATAAGAAGAGGTCTAAATCTATTCCCATCTGGTACCTCTATGCTGTGACGTGAAGTCAGGTTTATGAGTGGGTTGGCCAAAACGAGTTTTATGGACTCTTTCTCACTCTAGGCTTGCGTGTTGTCTGAAGCTTGAGTCTAGACCATCCCCACTGTGATGGCAAAGAGTGGAGCACTAGTCCTGCTGGTGCCCAATCCATGTGGCAGATGCGAACACAGATTTGGGAGAATGCAAACCTCGGGCAATTCCTGCCTCTGAAGCTTAGCCTTGTTTTTTGCCTGAGCTCAGTGGGGACTCTGAAGCAGAATGAGGTGTGGCCTCAAGACTGGCTTTCATCCGTGCTTATCAGCTGGAACAGACGTACCCTTTGTGGGTTTTGTGAAGATTAAGTGGGCAAGGGTTGGTTTTTTTATATACCATTCTAAGTTACGCAAGGCCAAACCAATTTGGGCTAAAGATATGAAGTCATGTTATCGGGCGTGTAAAAGCAGGGGATGGAAGAAAGGTACAGGCTCATCTTTTTTTATGTTTGCATACATAAATTTGATGGGAGTATACAGGATTAGAGTAATTGGTTATTTTATCTAAGATGCTATGACTTACATTCCTGTAAATTAGTTAAAACAGGCAAGCCAGATAAACTGTGATATGTGTTTGTGCCAACCAAACTTCTAAAGTAAATGATCTAGACTTAGTCAGGTTACATATCACTTTGAGAAACTGGTGTGAGGCATGAGTATAAATCAATTATAGGTAAAAAGTAAAAACAATGATTAAAAAGTAAAATTAAAACTCAGACAGTAACCTGCACGTCTTTGTTTCCCTTTAGTGTGACATGGAATGTCCTTGCAGTACAGGTTCTTATGCTGATTAAAGAGCCAAAAGGTAATTGAGTAGAATTGAAATTGTCAGAATAGCAGAAAATAATCTTGTAACAGGTGTCACTCCATCATTGTCACTAGTTGGAACCAGTAATATGATGAAGCATTTAAGGCTTGACTGAAGGGACTGCATTGTATCAAATTTCTTTACCTTTTTCTGAAAAGAGGAAAAGAAGAGTTATGTTTGTTGTAGAAAACATTGCCAAGAAAACATTCTTTCTGTACCAAGATCTCTCTGACAAATCCTGTTACTGGGAGAACAAGAAGTGTCTTTATTAAAAGTGGTCTGGCCCTTTTTTGTTATAAATGTAGAGATAAGTATTTTGTACTTGCAGTCTGCTGGTTTTCTTCTGGAGTTGACAGTGGACTGGATAAAGGGGAGACTTAATATTTACTTGGACTTGGAAAAAAAAAAAGAAGCTGTGATCAAAATCTTTGAGTAGAGTAGTATGAAGGCAGGGAATCCCACAGATATTGACAGGAGGCTCAATTCACCCTTTTCCTGTAAAGAGATGATCACATTCCACCATTGATTCGTTAGCGGGAAGTGCCTGTGACTTTTCCAGCTTGTAGTCAGACTTTGGCTAGTGTCCACAAAGCAGGTAGTGGCAGCAGTTCCCAGAGTAACAGTACCTGCATCATTTGGGGAAGAAAAAGCCTTGAGCACCCGGGATGTTAAATGTAAGATGTATTTTTCTGATTCTAGACTACTACTTATCCTCCTTGATAAGTCCGTATAGATGCTGTGGAACAGAAGTGGAGATAGAGGACGTGTTGGCATTTTTGAGGTGAAAACCTGTCTTTTTCTAAGCAGTCTGTATTCACTAGAGCTGAAGACCAAGGAAGTTCTTTATAAATTGTTCTTTAAAAAATCGTTCCATCCCAAGAATAGTTTTAAATGATAAGAAAATTATAATTAAATAGCATCCTGTAAACTAAATATTCCCATCTATTTGCTGTAGTTTATTCTCAGCTCATCTTGAAATTCTAACAGTTTAGAGAAATAAGGGAAGAAAAAGAGAGAGTGTGAGAGAGTGGAGTTATTTTGTGGAACTCTTGAATAAGTAGGGAAGGGCTTGCTTGACTAAATCAATCCATAGTAAATTTTATTTTATGAAATCATTTCTTGGCAAAATGAGTCTGTGTGTGATACTTTTCTTGCAGGAAAGGATAAGAAGATACAGACAAATTCTGGTTAGGAGTAAGTTCAGCGTCAAAATTTTGATCCAATGAAAATAAAGTTTTCTGGAGGACCTTAAATCTGTCTCTTTGTCTTGATGAACAGCAACAATGTATCTTTAGTTCTAGTTTAGTTCACTGATGGTTTCATGGGAATCAGACAGTGAAATTATTACCTCTTGTATTATTAAGTAGATATACAGTGGTGCCATTAGTTTTTTAAAATATTTGGGATTTATGGGTCATACACTCTTCAATTTGTTTGTTTGTTTGTTTTTAAAAAGTAAAAATATTAGGTATTTTTTTTTTTATCTTCAAGATTCTTACCAGGGAACCTTTGTCTTCTTTTTTGGAGTTGTGAGCAAGTTGCCAGTGGAGCATTTTGCTAGAAGAGTACTTGGAAGACTTCTGTTCTTGCTACTCAGTTTCATCTCTAGACCTGGCTTGGTGTGGGATGGGAGACTGACCAGGCTGTGCATGCATTTGTGTATATGTTGCTAATGTGAATATCTCCGTTTCAGAGAGCAATTTAATGTTACACAGATGTAAATGTTGAGTTTTTTCAAGTTGCTCTAAAACTGCCTCATCGGTCATAGTGTAGTTTGTGAGGAGATGGTGTTTGACTAGCAAATAGTGATTTATTTTAGGATAATTTAAATTCTCATTATAGTAGACAGTTTCTAGGGACTGAAAAGATAGGACTTTTCTGATAATAGATTATGTGTTACAGCAAGAGTGTTTAAAGGATCTGGTTCAAAATAAAATTAAATCCTTGTAATAACCTCTCTTTTGACTTAGTATTATAAAAATAAATTTAGTTGCAATTACAGTCTTGAACACCCACATTATATAACCATGCTCAAGCTGGCAGGATCCTCATCCACACTTCAAAAATAGTGTTAATTAAGACCAGCAGGAAAACATGTGAAAATGAAAGAGGAGAAAGTCAGGAATAAGACAGAACTGTCAGTAATTTTTCTGAAGGGACCTGGCTTCTCTCAGTAGCTGCCAGCTCCTCCCCTAGCCTGTTTCTACCAGGCTGAGACCTTGCAGTGCTCCCGTGTGTCTTAAATAGATGCAAAACTCTCAGCTTTCCTGAGATGCATAGAGCATCCCGTGGGGAGCAGATGAGGAAGAAGAGGACAGGTAAGATATTCTTGACAAACAGACAAAAGGATGTTCAAGGCATGAAATGGTTCTTCTCAGTTCTGGTCTGGAGGCAAAAGCTTCCTGAAATCTGGCTCTACCTTGCTGCAAAGCCTCTGTAGGCAGCCTTATTCTAGCTACCTGGCTTGCTGGCAGGCAGCAGCCTGGTTCCTCAAGGAAAGGCCCAAGGGCATCTCATCTGCCTCACACCAACATCACAGGATCAATGTGAAAGCAGATGGGGTGAATGGGGGCAGCCAGGCGAGCCAGAGAGCTGAATCTATGCAAACTCCAGTTCATCTGTCCTTGATCACCATAGTGTGTTCAAAATAAGCATGAAATGCTCAGCTTTAAGCTCCAGTTTCTTCTCCCCAGATCCAACCCTAGTTATTTCCCAGGGTGGCACAATTCCATGCAGCTTTAGGAGTCTGACACATTTCGGTGTTCACCTACTGCTGACCAAAAAACCTACTTTAAGTGCTTAACTGGTCTTAGTTACTAACTCATGTGAGCACTGCGTATGATGACAGAAGAAGAAACACACAGCTGCCAATGAAAGCATTCTGCCACATGTACTTGTGTTTGTCTACATAAAATGTTCTATAAACGCACGTATTTCAGCAGTGGGTGAGAAAGTGCACTGTTGCTTAAACCTGAAGCACACCAGAGGAGTTTGTTGTACCTTAGAAGGGTTATACTTGCTCTCCTATTCTGTTTCTCATATGACTACAAAGAGTGAGTGATGACATAAGCATCATTTGCAGAAGTTGCTAAATTTCGTATAAAATTTTAAATCAAATGAGAATCTTATCAAAAGCAGCATAAAAGCTTGAGATGTGGGCTAGGTAATGGTCTCAGTGCATATGCAGAAAATGCCTGAAATAGTCTATGAATTCAAAATGAGTGCATTTGAAAATGTAAGTTTTAATCCTAAAGGGTGTCCATAAAACGCAAAACCAAGATATAAAGTCTTCACCTGGTTGATGGAGACAGTTCAAACAGTGTTTGCAACAAGTATTTCCATAGAAAGTTTGTTAAAAAATTGTGGCTGGGTAGAGCCACATTAGAGCTGTTTGTTGCTCTAAAATTCAGGGAAGCATTGATCTAATTAAATGTTTACATTTTGCTAATTAGTATTGACTCTGATTGTGTGCTCCCTTTATCAGATCCCTCTGGAAGAGACAGAGGTCAGTGTGTTGTGCCAAATGAGTTCTCCGGGGCAGAGGAGTGCAGCAGAAAATCCTTAAAAAGGCTAAAGAAAGAGGCCCCACCCCTGCCCCAAGCAATATCACCATGTGCAGATGAAGAGTTAGTTTCCTACAGCACCATATCCATTAAGCAGCTTTTCCTACATCCTCCGTTTCTCACAGAAGTTTACCTAGACAATTCTGTGAGGCAGAGTTCCTTTTCCTCTGTCTTGACTGGAAGTATAATTTTATGGAAGTACCATTTCAAGGTTATAAAACTGAAAATAAAATGAAATAGGCAGCCTCATGTTGAGGGTATAGAATTTTTTTGTCATATAAAGCATGGTTTAGGAAGGCAATTTATTTCATTATATTTCTTCTGGTTAACTGCAAACATGTCTGTTTCTTTGCTTGCATGGATGTTTGTGCCTACAAAGAATGTCTTTGCAAAAATAGTTATGTGTGTTTGAAATACACAAAATTGGTTCTGAGCTGTAAAAAATACTTTCTCACTCAGAAACTAGGGGATGAAACAAAAATTTTGACTAGAAAACAGAGAACAGCTGCCTAATTTTATTTTTTTGAAGTGAGAAGATGTTTATCATTATCTTGATGCTCTTTGTTAAAACCTCTGTCTATAATATAGAAGTGTTATCCAGGTGAGAGAACACACCTTCCGCATTTGCAATTGTATTTGTGCTGCTGGCTGAGCAAACAAAGAGGATCACTGGAACCAGACTCCGAATTTGAGTGTTCTGGGTGATTTATCTACCAGATGGTAAATGCAGTCCAATGTAAAAAATTAGTCTGGGAGCAGGGAAACAATCATCCAGCACACTGATCAGCAAAGGGATTTGGGTGTTATAGCAGAAAAATTAATGAGCTGGCAATCCACTGCAGAGCAGCATTAAAACAAAAAGATGCTACCCTGTAATAAGAGTCTTCGCCCAGAAGACAAAAGAGATGAACACAGTGCTTTATTAGACACTTGATAATCCTACTCTAAAGCAGATATCAAAACCCTAATATTATTCAAACACATTGAGCAAAATGTTCAGTATAAAAATCTGAAAATCAGTGTTAATTTAGGAAAGCGAAGTTTTTCGCTACTTTTGCATTTGTTTCCCAAATACATAGGCTCTTCTGTCATAGGAATTACTTATTTGTATTCTATATTATAGTAGTATGTATTTCTATGCTATTTAAAGTCACAGTACAGTGCATTCAGAATTATTATAAGAAATCAATACCAGCTTTATGCCGTAATTACATATTTATATAAAAACTTGAAAATGTGTCCATAGCCCCTTTCAGTTAGTCAGGCGATGAGACCGGAATAGCTTCACCACCATCAGCTCTTCATGACTTTTCTCTGATTTTTCTTGGGTAGCCATTGAGTCTCCATCTAGGAAAGACTAAGAAAAGGTGGCTCCCATGCTTAATTTCCACTTTTTAAGACCTGGAATTTTTTTATTCAAAGGATTAGGTGTAGGTTAGGCTCGTTGGGAAATGACACTGCGTACAGGCTGCTTCTGGTGGGAGGAAGGGCAGCAGCAGATTCTTGCTGTGGTGGTTTATGGCCACTTGATGCAGGTGGAAAATCTAGCTGTGGGTCCCCTCTCAAGCGTTAGTTACTTCTGTGCCTGCAGGTAGGTGAAAGAAGTAGATTGGAAAATATCCCTGAAAATATCTACCTGATGTTCTTGTGTGTCCTGAGAAGTAACCACTTTTATTTCTGAAACCAGCCAAAGAGATTAAAAAAAGCCTTAATGCCATACTGTCCTCTGATTTTGGCCTTTACTTGTTTGGTTTGTTTTTTTCTTGGGGACGGGCATTGTTTGGCTGGTGAGCAGCTAACAAAGCACAAACCAAAAATCTCCAGTGTCCCTGTGCATCATGCAAATGCAATTCCCAAATTGTCTTTCACTTACTTAGTATTTCCTGCGTGGCTTTTTGGTTTTGTTTTAGTGGGGGTGTGTGTGTTTGTTTGTTTGGTTTTGGGTTTTGGTTTTTGTTTTGTTTTGGTTTTGGTTGTTGTTTTGGTTTTTTTGTTTTAAATGATTCCTGGAGAAATATTTCTACAAACACAGGAGAAAGGAGCTGACGGTCTGAGTGTCTGAACTATAGAGCGAAGCCCACTAACTAAGCAGTTTTTTTTCCAGAAGGGCTACCCACTGCTTCAAATTGACCAGAGCTCCTAGGCCATGGTCCTTGGGAAAGCAGATTTCTCTATATACAGAGTAAGCAATAGGAACCTGCAAATGTTAGCCTCTTCGGATTAGGAGGGTAGAAACAATGATTTTCTGTAGACTTGCAGGAGCTGCAGCGAAGCCCATACCAAAGTGATAGACTCGATCGCCTACATTTCTCCAATCCACAAAGACACATTTGCCTTAAAATTATGCAAGACATATCTGATGCTGTGCTGGATTATACTTGCACAGCTCCCGAGCTAATCCAATTCAGCCTAAGTGTAAATAGGAGCTGCACCTCAGTGAGTGCTTGAGCATCTCAGGGCTGAAATTGCCTTTTTATTTGATTTCAGTTGCCTTTTCGGATGTGTACAACACTGTTAAAGGTGGCTGACCAAGGCTGTGGCCTGAGGGAGCCTGTGGCAGAAAATGCAGATTAAATTCAGATAGGCAGTGGTGCAAGGTCTATCAGTGCCGCAGCAGTGAGATGATTCAGAGCACGGGTGATAAAGTGTCTGTGATCCTGGTCTTTTGTCCCTTGTTCCTGTGGCCTGGCTGGCTCTACCCAGCGCAAGGAGGGGGTTATTTGCACGCTTGGCCAGCTGTTGAAGGACCCCTGGCAAAGTCCAGCTGTCCTCTGCAGTGTCTAGGCGAGGGCAAAATGAGAGCCAGTGTGTCAAAGTTCCATGATTCTCTGTTGTACACCAGGTAATAGCAGCTAATTTATGGCAATTAGGAAGTCTCCCTCAAGAGCGGTAAGCTGACACTGGGCATATTTTGGCAGTGTCCACTAGCTGTGCTCCTCGGCCTCGGGAACCGCAGGGAAGACAACTCATGAGCTGGCTAATCTGCCGTTACATTTGCCGAGGGAATCCCCAGCAGGAAACCGTGAATAATTTCCACCTGCTTCATCCTGCATGAGTGGCGTGACAGGAGCAAGTCGAGATGGATGAGTATATTGGAGGAGAGGTGACCTGCTGCCCATTCTTTAAACAAAGCTAGTTTTTTAGTCTGAAAAGCTGGGCGTTGCTGGTCTAGTGGCTTTTTCTGGCTTGCTGGTGTGGTGGGCTGTGAGCAAGCTGGAGTTTATCAGTTCTCTGCAAACCTGGTGGCTCTACCAGCCCAGTTAGAGCCATCGTTACAGGAGACGGTGAGGATGGAGATTGTGCCCTGTTGTATGGATGCCACGCTGTAGCCCGACTATAAACTCCCAGCCCCTGAAAATCCTTTCAAGGCTGGCAAATGGGGTTAGCAGGAGCTTTGGGAATTGTATTTCTCCTTGTGTTTCAGTAAGGATAAACGAGCAGGCAGAAAGGAATTATTAGCTATAGATTTAGCTGACAGGAATGCATACGGGAGAAAAACGTATTTCAGTAAGCCGAGCAACTCCTTGGCAGTGATTTGTTTTTTAGAAGCATAATATAGTTGTTAACGTTCGAAAGGAACAGAGCTGGTGGCTCGAGTCCTCGCTGGTTCCTGTAACTTACTGGAATTACCAGAATTCATTAAGAAACCTGAACGATCAACCAGGGGATTGTTTGTTTGCTTTCTCCCCATGACTTTTAAGGGTCTGGTTATTTTGTTACTTTTCCAGGGGTTTTCTGACTGTTTAATTAGGGTTTTAAAAAACTAGCCCTAAATAGCATAGTGTATGTGTGTTTGGAGGAGAGAGTTTATGCAAACCTAATTATGCTCCAGCACCATTCATACTGCTTATGTTGCAGCGATACTACCCAACAGTTAATTTATTTCCTTTCTCTGTACACAAAATAGGAATTTAATGCTATTTTTGCAAAGGTATGTGTATAATAAGAATGCACCACAATGATTTTTTAATTTATAGATCTGTTAAAGGATTTTAATGAGACTGAACTGCAAGAGGAAACTAAGGTTTTTGTATTAATTTGGAAACTACCATATTTAACTGTTATGTTTTAATCTCTCACATGGAAAATGCTCTCATTAGAATGAGCTTCTGTATAGTATTCTGAAAATAAAAGGGTACTTTGTCTTTCTTTTGAAATACATAACTAATTAAGTTATTTTTATAAATTCTTGATTTTGATGTAGACTGCTACGGTCTGTAGAGACGCAGAGGTATTATTGCCTCTAACTAAGTTTTGACATTTATCCCTTTTGTTTCATCCTTTAAAAGGTCTGTAGCCTTAGAACATTGAGTGCTGGCACTAAAATCTTTCAGAACACAAATACTGCCACAGCCTTTAACTTGTTTTGTTGGATAACTCACTTTTAAAGTAAGTTGATGTTTCATTTCCTAGATCTAGTTAAGTTCTGTAACTTGCTTAGAAATAGCTACTTCTTTCTGAGCTTTAAAATAGAAAGGTAATATTCCCACAAAAGAGCTTGTCTTACCCACTGGCTGTCATGCTGACAGGCTGTCATCCACATGACTGGGAGAGATCTCCCATGGCATTGAGCCTCCTTGGTCACTCTTTCTGCAGTGAAGCCTACTCCTCAGAGTCACCCATTTCTTTCTGACTGACTCCACTATATACTATTTGCTTAACCATGTCTTACCAATGGAATTTAAAACTTTGTTTAATAAGTTTAATATGCAGCTTATATTAAAAAAATAGAATAAAGATAATAGACATGAGCAGCATTATTGTAAATATTCTTACAATAACCTTGCTTTTATACTTCTATGATCAGAAATTTCCCACCTCAGCAAGATAACCAGTAACAATTTTTAATGTGCTTTCAAAGATCTCTAAAACTTACGTATGGACCAGACTAGCCTGAAAACTGCTTTAGACCTTTCTTGTGTGTTAATTAGACTTTCAGTTTGAGTGAAAACTTGGATATCAATAAAACAGCGTATTAGAGTACTTAGATGTTTTAAATTGAACTTCATATATTCGATGAACAACTTCCAGTGCTGTGACTTATTGCATCCCACTTGAACTGCTTTGAGGAAAAAAAAGTGCATCCAGACAATGAGAAGGGCCCAATTAGTGAATATGTCTGGAAAATC
Source organism: Phaenicophaeus curvirostris (assembly GCF_032191515.1). Lineage (NCBI taxonomy): Eukaryota > Metazoa > Chordata > Aves > Cuculiformes > Cuculidae > Phaenicophaeus > Phaenicophaeus curvirostris. Next base: position 7,835,728 of record NC_091394.1, on the reverse strand, counting down.
TGATTCGAGAAACTTGTCTAGCATTGCACAAGGACATAAAAAATAAATTTGTTCAAATAACATTAATTCAGGAATCTTCTTGTGTCTGAATAATCGATTTACTCTTTTATTATGGTTTTGCTTAACATAAATTCCTTTGGAAGAAAACCCCAACCCTCCTCACTAACAGCTGGGGAAAACACTGACATTTCGTAGGATGGACTAATTCTTAAGAAGCTGTGAGGAAAGTTAAACCATTGTACAGACATAAAAGTGTTCATTATATGATCACTTAGGTGTTCAAGACTAGGCTGGATGAGGCTATGAGCAACCTGATCTAGTGGAAGGTGTTCCTGGCCGTGGCAGGAGGGTTGGAACTAGATGGTCTTTAAGGTCCCTTCCAACCCAAACAATTCCATGGTTCTATGATTATATCCTGGCAGAGACCTGTCATTTGAATTAATGGCGTGATGGGTACCACTGGAAGTAGTTCTCCTCTGTCAGCCAGCCACCTGAAAATCAGACAGAGAATTTTCCTATATACTTACTGGAAAGCAAAGACCTGGCAGCCCTGCGCTCTCTGTCCAAGCCTGGGATCCCATGTTTTCCATGTTGGTTTTTTTGCCATCGTTGCCCCTTCCACTCTGTAGTCCCTCTCCTCTGGCTTTCCTCATGGTTTTCTTTCCGCTCTGCTGTACCTGCCAGCTCTCTTTCCTTCATAGTCAGTTCTCAGCTTTGTACTCTGACTGTTTTCTGCCACTGAGACCATACAGATATGACATGTATGACAAATAAACAAGTTTGCCAGCACTGACTTCTAGTGCTGAAGCAACAGCTCATCTGGCTGTCATCTGGCACCATGAAGAAAGGCTGCATGGAAGGGGGAGCTTGTGACAAGTTTTGCTGGTGGCATGTAACAGATGAACCTCTTCCAGGGGCTTAAAATTTCAGGTGCTTTGGAGGCATTGCCACATAGCAGAATGTAATGGTCTGAGCCTTGAAAATTATACCTCTTTCACTGCAACTTGTATCTCAGCTCCTGCACGCAAATGTGGAAAACTCCAACACCATAATGATAGAAGTTTCAATTTTGTTACTTAAAGAAAAAAGGATGAAACACAGTATATGCCCCAACTTAATTCTTAAAAACTACACTGTTGGAAATCTATGAAAACAATGAGACTGCATGTTATAAACAACTTAAAACACGATCTTATGATGGAAAATGTTATACAAGATTAACCAAAAATATATTTCCCAGCTCTGTGTATTATTGCAACTTTGGAGTTGGCAAGTTGTATTAAAATCAAAGAACTCTCTGTTTGCTCGAGGAGGTGTTTGGAACTTAGTGCCAACATTTTGAACAATCAGACTCACTTTCTGAAATAAGTCAAATACTCTTATTTTCGTGGGGGTGTTTCTGAGCTTCCTTCACAACTTGGCCTGCAGAATCTGTCTACAACTTTTTCTTCCAGGCCGGTCTTTCTTGTTGTTGAAAATAATACAAATGTAACAAGTATTTATGCTTTTTATCTTGTAGAAAAATCAGCTGAATAATATCATTAGATAACACTGGAAAACACTTCTGTACAGCAGGAAGGGGAAGGTACAGTGTTTAGTTTTGAGGATAGGTTTGATTCTGGATTTAGTTTTTAAATGTAACAGAAATATCAAATTGAAGTATGGTTTTATGAGCCAAGGTATTGAGAATTGACCTTGACCAGGGTTTCAGCCTCTTGCACCTGACCGTATATCCCACCACAGACCTTGTTCTACCTCAGCTTTCAACGCTCCCTGCTCTCAACTAGGTCACCTCACTAGAAAGTGACAGAACAGTAACACAGGTAAAAGTGGATATTTTCTTTTCTTAGTGTTACTGCTGCCTTACTGATTGTTGTGACAAGTACCAGATGTGACGGGGCCATGAGACGGAGAGCAAGGAGCGATAATGAGGAGATATGAGGCCTCGTCCCCATTGGCACCAGCAAGCTGCCTGCAAAACTGTACCCTTGCTGCACCTGGAGAAGGTTCTGTAGCAGGAACTCCTGCCAACACTTGGCTGCTGAGCCAATGGAGCTGCATAAACTCCAGAGGCTAGCTAAACAGAAAGAGAAAGTCTTTAAGAAAAAATTTGTGTTTTTGCTTGGCTAGTGAAGCCATGTATGTATTTAAATATGGAATGAATTTTGAGTGAGTTACTGATATTTCTCCATGAACGCACATCATATATAGAGACTTTCACATCTCACTGGCTTGGACAGACTCACTACAGCCATAAATACATCTTACTCCATAGATTTTCATCACAATACTGAAATAATGAATTTCAGTTTTTCTTGTTCTGCATAATGGGCAGAAATGTTGTGGAGTAAAGATCTGATCTTTCTGAAAATGGGGAGTAGCTTGTGAGGGTGTATAATCAGATTGCCAGAGAAATTTCCTGCAGATTTTCAATGTGACTGAAGTCTGTCAGAAAGAAAAGGTTTGTTCGCTTTTTCAGATTTGTACATAGCTAGTATAGAACCACTGCATGTGATTATTTTTCTTGTTCTTCATGTTACACCTCACTAAATGTATTTACTTTTATCTCTGCCATTCCACATAACAGAATTTATCTGCAAGAAAGGAATTCTAACTGCAACAAAGGTTGTATAGAGAGTGGACTGGCAAAACATGAGGCAGGAATCTAATGCAAGATGTTAAGTGCTGTCTTTCGTGAAATCAAGAAGCAATTAAACTTCTTATTCCACTAAAGAAGTTGAAACCAGTAAAGTAATATGGTAGCATAATGGGAAGTGATTCTTAATAAGCTTATGCAGTTATTGCAAATTAAAACCAGTTGCATGTTTAGCTAACAAAATACTGAGAATACGTTATCATTAAATGTTGGTGATAATGCAGTCGCAACAATAGCATTGTACACAAGCCTTATAGAGCTATTAGATTTACTGTATCTTCTATGAGGAGCAAAAACAAGCTGAGAAAACACAATAGTAGGGAAAAAAACCCCTACAGGATTAAACGAAGAAAGCATGGTAGCTAACAAAAAAGAGCAATCAAGTTCACCTTGAATGTCAAAACCAAGACGACTCCAAAGAAAGCAAAACATAAACATTCTATCTCAGAGGAATCCTCTTTTTCACAGTTAATGTCTCTGGAAACCTACTTGGTGGGAGATTTTAATCACCTAATCAAACAAGTAATAGAAACATTAATGATTTCTAACCTGCTGAAACTTGGCGTCTCTGAGGGTCTGCTTTATCATCTGAACTTACAAGATCTGCATCTGCCAGCTTGGCTCATGAGCATGAAACCCAAGGAAAAACAGGCTATTTCTGAAAGCACTGTGTGAACCCTTCCCACTTTTGCGAGGCAGTTGATTTGAAACGCTGTAAAATATACATTATTTTCCCCCCTTGTGTTTATGAAAGCAGCCCTCGCAGGCAACGGACAGTAGGGAAGTGGAGGACACAGTGGCCGTACTTCTCTTCTACTCCTGCCCCTCCCTGCAACCTGACATTGCCTGCCAGCTTGCCAATGGTGTTTTCTGTTTCAGCATAGGCTGCAGATAAAGATTCAAGGGTATGTGTCCATAGTGTATTCAGCTTGTTGCTGGCTACCAATGTCAAGCCATTGACCACTACCTTTTGAGCCTGGTAGTCCAGCCAATCTGCCTGTCCCACCTATATTTCCTTAGCTTAAAAAGGAGACTGCTGTGGGAGATAGTGTCAGAAGTCTGAATATATTTTACGTCTACCACTCTCCCTTCAGACCTTTTCTTCATGGAAGACAATGAGTGGGGACAAGCATGATTTGCCCTTGAAAAATTCATGTTACCTGCTCCTTCTAGTTGTCTTCTCATGTCTGTCTTTAGAGATGCAGTACAAGCAGACCTTCTCCAAGAGAATTTCTAGGGGCTGAGGTAAGGCTGACCCAGTGATTGTTCTCAGGGTCCTTTTCCTTGCCTTCCCTAAAGATGGGAATAATGTTAGCTTTTTGTGGTCATCAGGGACCTTCCCCTTTGACCTTGATTTTTTCAGGAGTGGTTGGCAACAGCTTCACAAATACATCAGTCAACTCTGTAACGTTCTTGGGCAAAACCCATCCAGCCTGATGGATCTGAACATATCCAGTTTCTCCAAGTAGTCTCTAACCTATTGCTACTGTGTTGTTGGCTGGCCCTGTGTTTTCTGAATGGGATGTACACTTGCTGGGACTTGGGAGCAAGCTTTGTCTGCAAAGACTTATAAAAAAGGACATTGAGTGCTTCAGCCTCTTCTTTGATGACTGTTGCTTGTCTCTTCCCCATATATCAACTGACTCACATTTTTCCTCACCTTCCTCTTGCAAATAGTATTCCAGTAGAATTGTTTCTTTTTAACCTCAGTGTCCCTTGTTAACTCCAGCTGGGCTTTTGCCTTTCTGTTTTTGTGCCAGAGGGCTCAGGCAGAGCTTTTATTCTCCTTTCTTGCCTATCTTTATTTACACTTTTGTGTTCCCTTTTTGTATTTTCAATTCATTAAGACTCCTCTCAACCAAGCGGGTGCTTTACCAGAAAGATGAACTCAAGACAAGGAATAGTCAGAGCTATATAAAGGTCTGCTTGTGAAAAATACAGTGGGTGAACAGCATTTCTAAGGGAGATAGACTTAGGCTGATGAGGACAATGACTTTCAAATAAGATACAGTGGTGTCCTTGTTTGGCCAAGAAGAGGACGTTGACTATAAGGATGTCAGAATGGGTGAAATGCCAGACTGTTCATCCTGCTTTTGAGTAAATTTTTGATTTCATGCTAAAATCCTTATTACTGCAGCCACATTGCTACGCAGATAGTTGTACGCAATTCAGTGTGTGGAGTCAAAAGTGGACAGGACACCAGGAAAGTAATGAGAGCAGAGAGATTTCTGAGGAAATGGAAGAATTGTGTCTGTGTAGGAAGAATCTGCTGAAGTTTAGCATGGAAGGGGAGTTGGAGAGGATAATTGGCTGCATGTCAGAAAAGGTGTGGCAGGATGACAGGTAAGGAAAGTTATTCCTCAGAGAAGAACATTTTGAAGATTAAAAGATCAGAAGGGAGAGTTCATTATTAAGTCTGGGTCAAGTGGCTAAGACAGACTAAAACAAGCGAAAAGGGAAGAGTCTTCAGTCAGAAGTGAATGAAGGTTAAAATTGCTTGAGTTCAAGCTAAAAGTTAAAGAAACAGGAAGAGGAAGACGCAAATATAAGAACAGAAGGAACAGTAGAAAGGGGATTTGGAGACATCAGCTTAGGAAGAATAAGCGAAAATCGTGCTGACCTCCAAAAAGGATAAAACACAAGCCCATGAGGTGAGAACAGGAACACTTCTTAGCCATTGGGGAGCAAAACTGGATCATCATGAGACGAGGCTCTGGTGTCTGTGAGGCAGGATGCAGTGAGAAAGTCATGGTGGTGAGGGCATGGCAGGAGAGGTCATGAGCAGCAACCACGCAACTGGAAAAGCAACTGGAAAAAGGGCATTGAGAAAGGAAGAGAGTAAGAGATAGTATTACATCTGAGGAACTGGCTAAGTGAGAGAGAAAGTAAATTAAGAGGAAGGAGAAATGTCTTGGATTCCTGAATAAATCTCCTACATTAGGAAGCAGGAGAGGGAAAATTAGTTCATCAAAATTTAATTTTGCTCTTTTTTCTCTTTCTTAAAACAAAAACCCAGGAGAACAAACCTTCCCCCTCCTAGAGTAACTTTATCTTAATCCTTTTATCAGTTATTTGTGGTTTCTAGCTAGAAATAGAGATATATATAGTCTCTGTTTAACAGACAATGAGGAAGAATGACAGATTAAACCCCTAATCCTGAAAATATGCACATGCTGAATTCTGCAGTCACATACTTATGTTCTTAACCCTTCTGTTAGATCAGAGCTGGAGTGCTCAACTGCTTTATATGTTGAAAATGAAGATGCTTTCAAATGGATTTAATGCTTTTTCAGACTTAACAGATTTGGATCAATAATACTTAAAAACAAAACCCACCCTGAAAGATACATAATTTTTAATCTGCTGTGATATCTTTATACAACAGTAAATTCCACATATTTATCATTCGTGATATTTTCAAAGCTGAAATGACTTAAGTAATGTTTATTGGTACCTTTGAAAATTAATTTCAGAAAAATGTATGATCAAATCCAAAATTAAATCAAGATGATCCTGGATCTAATCTGCAGTGGCTGGATCAGGTCTTTAAATTAAAACTGGATAGGTATTTTTCTGGTTTACAATCAGAAATGTGGAACATAGACACTTTTTTATTATTATCATTCATAGAAAATTAATTTAAAACAATTGATTAATAATTTTTAATTGTGAGTTTTCATTGGAAAAAAAGTTAAAAATAGTTAAACCATTTTGTCAGGGTATTGTGGGCATACTCTGTTTTTATTCCTAGAGCTCCATATTAAAATGACTGAGGTTGATACAACAGAAGTTTACAAACTCATTGAGAAGCTATTATATTTAGAAAACATAATTATGTTTTTTCATTCTTTGCTTGTTTGGTTCAAACTTTTGATGAAGAAAATTGGATTGGTGGCAATGAAACTGTGCCCTTCTTTTCTCTGATTAATATTTTTTGTAAGTATGGAATCGCCTAATGTTACACTTCTATGCCGTAGTCTTGATGCGGTTATGCACAAATGATATTGTATTTTTATACCTGTGACTTAGAAGTCTTATTCCTCTCATTTTGCATAGTTATTATCCAACATAAATGTTATGTTATAACACTACCAGGGCTTAATGTAGACGAATTGATCTTCATTGACTTTTATCTTGGCAACTGCAAGAGGTTCTGTTATGAAATTTAGTATCTCAATTTAGATCAGTTCACTACATTTACCTATACGTGGTGTTTTGTATATTTAAAAGTATAATACAGACTTTAAATATGTGAGTTGTTTTGAAAGACAGATGATTCAGAAAGGTTTATAATTTTCTCTATGTTACAGGATTTTTCAGAAAATTAATACTGCTTTCTGTTCGGGACTTAAAGTTAGTGGCTTATGGTTAAATGTCATTGTATATTTCTGATTTGATGACTTAGTAAAAACAAGTCGCCTTGTTGCATGATGCAGGCATAGTGCATGTTCTGGAGAAAAACTGTTGGGAGAAAAAATGGTAAAAATAAATTATTTCTGTATGGAACCAAGGCTAGTTTTGAGAGCTAGTATTTACAGCTGCATTTGAAAAACATGTATTAAATACAGGAGGCACAGTTATGGGATTTTCTTCAGCCCCTAGGTAAATACCTGTGTGTCCTGATGTGCCATCCCAGAAGCAGTACAAGTGAGTGACTAATTCATCAGAGTCTTCTAACTGAATATTCCTTCTGTGAATGTAGCTGCCAGCCTGAAAAAGGACATGCTAGATCTGGAAAACCGTTGCTGTTCCATCCTGGAAGCAGAGAGGAAGATGATGTTGTAATGAATGTGTATCTATCTTTTCATAGCAAGAGGCCATTTGGGTCATGCTCTGCCTCCATAATTTGTACTCTGCACTGTGAGGAAGGCAAAGCAAATGCTCTGTTGGTGTGCTTAACTTGTACATATAGTGGGTTTTGTTTTAAGGTTTTCCCCGCGACAACATAATTTAAGTTGTCTGACGTTTAGATAGTGTTAGGGTTTGACTGAGCTATCTGACGGACGAATACCACAGTGGGTTAGTGCTAGACATAGCACACGTGTGAGGGAATGGCCTCAAGCTCCACCAGGGGAGATTTAGGCTGGACATTAGGAAAAAATTTTTCACAGAAAGGGTCATTGGGCACTGGAACAGGCTGCCCAGGGAGGGGGTTGAGGCACCTTCCCTGGAGGTGTTTAAGGCACGGGTGGGCGAGGTGCTGAGGGACATGGTTTAGTGTTTGATAGGAATGGTTGGACTCGATGATCCAGTGGGTCTCTTCCAACCTGGTTATTCTATGATTCTATGTATGTACATAATTTTCCTAAGGCTGGAGGAAACACAAAGGCACGTTCCCCATGTAGCGTGCTCCTGTAGCAATCTACTGCAGTAACAGTAGTATTACTAATGTGTTAATGCTAGCAGAGTTACTCCTGTAGAAATAGTATGCTAGCGGAATTACTCTAGTAGGAACAGTATATATTTTTAGACAAGAATATTCTGGCAGTATCTTTGTGCGAAATGGTCTTGTAGCTCTTGAGAAACAGCTCATTGCTGAATTCAGCAACTATCCCATGCTCTGGGAGCAGCCTTTGGCATGAAAAACGCACTGGCATCTCCAGATTTTCACAGCTGACGCAACTTAGAGTTCAGAAACTTCCTCTGCAGTCCATCGCTTTCTTGATCTCATAGATCTTGGGGCCTTGAGCAGCCTGGTCAAGTGAGAGGTGTCTCTGTCCATGGCAGGGTGGTTGGAACTAGATGATCTTTAAGGTCCCTTCCGACCCAAACCATTCTATGATTCAATTTTATGATTCTATGATCTTTGCTTTTTTTTTTTTTTGGCTGTCTTGCTTTTTGCCACCCTTTCCCTCTCTGAGATTCATATAGACAGCACTGTCCTCCTCTTCTTTTCTTCTTAGACTTATGACATTTCATGATTTCTTAACAGAGTTATGGACAGAGGAAATAAAGGCAGCTCTTCCACCTCATCTTGTTCTGCTAATATGTTGCTGTGACAAGCCCACAGCCATGGTATTTGAGTCCCTGCCTACTACACATTAAACAGAATGACAGTTTTTGTCATGTGGGATTCTACCCTTTTCTCTCTGTATCCGCTGGGGAAAATTGGATGCTGATTATATTCCTATACTTAATGAATTTATTAGTGAAGCAAAAGTTGAGGAGAAGGAAAACGCAAACAGGAAAAAAATTGGAGAACCAAATTTATGGAGACTTTCAGGCACTGTAAAACTGTCTGAGGCTGAGCATGGCTCATCACAGCAGGAGACAGAACTCTCCCCAGGGACTGTGGAGTACACTGTCCCTGCATCTAACTACCATCACAAACATCACCATTGGATATGCTAGGTACGTTTCCTAGTGTTTGTGTGTTCAGGTATGCTCTATGTTCGGCTGAGCGCCATCATCTTCCTTCATCAAATCCCACATCTTCTGAGAGCCCTTTGTGCTTTATGTTCACTCTTGCTATTTTACCCTTTTTTTCTCATCTTGCATGGAGGTTAAATTTCTTGTGGCAGGACAAAGACCCCTTACTCTTCGTGAACTGCATCAGAAACACTTTTTGTGCTCTCTGTTTAACTAAAAGTGACGCTGCAATCGGGAGAGCACAAGAATTTCAAGCAAGGTTTAATTCCCAGTGTCAGGAACAATAAAGAGAAGACACTCATTATGTTCTTGTTCAAGAAGCATCCTTGGTCCAGGGTTAGTGAAAAAGCAAAGTTGTGATTGGATCCATCACTTGTATCCAGTGTTGCCTTTAGCTGTTCTGGATGCCACTTTCAGTTCCACTACTCAAGCTGAGGTGTGAGGCTACCTGAGTCATTTTTACTGACATCCCCTTATCCCCTTCTGAAGTATGTGAAGTGTGTGCAGGTACTTAGAGCAGTCAGCATAACTGATTGTCCAGCGTGGCCATATTCAGCACCCTTGAGCATGTTTGATGTGTGGGCAAACAAGCATTAAGCCTCCTCCCTCTTTCTGCTCCAGACCTCAGAGAATCATAGAATTATAGAATAACCAGGTTGGAAGAGACCCACCGGATCATCGAGTCCAACCATTCCCACCAATCTCTAAACCATGTCCCTCAGTATCTCATCCACCCGTCCCTTAAACACCTGCAGGGAAGGCGAGTCAACCACCTGCCTGGGCAGCCTGTTCCAGTGCCTAATGACCATTTCAGTGAAGAATTTTTTCCTTATGTCGAGCCTGAACCTCCCCTGGTGGAGCTTGAGGCCATTTCCTCTTACCCTGTCCCCCGTCACTTGGGAGAAGAGGCCAGCTCCCTCCTCTCCACAACCTCCTTTCAGGTAGTTATAGAGAGGAACAAGGTCTCCCCTCAGCCTCCTCTTCTCCAGGCTAAACACCCCCAGCTCTCTCAGCCGCTCCTCATAAGGCCTGTTCTTCAGCCCCCTCACCAGCTTTGTTGCTCTTCTCTGGACTCGCTCCAGAGCCTCAACATCCTTCTTGTGGTGAGGGGCCCAGAACTGAACACAGGATTCGAGGAGCGGTCTCACCAGTGCCGAGTACAGAGGGAGAAGAACCTCCCTGGACCTGCTGGTCATACCGTTTCTGATCCAAGCCAAGATGCCATTGGCCTTCTTGGCCACCTGGGCACACTGCTGGCTCATGTTCAGTCGCTGTCAACCAACACCCCCAGGTCCCTCTCCTCCAGGCAGCTTTCTAGACAGACTTCTCCTAGTCTGTAGCACTGCACAGGGTTGTTGTGCCCCAAGTGCAGGACCCGGCATTTGGCCTTGTTAAACCTCATGCCGTTGGTCTCAGCCCAGCGGTCCAGCCTGTTCAGATCCCTTTGCAGAGCCTCCCTACCCTCCAGCAGATCGACACTTCCACCCAGCTTAGTGTCATCCGCAAACTTGCGAAGGGTGCACTCGATGCCTTCATCCAGGTCATTGATAAAGACATTGAACAGGGCTGGACCCAGCCCTGAGCCCTGGGGAACCCCACTTGTCACTGGCCTCCAGCTGGAATTAACTCCATTTCCCACCACTCTCTGGGCCCGGCCAGCCAACCAGTTTTCCACCCAGGAGAGGTCCAGACAAACTTGACTCACTTTTTAGATCCGCTTTGGAAGCCATTCTTTTAGTAGACATGTCTTAGAGACACCGACTGTTAATTATGGAGGTGGTGTGGTTCCCTGCCTGCTGAGCACTCTTTGTTACAAGTATAAATAACAAACTCTATACGTGAGCAAGAGTAAGAGACATATTTATTAGCGTTTCAGGATCAGTTTCAATGAAGAATTTAGCAGTGAGTTTGGCAGGTTTTCCTAGTATTTCCCACAGAAACTAAGGAGCACCTCTTCTTACACTTTGAGTGCTCTGGCAGTGCTTTTGAAGCATAAAACCAAAATTTACATTGATCTAAATATTGCAGACACAGAATAGCATCTCTGTGTCCTCGAAAAGGTAAATGGGCAGACACGTACACCCTGCATGCGCTTCTCTAACTGGGCTTTTAATACCCTTTTACTCTAACAAAACCATCAACCTGCCAAAAGATCACAAAAAAATCACTAATCTTCCATTTTGTAATATCCTTTTGAGGGGTTGATGGGAGTGCCTGAGGGGTTAGATTTCAAAGACAGGTTTGGATTAAGATATGATACCATACTTCAGTATTTCATGTCTATGACAGAAGATGTAGATGTTATTGTCCACATTTTTTACAAAGTACAAAACTTAACTTTCTCTTACATATTTTTATAGTACAGGGGAAAAAAAAGACATTGCAATTTGTTAATTTAATTCTGTTGTGGCAAATATCCACAGAGGACTTGTGTAAAAAATGTTGTTTGCTTAGCAAGAAATGCAAATGCTTTCTTTAGAAAAATGGTAATATTTAAACAAATAGGCAAACGCTTGCTAGATCAAAATACTTACTAGTTCAATTTACATGTATGTGTGCTAAAGCATCCCTTTTTTTCCTAACTCTTCCTTCTAATGTTGTTGTTATTTCACGACGTAATAAATGGCCCTTCTACTAACTACTTTGAAGGAAAATGTATTTTTATAGAAATTACATTGCACAGCAATCTTGAGATTATATTTACTGTACAATTAACGTGTAATTCCAGTTGATATCTATCACTGTGTCTGAAATATAAGTATTAGATTAATTCAGTTGTCAACGGAGTATATGGAAAGATAGTCACTGAATCCTATACTGCAGGTTGTGCTAAATGTATGATTACCAACACGTAAGTATTGTAAAAAACATACAAAACGTTTTTATAGGACACTTGGTTTTCAAGTGACCTTGTAAAACTAATGCTTTGTGGAAAAAAGAGAGTTTTTTCTGTCTTTGAAAGTCTGCTTAATATTCTTTTGTTATTTTATCTCTTTAAAGACAAATTCAAAGGGAATTTGCAAGATTTTATATATTTCTTCCACCTTAGTCTCTCACTGAGGGTAATCTTTTAAAGCTAGGTTTTTGCACGTAGTCTTTTAAGTACTGTCACTGAAAATATACAGTGAAATGTAAACAAAGCATTATTGCAGAGTTGGAGCTTTCTCCTGCAGTAATAGCATTTGACAATTTGAATATTGAACAGCTTTTATATAATGTAATTCAGATTAAGACTAGTTTACAAACATAGGCCTTAGTTAAACTAATTTGAAGCACATGGGGGTGTGCATTATGTTTCTAAGCCAAGAGAAATTTTTAAATCATCACAAAATATAAAATGGGGAGGGGATATCATCTGAAATTTAATTTTAAGGCCGGAAGGGATTGCTATGAGCAACCTCTACATGCGTATGGTCAAGATGTTCATTTAGTAATTCCTGTATAAAGTTCATCATTTCTGTCTGAGCTAAAACATGGATTTTAGGAAGACATCCCCAGCTTGATTTTTAAACACTTGAAAGGGCAGAGCATCCGCCAGGTCCCTAGATATGATGCCACAGCGCTTAGTCCTCAGTATGAAAACTGCTCCACATTGCTGTTATGAATTTGTTCAAGCTTCTGCTTGGAAGCTTGTTGGTTTTTTCCTAAATTAAAGTGCTCTCTGCCGTCAGGAGACATTTTTCTGCTGAGATATTTGTATACATCATCAGCTCTGCTCCCAAGCTTCAAACTGAGAGAAAGGCTGTTAGAACTCGATACCAGAAATCATATAGCTTCTTTCTAAATCACTGATGACCGAGATGTTGAGTGCTCTTCAGTCTTTATGGATGTGTTGTAGGTGTTGTCCCAAGCCCCTCTGTTACAGACCACCAAATGGCTCTGGGAACGTGATGGCAGACCCTCTTTAAGCAGCTGTTTTGTGTATATGAAAGGCTTTGTTCTCATACAAGCAGCCAAGGTTCAAGAAATGTGTGTGGGAGCTTTGTCCTTGGAATTTCTAAATACTACAGAGAAGATTTCCTCTGCTGCTAGCCACAGAAGTAGCTGTTGGTCAAATAATCATTTTTTTTGCCCATTATTAGCACAGCGAAAGCATAAACCTCAGACAAATAAGGCTGTGAATGGTTTATATATATATATATATATGTATGAAGGCCAGCTTCACAAAGCTGATAATACTAATTAAACTCTGAGGAAAAACTATTATTCATATTATTTTAAAGTTTAAATTCCAAGCTTATTTTTTACCAAATGTGCAAGAACGCTTATCCACCCACAGCCTGGTGCAGGGGTAGAGAAGCAACGTTACCAGGTAAATCAAAGTTTCCACATGCACATTAACAAGTCCGTTTAGATTTTTTTTTTTAATTTATGTCTATGTGTATGTGTAGAATCATAGTAATGGAGTATTTATGTTACAGTGCACCTCCAGAGGTCTCCTAGTCCACTGTGTGTATATATATGTACACATATGTGTACATGATGTGTATCTGTATATGCATGTATATATACACGTGTTATGAAATGAAAAGTGAGGATGTTGATATGAATTCAATGTTAGGAAGAGTAGTGTGTTAAAAAGGGAAGCAAAAAGACACAAATGAGAAGAAATCAATGCTCAGCAGTGGCAAGAACAATACAATGTTTTCAAGGCACAATAAGGTGAAAAAAACCTTTAAGTAAGATATTTTTTCATTCCTGCTAGAAAAACACTCAACTCAGAGGACTTTCTTTCCTGTAGAAAAACATGCAGCTCGGAGAAACATTCAGTAAATGTTTCCTTCTGAATTTAAAAAATGGCAAATGATGCATGTATATCAAGAAACAGTGAGAAGAAAGGAAGAAATATTTTCCCTTTCAACAGTAATTGGGAAGAATTTTAAACTGAACTTGATAATTTTCAGATAGGGAAGTGAGGAGTTGTGTCAGTCGCTATTGTTGATCTGTAGTAAGTGAAAAAGGGAATATTTCACCACTATTTAGAAGTGCCAGATGGGATCGTCCCCTAGGAAACGCTTGGTAACTGTGGAAGGATGGTTTTCTGAGCAGTGTACTGGCTGGAGTGGTGGTTGACGGGGGACACGGCTGTGACCAGTGCTGCCCAGCAGGGCAGCCTAGCAGGTCGCACGTCTAGAAGATAGTCATGCCTTTTGATCTAGGAGACAATGCATAAGCTAAACAGCTCAATAATCACTTAAGAAGGATTTTTACTTTGCAGATTTTGGTTCTATTACTCATCCTTAGTCTGATAGTAGACTTTTAACAGGGCTTTCCTTTTGGGGGGAAGTGGGAAGAGGAGTGTCAGTTCCTGTTAGCTACAGGTTTCAAACTCATTTTGGTGACCCTTAAATCCTTTTCTGAGGCAGTTTCACCATGACAAATCTCCTTGTTCTATAGATATGAACAACCTTTTTTTTCCTTTCTCTTTTTCTTGCTATTGCCACGACTTGATATTAAGGTATTAAAAGCCCTTTGGGAGTTCAAGCAAGCCTAAGCTACCAGGGGAAACAGATCACTCCACCGGTTGGCCTGTTTCGATCATCATTCAATCTGTTGTCTGTTGTGTGGCCTGTGAACTTTATTTAGGTAAAGACTATATTTTCTCTCAGGCCACTGATAAAAGTGTTGGATGGTGTCAGGCCAAAAACAGATATCTGAACATCTCACTGAAAATACCCTCACAGAAATCACAATACCTGATTTATAGTTACTGTTGATTTATAAGTCAATAAGGGTCACAGATATGATGCTTTAAAAAATAACTAATTAAAGTGCTTTATGAAAGTCTATTTTCCAACTGAGTTACCTTTCACAAAGAAACAGTGATCACACCAGAGAATAGTATCAAGTTCTGTCTGTCATAAAACTGTTGATTCACAGTAATAAAAACAAATTAAGAAACAAAGATGGCAGCATACTCATTTCATTGTCCATCTGCTGTTGTGTGATGTTACCACGAATCAACATCAGCTGAAGTTGAATTGTTAGGGGTGTAAGATGCAGTATTATTTGTATAAGGAACTGCATCTATTACTCAGTCTCTCCTGATTAGCTTGTCATGTCCTTAATTTTCATTCTGCCAGAAGGAAACAAGATTACTCTCCAGGGCTCTCCTGGCCTCAGCAAATTGAGTCAATCCTCCATGCTGAGGGAGGACCTGATCAGAGGCTGCTGTGAATTTTCCCAGAATTAGAATAGGTTTTGTGAACCAACAGCAAAACTCAGTGGACTGGAAAGCAAATGGGTCCAGCTTTGCACACTGCTTAGATGCCAGTCAGCATCTTTGTTGAAGAACCTACTATGTGATGCACAATACTCAAGGTGGGGGGGAACCAAACCTTTCCATGCAGTTGGTTCCAGCAGATGAAAATTGGTATTTCCTGCAGAATTCGTCTAGCATAGTCAGGAAAGTGACAATACAGTGACATCATCAGTTTAAATGAGAAGAAAAGAGTGATTGCAGACTGTTGAAGAGGCACAAACATTAATATGCAGCATGAAGTAACGTCAATAACCAGATATGTCTAGAAAATATGGTGCAGCATGGGCACTTCCCTAGGCAGCAAGGGAAGAGACAGAAAAAACATCCAGCCTTTGCCTGCAACTGAAATGAATACATCTATCAGCAAGGTAAGGTATCCCCTAAATATTATAAGAAATTATTTTCAGCTGCTTCCTACAAAATGTCAACCACCTCTCTGGATTTCTTCATGACTGGGATCTTAGTAGCTGGATACTGTATGGACCTCACATTTTAGCTTTCACATTTACATTTGAATAAGCTTGCCTTTCTAGCTAGTCAGCAACCATCACCTTGTCAAGACTTCTAAAAACCAGCCTTCACTCACCAAAGGCTGGAAAAAGGAGTACATGATCCCTACAAACATGGGCTAACCTAGACAGAGACAGCCTCACCAAGTCCCTTTGCTATAAGCACAACAAAGGCGCTTTCTTCTCAGCTGCTTTAACATCTCATTGGTTGCTTCTTCTGTCATTTAAAAAGGAAATTATACCTGTGTGAAGCTGACAAGATTTGCAATAATGAGGTTTTGGAAGCCTCAGGTGTTAGAAGTAAGTGATCAGACAAGACGGTTAGTAATGGTCAAGAACACTGAAATTCAGAAACAAATGCAGAGAACTTTAATTTATAGCTCTGAACAACATTTCATTAGTTGGGAGAGCCTGCCTCAATGCTTTTGTAATCCTAAGACTGGCAATAATGGATAATGCTGCTATTTATCTTTGCCATCATCTTTCCTGATGAAAACTACTTTCCTCAGCAGTCTCATAGTAGCAGGAATCATGTAGTGTTGTTTCTGGAAACTGGAGAATGTCTGAAATCGGGGAATTTGGGAAATGGATTTTCCAATAAATTCCTGTCCTGGTAGATACCAGTGCTATTAAATATCTTCAGGGCTGGAATATTACGTGAACAGTTATAGTTGAGATGGGAGGAGAAATAAGTTGCTTAAGCGCACTAGTTGGGAGAATTTTTTAATGCAAATAATTGCAAAGTCATTTTAATTAGGAGGTTTGGGGGGTTTTTTTGACAGCTATTTACCTGCATAAGTCCTTTATCCCTAGTTTTTCTTTTTCAGGACACATTTGAGTTGAGCATAGTCTGACAAGGGTCTTTGTGTTCCTGTCTTGCAAATCTAAAGAACCAGCATGTTGTCCCTTTAAGCAAAGACTGGCTTTTACTTCTTTAGCTTTCTTCCTTTAGCTTTGACGGTAAATAAATGAACTCCTTGGGGTCTTTTTAGAGCAGTCTGAGACCTGTGATGACAGTGAGTGTCTCTGGAAGGAATAAGGCTGTGAAATGAGTGTTCTCCATTATACAACTGTCTTCCACTAAGTGGTAATTATGATTCTTCTAAAAAAAATAAAAAATACAAAAGCCATCTGAAATTATGAACCAGATCAGCTCTTCCCTCTGTTCCACATAACAAAAATGTGACTATTAGCCTTGTTCAAGCGCCACCCTCCCCAGCCTTCTCTATCAATTTACCTTAGTATACCATACAGGAGAGAGAAATTAGTCTTAAGTGAATGTTTAGATATTATACAAGAATAAACCTGTCAGGAAAATAAGTTAATTATGAATACCTCCCCAGTATACAAGTTATAATTTAGGGGGTATGTGTGTAAGTAAGTGGAATAACAATAAAAAGAAAGACACTGTGCTTGAATTAGCATTTTAATTTCTACTTTAGAAATGGAACACTATTGTTCAAAAGGTTTTGTTCTCTCCTTCATTGTAACTATTCACTCATACTTTCTGAAAAAAAGTTTAGTTGTATGGAACAGAAGGTTCTTTCCTTCCAAGCTAACAGCTACTTTTAGGGGACTTATAGTAGAGATGTTTAAAACTGTCCATTCAATAATCAGGCTATTTTGGGGAATTTTTGTGGCAGGAAAATCTATGTGAGAGCTGCCCAGGCACCCAGGAAGATGAGAAGAGTGAGTCAGAAGAGGGGAGAACCTGCCAGAATTGTTTCAGTTCTCAGCAGCACTGCTACCTTGTGTGGATGCCTCTGGCTTGATCAAAACTAGAATAATCCATCAAAATTTCTAATCAGCACTTCTTAGCCAGCACTGCTGCTGCAGTTACAAATGTAGAAAATTCCAAGAGGCATGTTCCAGGTCGCAGATGTCTGTTCCTGGTCATTGTTAGCTGAGTTGAACACAAGACGTTATGGGTTGCAGCATGCCTGAAAATCCTTGTCTGCGCAGACCATCTGCTATTCATTTCACTTACCAATAAATAGGCTTAATAATGCAGCTGACATCTTGAGAGCGAAATGTCTACTTTTAAGGGAAATAAAAATTTTTTCACAGAAAGGGTCATTGGGCACTGGAACAGGCTGCCCAGGGAGGTGGTTGAGTCACCTTCCCTGGAGGTGTTTAAGGCACGGGTGGACGAGGTGCTAAGGGGCATGGTTTAGTGTTTGATAGGAATGGTTGGACTCGATGATCCGGTGGGTCTCTTCCAACCTGGTGATTCTATGATTCTATGATAAGTTTTCAAATAGGAGACACAGCTTTTCCCATGTAGGGATTTGATAAGAAATGGTCAGTGCTTGCAGTGGTGGGTTTGTGTACACGTGGCGGTTCTTCCACTGTAGGCAAGCCAATTGCCTTGAAGTCAGGAAAGATGAGTTCTGCTCATGGAAGTGTATGAGAGGGCAAAATACAACCACGAAAACCCTGATTAACATCTTCTCTCTTGTCCAGAGCAATATGCATCTTGAAAATAAGGGATAGTAATGGTAAAATGTTACTTTACAATGTTTTACAATGGTAAAATGTTACTTTATTTTCACTTATTCGTAATTTTCTGAATTGAATGTCTGCATGGGACATTCTTGGGACGATGATAGATGTGGCTCAAGTACTGCAGCAACTATGAGAAAAGGGCCAGAGGGGATTGCCAGAGAAATTTGGTGTTCAGTTAAACAACTAACTTCCACTAAACAAGAAGAAAAAAAGAGTGTTATGAAACCATTCTGTGAATTTTTAATCTGAAGTTCTTTGGTTTTACCAGCCAGTATTTGAAGACAAGGCTTTGAACGTTAAACCTCAACCTTAAAACAGCACCAAAATTCAAAAACTGTGTGAAGCAAATAGCAAATTTTAATGTGATGTCCATATCTTCCTGAAGTAGCTTCTAACAGATTTCCTTCTATCCTCATAGATAGTTGAACCATAGCTTAGTCAAGTTACTAGTGTTTGAAGTCTCTCCTACATGCCAGATAGGCTTTGTGGTGTTGTCCTCATCACACTGCTGTGCACCCCACCGGCACTGACCCTGAGCCAGAGGACCACCTCATACCCATATCATGCAGTAGCATCTAGGAGGTTGTGTGCAGAATCCAAATGTTACCATGGCACTTTTATCAATCCATCTCCTTTGTAGGAAAAGGGGGCTAGGTGTGTAGGCACTAAATTTCAGGACAAGTGATATGCTCATTATCGAATGTAATAGAAATGTACTAAAGCCAGAAAGAGCACAACAATAAATGCTGAAAATAATGATAGTTTGTATCAAGTTACTCTTGTTAAAACCTACACTTAAGGGCATTTGAAGTGCTGTGATACTTTCATTTATTAAGGTGGGCTGTATCTATTTTCTCAGTTGTGAACTTCGTTAAACGTTTGTTTTGTGTTTTTCAAAATGCAGCTTAATATTATATCATAGAAAGAAATCATATAAAACCTCAACTTGCCACATGTTTTAATGTTGTGCTA
Source organism: Phaenicophaeus curvirostris (assembly GCF_032191515.1). Classification (NCBI taxonomy): domain Eukaryota; kingdom Metazoa; phylum Chordata; class Aves; order Cuculiformes; family Cuculidae; genus Phaenicophaeus; species Phaenicophaeus curvirostris. The sequence continues at coordinate 7,816,455 of NC_091394.1, read as the reverse complement.
TTGAGGATCCTGCCCTTTGTCACAGGGTCATGAGATACTGAACGAATGACATATTTACAACCACCCCTTCCACCCTCTGGGACAGGGAGGCAGTTGCTCTCTGACCTCCCACCAAGCCAGTTCCCTCTTTATGATGACCGCTGCCTTTCTTTCAAAACCGTTCATGCCCTTCCCACCTGCCCAATCCCACCCAGCCTTTCTGTGACCTCCCGTCTGTCAAAAATTCCCAGCATCTCATTCCCAGCCTCATCCTTCCCCTCACTGCTCCCAGCTCCGTTAATTTACTTCTCATCTCATTTCTGCCCAGCCTGTCTTTAACCCTGGGCTACTGTTTTCCTTTCTCAGCACTGTGTGTTCAAAGCATGCAACCCTGGCTCGTGCCTGGCAGCTGTTTCAGCCACGTGCCTCTGCAGAAGAAATCTCAGGACCAGCCAGGGACCCATTGCTGAAAATATTTTCCTGCTTTTTCCACTTTCTTCTGCCACAGCTTGTCTTCTGCACTCTGAAGTCATATGTCTGCATGCCTTTCTACAAAGCAGGCATCCATTCCTTCTGTCCTCAAAAAACCCTCCTTGCCCTCCCCACAAATAGTCATGTTCCAAATTCTTTTGTTCTCTGATGCCCTGGTGGCTGACTCACCTTTTCCCTCGTATTTTGTTCAAATACATAATTTTTCTGCATCCTTCTTTGTGAATTTCTCTCACTGGGAATTCTAACAATCAGGACGAATAACCTGAACTAAGCTGTGCACCTGCCATCACTTATTTCACCGTACTAGCTTAGTCCTTCTGTAACACATGCCTTTGTTTAATATAATATGTATTTTAGGAGTATGACCTTTTTTTCCCTCCCCCTCTAAATGCTTTCTTCTGGTTCTCCTGATGCAGTCAATTGTCTGTCCATCCCACTGCCATCAGCATTCAACATGATGTACTCAGGATCAGACTCCTGGCTGCACAGTACGATTCCTCCCCACTTGATTTGCAGTCTTTCTTTTTCACCAAGTTTCCTTCCTCTTACCTGAATTTTCTTTCTCATAGAGTGTCTTTTCTCTGCTGTTCTACAGTGCTTTATGCTGATGCTGTTTCTCCGAATGACAGCAGCAGAGAGCATGTGCGTATGGGTGAACAGGAAAGGTTCGTGAATGGGCTTCTGTAGCCTTCCCTGGGAGCCTTTGGGAGCAGCCCAAACTCATATGGTGACATCTAAGTCTATTGGTGTGGGTGTGGGCTTGTTATTGCTATTTCCTAAGGACAAAGCCCTCCCCAAACCTAATTTCAGGAAGCACAATGAAGCTCCTTTTCTCTCTTCGGCTAGTGTTCTATCTGTAGCTCTCCATTGTCACAGCCACCTCTGTGGCCTGCACATTTAGGGTCTGTTCAAATCCTGATAGTTACTATTGAAAAACATTTACCCTGGCTGGCCTTTTGTCACTACTGCAACAATAAAAACAGGATCTGTGTGTTGCCTCCTGTTTTGCTTATTGTAATCTCTGCTGACACCTCCACCTCCTACTTCAAGCCCCGTGAAAGGCAGCCGTCAAAATCCCCTTTCTTGCCTGTCATGATGACCTTATTATATCCCTCTCTGAATCCTTGTGCTGACACCTTTGACTGCCTCTTGTTTAAATTTCTTGTTCTTTTGTCTTCAGGCCTCTAATAACTCTTCCTCTAGCCAAGCAGGTTCCCTTTCTTTTTATCCTATTCCTGTCTCTTTCTGCTCAGACTCTGCTGCCGCTCACACCCGTCTTTCTCCTCACCCAGCCTCCTCCCCTTGACCTGGGCTGTAAGTGCTTCAGCTTTTGTTGTTGATTATATCCATTCATAAAAAGCCTTGCTGCTTCTTTACACCAACGAAGAAGAAAGACTTCTTTCTTTCCACGCATCCTCCAGTCCTCTGACAAGAGACATGTCATAGTTGCCTTGTCCATCATCCATCTGCTTCTGTTGGGCAACTCCTCATGGTCAAGCAGTGCTGGGAGCTTTGTGGAAGGGTTTCTTTTCCTCTGCGCTCAGGCCATGTGAAAGGAGTTTTAATAATTAATCATGGCAATTCAGACATACAGATGTCAGAGGTTATCCTGGCTTCAGAGTATTTGGTTTCCTCTAGAACAAAGCTGATTTCCCACTGTCCATAGTGAGTTTCAGCCCAGGACATCGGTGCCATGTCTGAGTGGTTTTTCCTGAGTTAGAGCCATTTTTACAGTGATGAATGGCTTCTCATATGCTTTGGGGTGTGCTAATCATAGTTTATGTTTAATAGTTTGTTCTATTTACATTGACAAATCAGAGTTCTGGATGATCATTATATTGAGCTGAAATAAATTAATAATTTGATATTCTTCTGTTTTATTATGATTTTTGGTCACATTATCTTTCCCTGTGTAGGCAGAATTCAGTGTCTTAACACCTTCAAGTAGTTTCTAAAATATTTGGTCCTTTGAACCAACAATTGAAAATCAGAGAGAAAACTGCTGATTTTCCTGAAGCTTCCATATTATCCCTCTTCACTAAGGGTCTGCAGTATTCACCTGCAATTTCAATGTTTTGCTGGTAACTACTCATATTTTGCTGCCTGAGAGGCATCATATATATTGAGCTGCCTTTTCTGCTTTGTGTCTACAAATCCTGCAGTGTGTGGTTTGCAGAGGTCCTTGGCACTCCTGGCACATCCAGAGAGTCGGCTGTGGCCACACAAGCAGCATGGGCAGCCCGTGTATCCACTGGATGGAGAAACAAGTGGCAGACACAAAACCTGATCAAATATTGGCTTTCGGATGTGGTATCAGGCTTGCAGTCCGGGCGAGAGTCTTATCTGAGTTCACTGGAGTAGCTGAATCTTCAAAACTGTTAACGTTTTACATTTCTAATGTTACATAATTGCGCCTGTGCTTTATGAGAAGCAAATTTACTCCTTTGGTTTAGATTTGATTTGCATTGAAAAACCTGATTTAAAGGACTTCAGTGATAGGTTCCACAGGACTCTTGTTGAAAACTGATTGGATTTTACAGTGGTAATAGAGTTTGTCTGGGACAATATTACATTCACTATTGCCTATTGATGAACTACTGTTTTTATTGATTTATATCTGTTTTTTATTGGTGGTTTAATGCTAAAACATAAAACCAATATTATCACTTCATGGATGCTGTCCTGTTTTGTAGAGCTAAAAAAAGCTACTCATTCAGAAGGAGTTCCTTGATGAAATTGTCATTAAGTCACTGGCATAAGTGAGGCTTTTTACTTATGTTTTCTACACACTTCCTTTTTTTGATTCATTGGAAGTAATGGTTACAAGAATCTACTCATTTACTGATTGCCTGTAACTCCTAGAAAAATATTTTTCTGTCAGTGATTTGGGATTTTTAAAATAGCAATCATGTGCTCAGCCGCTTTACGGCAATCTTTTGTATTGTTTCTCTCCTTATTTATTAACAGTATTTACTGTTTTACTGGTATTTCTTCCCCCTTCACCCCCGCAGTATATTTATAAGAGCCCTTTTGTTCTCTGTAATCACTTTAGCTAGCACTAAATAATTCTTCTTTTCTGCTGCCCTTATCTTTTCTCAGCAAGGCTTAACTGACTGTAGTTTTCTTTCTTTCATTTTTCCCTTCTTCTCTACTTCTCTTTGCATTCGGATCTGTGAGCCGTTCCTGCAGAAGCTATATTGGTTACCTCCCATCCGTCTTTTCTGATACTATTGTTTTCTGCCCCTTAACTCAGGTTTGCATTGAGAATTTTCCAGCCTTCTTCCCTGCTTCTGGATTTGTGCCCTCCTTGCCTCATAGGGACTTACAATAACACTATTTGAAAACTGATTTTAATCTGCAAAGCCTTTTTTAAAAATTAATTGATGAATAGTCAAGCATTCTCTGAAGGCATTCTCTTATCAAATCCTGAGCACTCGGTGGGCCTGCTTCCAGATCTGAAGAGGTGAAGTAGCTCATGATTATTGACCTCAGTGCTTTCTTTTATCAGGCAGGTATATCAGTCCTCAGGAAAGAGCTAGGTTTTCCCGAGTTCAGGACACAGTGTCCCTTAAAATCTCAGTTTCAAAGTTGCTTTTAGAGCCAGAAATAAATGCAAATAACAAAAAAAAAAAAGATAGAGATAAATGTTCAAATAATTTACCTGCTTCTGTAGTTTTTGATTGAGCTTTGAAATGAATGTCGTACGCATTGATTATTTGCTTTTCAATAATCTTATCAAGAATGCCTTTTAGAGATGAAGAAATGCTTTTGAATGAGGATATGAATGGGCACAAATAGATCCTCTCCAGTATGAATACCTGTCATTCAGTTGGGATGAATTGCTTTTCGGAATCGTGTGGTTTCTCTGATCAGTTACTATAGTCAGGAACAGCTAAGAATACCAATAAAAAGACAGACTTTCTGGAAGCAAGTCAGTGGTACTCTGCCTGTGGTTAACTTCCCTTCAGCAGAAGGGTCTTCTCCCACATCTGCTTCCGTGCTGGTTTTATTTTGGACATTCTGAAGAGATAGTCCGAAAATACAGCAAAAAAATCTGACAGCTTTGGAGAAGTGAAGGTAAAATCACTAGAGCCCACAGAGATTTGGATTTATGATTTTCCTTCCCCACTGTAGATTTGATATTTCTCAACAGCATAGATTTTGGCTGGAAACGGCTTATTAACTGAATTGAAACCTTTTCACAAAACAGGCCACCATTCTGAAGAAAGTTTCCACCTCCCTAGAGAGAACAGGCAGCTGGGGCAGCCCAGTAAAGACAGGGAGGTTTCATCCAACCCTCAGAGAGAGGGAGAAACAAAGATGTTACTCTGAAAGTTGGCATCTGAGCTTAGAAGTGGTTTTCTGGTCCAAAGTGGATCCCCAGATTGTCCCTACTTGCTGAGCTTTGATTTACATCATGGGATGGTTTTGATGAGCATGCACTGGATTGATTTCATAGAAAACTGTGCCAAAATGTGCAGTTAAGGGTTGCTCCTACCATGTTCCAGGTGCTAATGGGCATTCCATATGTGGGGCCAGCCCCGAGGTATTCTGAAGTGGTGCCTTCGGGGAATGTGAGGTAGGGTTATAAGTCCTCAAGACAAAATGTTTTATTTTGCTGATCTTCCTGTTGTGCCACTCTGGAAGACTGAAATTTAAGGCAGTCTTACCTATAATAACAAAAATGAACTGGATACTAGCCATGCTACCTAGAACGTGGTTGGACTCGATGATCCGGTGGGTCTTTTCTAACCTGGTGGTTCTATGATTCTATGATTTTGAACTTATAAAAGAGCATTTTGCTTCCAGCATGCTTCACCATCTGTCTTTGCTGTGTCTTGTGTTTGGGTTTTGGAACAACAGGTTTAATAAGTTGCAAAAAAGTCCAACACCCCAGACTCAGAAATAGAGCTGCATGTAGATAGGACATTATCTTTTAGTGATATTGGGACGATCTCCAGGCTGCAGGTTTGGGATATGGTCGCATTTTGATTGAGAGCAGCAGGTGTTTTCTCTGCTATTTCTGGCCGGGAATGAATGGTTCGACTCCTGGCAGGAGAGACAGGGCATTTTGTGTAGCAAGTATGTTTTGGGACATGGGATGTCTATGATGTCTTCTATGTGAGATAACAAATTCATTTTTCAGGATGCAGTATTTCCATCCTTACTGGGAGCAATTATTTTCACAGGATCTTGCTACCAGTATGAGGGCTCTAGCATATCTCAGGACCTCAACTGGTTCTTCACAATCCATCGCTGATGTTTGCCTACTGTTAGACATTGAAAATTATGATGACTACCCCTCACACAAGGTGCCTGGTTTTGTAGTGATTGTATCAACATCCCTGCTAGCTATGTAGCAGCAAATTTGGATATCTTGATATTACAGTGGACTCCTGTTATTTTAACATGTGGTGCCATCACAGGATGCCTACCCATACCTAAGACTGCACCAAAAAGGTACAGTACTTGTCAGAATCCCATGCATTGTTGTTCAGCCCTATACAAACCTCCCAGATAGCTGATAGCGTCTAAAATGGCACTAGAAACCAGTGATTAGGCAGCTAGGCATCTAGTCCAGCATGTCATCAAGGAAGGTGGTGATGAAAAGTACCTGCAGAATCTCTTAGCCATGCCAGGGAAATGGAGATATTGCGGGGTAAGACAGGGATTTACAAGGTGGGCATCAAAGTGTCTACATTACAGGAGAAAGGGAAAGAGTGATTGTTTTCCCTTTGATTCTGTTCCGTATTAGATGAAATATTTGGCAACGGTGTTGCATGAATCACCAGGGAATTATTGTTTATCCTTGAATTGCCCAGACATGACATAGTTTGGTCTCTTTCTGGCTCTCGTCATTCATTGCAAGGGGATCATGCACAGCTTTGTAGCCACATAATAACTCCTGTATGTGCTGTTGATCTATACAGTATATCAAGACTTTAGCCGAAATTAAGTTTATGGCATCATAATACATACAGTGTTTCTTTGCTAAAAGAGCAGATGGTGCCTTCTCAAAGGAAACAGAGCAGTAACTTCACCCTCTAGCAGAGACTCGCTGCCTTTGCCTCTCCGTCTTGTAGCTCTATTCAGATTGACAGAGAGGTCAGAGTCTGGGAATTGAAAAGTATTTTTGCTGGGACTGTGAGAGAGGGGAGCAATGTTAAAGAAGGCAGCAGATGGAATATGTATCTAAGCAAGCTCTTGGCACGCCCCAGTTTATTTTTTTCACAACAGCATCCTTGTATGCTTTGTGGGGTCATTGATGGCAAGTCTGTTGGTGACTGCAGAGTACCTGAGTATGGCTCTGGGGGCGCAGGCAGATTTTAAATTCACGTGCTCTTCTCCAGTAGGTGAAATCAAGCCCCTTTTGTTTCAATCACAATGGAAGTCTTGAAAAAGAACATTTTGCGGAAAGTACTGATTTTGATAATCTCTATTGCTTTATGTGCTTTTTATAGTTTGATTTTGGAAGTGGAAGAAAGCTAGCTTAGTTTTAGGGGAATACCGTTGTGGTTTTGATTGCATTTGCTAGAAACAAGGTGAGGGTGTAGATTTGCACAAGGAAATTCCACAGGTTTTGGTTGCGATTAAATACACACTTAATATCAATTTTTGCAAAGCAAGTTCCCAGATGCTGTGTAAAGAGACAGAGAGAGAATTAAAGACTTCTCTAATAAAGACTTCTCTATCTCACTTATTTTGATGGTGTTTTTCAAATTTTTCTGCCTTTCTCAGACTCCCAAGAATGCATAATTAAGATCCCTGTATTTCCACACAGCCAAAAAATTAGACGTGTTTCAGGGAACAGAATGCCTTAATGCATACAATTCACATTCAGCATCGGAAGTAACATTTCATGTATCAGCCTCCTGCCTCAAGGTGCTTCCTTCTTTCTCTGCATTATTCTCCGTGTGTACCTGTGAAAGGCAGCTCTGCCCTTTACGAAGTCATTTTATTGTGGATTCCAGTTCATCACCTCTTGGGAATATGTAGGCTAGATAATACTCCTTTTGCTATACGAGGCGGGGAGAGAGAGCGTACCAACTAATAAGGGCACAGTATCTGAGAACAAGGAGGCAAATGAAAAAGTAATAAGAGAAAAAAATATTTCTAGCTCTCCTGGAAATGTGATAGAGAAAGAAAGAAAGAAATGGAAGAGGAAGTAAACCAAAAAGGACCCTTAAAGAAAGCTATTATGTATCTTGATTTTCACAAGTGTTATTAATTTTTTAAATTAAGTTGTATCTTGTAAAATATGCAAGATCTACAGTTCTCTTATGAACAGCAGGATCAAATGATGACAATTCTTTCCCCACTTTATACTCTCAACATAGCTCAGCTATAATGTATTTTCTCCATTTAAAAGCTTTCTTATGTCTTATCTCGAAGATCAACTGTGGTCAGCTGGAAAAAAATCAAAGAAAGCTTAAAATAAGGATGAAGTGACACACATTTGCTTAAATTTTCTTGGGAGTGCTGCTTGCAAATACTATTTCTCACAGTAATGGTAATATATTCCTGAAAGCAAACATTGTACTGCTACAGGGATATTAGTAATATCATCTGACGCCCTACCAAGATAGCTAGAGACCATTAGTAATTTCACCAGGAATGTAAAAGATGCTATTGGACTGTGAAAAGGAAGAAAACAAATCAAAACCAATTGAGATATCTCAAAGTTAAAAGCACCTTCTCACAAAGCCTACTTTAACGGAAGGAAACGGAAAATTTTGTGAAGTATATTTACATCATTATGGTACCCTTACAAATGTAAATGGTGAAGACTTTCTGACATTAAATTATCAGTCTTACCCTGGTTCAGAAAATCACCAGAGATGTAATTTATCTTTTAAACAAATTAGTATTTTGTACTAAAGTCCATGAACACATTTATCTGTATGTGTGAAGCCTGTCACAGCCTGAGGATTGAATCTTAATTCTTAGTACAGAATTGTGGGATTCTTGAGTTACCAGAAGCAGAAACTGCCCTTAAGCAAGACAGAGAAATTTTAAGCTCTGGAAAAAAAATAAAAAAGAGAAAAGAGGGGGGGAAGAAGTGTTCATGCCTTTCAGAAAAGTAATCTTATGACTTTTATTGTTATTTTCAGCTGTAGGCAGGTGTTCTTTGAAGGCAGCCCAAGCAGACTGCAGCTCATGAGCTGCTGTTCCCAGCTTTGACCAGCAGCTGAACAAGACCTTAATGTCTCAGTTTTGGGGTCTTTCAGCCTGTTAAAAATATTTAAATCCCACCTGTGAAGGACACTGTTTAGGATGAAGAAGTGTCACATAACAGCTCTCCCCCCTCTTCTGTGGAGCTCAGGGGACTTGCATACACAGCCAGTTGAGGGGGGATCTACCCTTGTTTCTCTCTCATTACCTGTGGGTGGGATGGGCTGAAGCATCTTAGACTACATGGTCCTCTCAATCACAGCAGTTCGTCCCAAGAGCAGATCAGGAGAACCATGTATCGACCATACCTGAAAACACTAGGGATCTCAGAGCAGATCTGGGACGTGTTGTTGGCTACAAGCACAAGGCCCCCTGGTGTACCAAAACTAGAGAATTGCCCCCACAAACGTAAAGGCAATCAACAAACATGGTTGTTTCCTGGTATTTTATTCATCTGGCGTAAATTGGCCTAAGCAGTGCCAAGCGCAACATGAATACTACCTACAACTACCTGAAAGGAGGTTGTAGAGAGGAGGGAGCTGGCCTCTTCTCCCAACTGACAGGGGACAGGACAAGAGGGAATGGCCTCAAGCTCCACCAGGGGAGGTTTAGGCTGGACATTAGGAAAAAAATTTTCACAGAAAGGGTCATTGGGCACTGGAACAGGCTGCCCAGGGAGGGGGTTGAGTCACCTTCCCTGGAGGCGTTTAAGGGACGGGTGGATGAGGCGCTGAGGGACATGGTTTAGTGTTTGATAGGAATGGTTGGACTCGATGATCTGGTGGGTCTCTTCCAACCTGGTGGTGACTCTGTGATTCAGTGATTCTCTGAATACAAGGTCTGAAAAGCAGTGACAATGTCACCCCTATGCGATATCATAAAGCATTGCCTGTTGTTCGCTTCACTCCTCATCCTGCGTCCCACAGGCTCATGGGCTGCAGTAGGTGAGTGCTGGGTGAGGAGGTGAATCTGTTGTGGCAAGAAGGAGACAGAGTGGTTTGGGTGGTTCCCTATTTTCACATTTGATAACACAGGCACAATGTAAATGTGCACTGTCGACAGAAATGGCCAGCTGGCTGAGGATGCGTCTGTGCCTCTGATGTTTTGAATTTAGGATGCCTACTGCTCCATCCTTATTCATGGACATGGTGATGAGTTTTTCAGAGCCTCTGATTGTTTAATATAATCTGTTTACTATGAAACGTCTGATAGCCGTTATAGAAAATGTCAGATAATTTCTGTTCCATTTTTCCACCACGAGGAAAAAAACCACAACCCACTCTATATCAAGAAACATTTCAATAGCTAATAGACAAATGGACAAAATGCACAAATGTCAGATGCAGAGCCCTGAGCGATGGGGACATGAGCTGAATAAAATTCTAGTAGCATTTGCTAATGCCTGATAATTGACATGATAATAGAAGATTACAGATATGTGTATTGTTTGTATTCTAACCCTATTTTCTATGCTTTTCACACTGCAAAAATTGTTAAAAACTATGTCCTTTTGGTACTGAGATTAGTTTTATAAATAAATTGACAATGGAATGACACTTCAAATTAGCACTAAGGTAATATTCTGGGGGAGCTGGATAAAATGGATACTGCAAAACCTATTGCATTTTCAATCCGATTATAGTAATTTACCCGAGATAAGAAAGAAGCTTCTCCTTCCCTTTTTTATAATTATTACAGGGTAAATTTTGTATTATAAAACACAAAGGTTTGTTTTGCAGTCTTGTGATTATGGCAAAAATGTTGACTGGCTTTTAAAATAAAGTAGTAAGCCTTAAGAATGCTTTTCTTTTCTAATTATGAGCCAAAATATATAAAGCATGATACTTGAATGATGGGATTTTATATAAAAAGATGTTACTCTCTTTGAGTCCTTTCATTTACAGGCAAACATAAGCATTCCTAATGAATTTCACTGGGGTTTTCTAGACATGTAGCTGTTTAAATTTAACCCTTCCATTTGTGTTTTCAGAGAAACAGGACACTAATACTAAGCCAAAATATTAGTGCTTTGTATATTTGCAAAATAAAACATTGTTATTTGAAGGCAGTTCTTTCAGATGAATCAGTTAAATGTGAATGGAAATGGAAAACTACGATTTAAAAGCATTTTGTGAATTATACTTCTTGGGAAAAGAAAAAGCCTGTGCCTTGGACAAGAGGCAATTTATAGGGAGACAGATTTTCCATGGCTTTGATTATTGTGCTCTAGGACTAACAAAGAGGCAGCCGGTGTCTTCTTTGTCAGTTCAGGGGCTTCCAGTCTCTCTGTGTGTGGCAAAACACTATCAGCAGCATTCACAAATATTTTATAAGCTAAGAAAGATCAGCTGAGGTTCAAGTGAAAGGAATTTCTTCTTTTCAAAATCATTGACATCACATCCAGTCTATAGATGTACAAGGGACTGATTTGTTATTAGCAAAACCAATACATTTTTAAAACTCCTTTATTTGGGAGCCTAACTGCTTTGCCACAATCTGTATGTTTCTGAGAAAATGTTATCTTTGCTCTAAACTTTTTGCTTTGTAAACAGAGTGAAGAATTCTGCCCTTTTTTCATAACAGCTTTGCATACATCTTTGTCCTGGAGAGTCAAGAAAAGGGAGAATTTCCACTTACCTGGAGCTCCTTTGCTCTTTCTGGAGCCTTATGTGTTGCCACAATTTTCTTCCACTGTTATTGCTGGCATATTATGCCTGGAAACCTGCTTTATTGTTTAACAGCGGATTCAGTTCCCTTTGACTAGATTGAAACACAAGGAATCCTAATTTTCTCTTTTCCCACACCCAACACCACTTGTTTCAAATAATTAAGCAAAGGAAAAAGGCTGTTTTAGAGAATTCTTGATATCACAGCAAAGGAAACTTAAGTCTTCTTCGAGTGGTGGTGGGTTTATCTTCCTTCATGTTTTATTTATGGCACTTTGGCTGGCTTACTTCTACTCCCATTGGAAATTCCCCAGAATACACTTTGTGACGCTCTGCTGAGGAACTGGCAGTCTCTCTCCATTAAATATAGCCAAGAGAATATTCTCAATCCGAATTGAAGTTTGTAACAATTGATTAGAAGAACATTTTGAAAATTTTTGCCCCAATGCCTTAATTACAGGGTTAGGTAGTGTGGATGCTGCCTGTGCTTGTCCTGTGTGCTTTTAGAGGCGGCAGGGCAGCAAACTCAGGCATCTACTCATTTAATCCTCATTAGTTCCCTGCCTTGTGACTGCTTTCATGCAAATGGCAATTCCTGCCAGCTGCCTGGCTTTCATGTTTGTATCCTGAATCACCATCTGCTATCAGCCCTTCAGCGGGTCCTCTTCACTCCTTCTCTTTTACCATGGTCTTCCCCCAGGCCTCTCTCCTTGCCCTCCCTCCTTCATGGGAGACACAGGGATACCTGCATCCCTGCTGCTTCTTTGTCTCCTTCTCCAAAGCGCGTTGTCTTTCAGTCTGTAACTTGGATATGGGTTTGAAAAGTGACTTACTGTGTGTTGAAACAGGAGCAAGCCTACAAACAGCAGTGGTGAATTATTATTGCTGGTGGTGGTGGCAGCAATAACTATTTGTGTCTGTAGTAAGGGTGGAGGAAAGGCTAACAGTTATTATAATCCTTAAAGCTGGAAGAATTAATGACAGTGGGACGGGGTACCTCATGGCTTTATTCCTAGTGACGGTGGTCAAGCAAAGCTGAACATTGACAATGCCGTAGTAGCTTTCAGTTATCTAATATAACTTTGTTTTGCTGAGATTGGGCAATACTTAGTAGTTAGATGCTAATGCATGGGAGTTGAAAACCCATTTTTAACATCTGGACACCTCAGAGTTAGCTAGAAGCTACCTTTTTTGAACATCGACTTGGCAATTACTCTGACAAAGCACTCGCTGTTAGCCCAGGGTCTGACTCTAAGACTATGATTAGGTTGTATTTCTGAGCCAGGAACTTCTGAAGAACATCATTGTCTCCTCTGAAGAGCATCATGGTTTCCTTTTAAATCTTTAGAGCTTTAGAGAAATGTCTCATTCTTCAGCCAAGTGTGTCTGTTATTACTGGTCCGGAGCAAATCCTGCCATTTACACTAAATTCTATGCCAGCTTTCTGATTTCAGGAGCATACATTGCAGACATAGCACCTTGTAACAGAGGAAGGACTAGATTTCACTGGAAAACTATAACCAGTCTATAACCAGGATATAATCATATATTCAATGGGGAGAAAATGCTGTATGAAATTGTATTATTTTACTGGCAAGCAGGTTTCAGCATTAATTAATTTGGATTTAATACATTAGCAATGGAAGACCGCTCCACATCAGACACAGTGAATATTGAATCATTTAGATGGGGTCAAATTATAAAGCATTGTGATCATTTGTAGTTCTTACTTATAAGTGAATAGACTTCTTAAGCTTTTCAAGTAGCGTGCAGTCCGCTTCAGCTTTTTAATAATGACAACCTGTGCTTCTTTAAACTCTTGGGCTTTTGAAAAGGGCTTAGTTATTCCCACCCCCCACCTCTCCCCCGCCCCCCATGTTACCTACGTGGTGTGAGATCTTCTCAAATGAAATATATTCTTGTTCTTTTTCACTTTTTCTTCAGTTTCTGCCTCGCTATCTTTTTTCAGGTGTACTATGGTAGTCATGGAAATGAGTGCAGATGTTTCCTCAGAGGTGGGATACTGGGTTTTATCCTTCAGAGGATGAGGGGGAGGGAAGAGAGAGGGAGAAAGGAGAGACATGGCTTTTTTTTTTCACCTCTGCTTGTGGAGGCTTACTTTTGTTTGGCTAGGGAAAGGAAAAACAGAGTTCAAGGCCAAGCATCATAGAGCCTTTAAATCTGTGCTATTGGTTTGTACTTGGCTTTTGTGTAATAATACATGGGGAGGAGGCAGGGTATTCATCCTGGCTGACACACAGTAGACCACCTTTAGGCTCATTTTCTCAGACCTGTGCAACCAATGTACTCTCAGTGGTATCCATCCGTATATTTTCATGAAGAAAACTCAGTCTAGCACCCATCCCAAGCTGTTAAATACAGGGATAATTGTTACCAGGACGTCAAAAGTATTCCAAATGTAAGTGGATATAGCTTCCAAATTTGACTTATTAACTTACCATTTTAGTCAAGTTTGCTTCCAGGATAGAATCTTCAAACATGCTCATCGTTCTAGTTTTGCTTGAAGTCAATGGGAGTAAATGGGCCAATGCAGAGCTCTTGAAAATCCCACTGCAACCCAAATATAGATTAATATTAAAGTTCTGCCCCTACAGGAAAAGTGCAAACAATGAAATTCTTTGTTGGGCACTTAAAACATTACTCAGTGCTTCCTAACAGAAAGTGTAATAAATTATTTACTGTTCAAGGAATGCAAGTATCTACACTGGGATCTTTTTAGCACTGAGTTTACAGAATACAATTAGAGATGCAACTTCATTTGGATGACAACAGTGTGATTGTGAATATTACCATTTGGAAGGGGAATAAGTTTGGATTATTTTGCTTTTTTCACTTGTTTCTCCCATCTTGGGAATTCCCAGCACCATAGGAAAATGTCTTCTCAAACAGTCTGTTTAATATAAAGAAAACAAGCCTGGCAAATTCTTCAGTTTAAAAAGAGGTACAAAGAAAGGAAACTTAAGAATAAAAGATAAATTTAAGAGGGCGCTGCAAGAAATCATGCCAGATGGAGCATTTCTCCAACAATTTGCTCAATCAACAAGCCAAGGCATTATTTATTTCAATACATTTCATTGAATGCCATTGTTTCTATGCTGACTTTACAGTGCAGGTCCTGTAGTCTTTTGTTTTACTGTTGCTTTGGGAATATCCAGGCACTCCTGCAGCAATCTGGTCTTTCTGAAAGGGCTCTGACCCTGGGCTACGGCTGGCTGGGGGCGCTTTGAGCCCCAGGGATTGTGAGGATTTGAGGCTGAGGGGAGACCTCATTGCTCTCTACAACTACCTGAAAGGAGGTTGTAGAGGGGAGGGAGCTGGCCTCTTCTCCCAAGTGACAGGGGACAGGACGAGAGGGAATGGCCTCAAGCTCCGCCAGGGGAGGTTTAGGCTGGACATTAGGAAAAAATTTTTCACAGAAAGGGTCATTGGGCACTGTTAGAGGCTGCCCAGGGAGGTGGTTGAGTCACCTTCCCTGGAGGGGTTTAAGGGGCGGGTGGATGAGGCGCTGAGGGACATGGTTTAGTGTTTGATAGGAATGGTTGGACTCGATGATCCGGTGGGTCTCTTCCAACCTGGTGATTCTAGAATTTTATGATTCTAAGTTGTCTGTCTGAGGTCAGAGAAATGCTCATCTTTAGTAAGAGTCTTTGCTTTAAGGTGACTAGGTAGTTATGTCCCAGGCTTTCCTGGACATCCCCTTCGTTTTTTCTGCCTAGGTCCCATCTGTTTCAGCCGCCATGGATTGCGCGTCCTTTTTATCTCATCCCAGATTGCTTTAACAGTTTTCAGTACTTGCTTCCGTGAGGCCCAGTGAACTACCAACCTGTTGTTCTCTTTGCTTTCTTGCTGTGCTGTGTCATACAGTGATCAGCATCCTATGGCGTGGATAGCAGTATGTATTCTAGTGATGGCAAGGAAAGTTAACCACTGCCACACTCACAGAGGGAGGGTCCTTACAAAAAGAGGATAAAGGATGTTGGGTTTTTTTTAACCTGACTCTACAGTTCTGGTTGAGGAGATATTGTTTAATTCACTCTATTTGTCTTCAACTGCCTTTGACTCTTCAGAAAAACTTACCTTTGGGCTAGAAGATGTTTCTAGCAAGGAACTCATATGGCTTAATTTAAGATACCTTTTCATACCAAGAAAAACACATAGAACCACCTGCCTACTGTGTAATATTCTTTGACTATTCTGTCTAACAATTTTAAATCGTACTACAGCTGCAATAACAACTTAAATAGAAAAATGATGCTGGGAAGGTATCTTCATTGCTTATGCAAAGTGGTTTAGTTTAAATCATTTGTAACATAATAGTGATGGCACTTTTTGATGGATCATTATATATGGAAGCTTTTCTGTGTAGAGCTCAAATACTAAAATTCAGTGCAAGCATTTGTAATCTTAAGGACTCCAAGCTTCAAACCTCTTGTCAGAATTTCTGGAAAAAATCATCTGGGTCACATTTGCCAATTATTGTTGCCTTTCAGCTTTATGTATAATAGCTGCCTGCTTCTCCTTCAGTCCTTGCCGTTGTTTGTATTCCATATAAAATCCTCAGATAGTGTATTGGACTTAGAATGTAGCATATGGCCCACATGTGTCACAGATGGCATGGAGATATGTCCCTGACACTGAAGGTGGTGAACACTGAGAGAACGCGGAAGGCTAGCGAAAACATCCAGCTGAATTCCTTCTTCCCCATGTTGTGAGGCAAGCCCTATTTACTATTGCCTGCATCATTACGATGCTGGAAGAATACTTCTGTCATGCTATGTTTATCTGTGCGTAAAGGGAAGACTTCACTTTATCATTCTTGTCATTTGCTTGCCATTTTAGAGAGGTGAAAAACAGAGGAAACTTGACTTGCATATATAAATGCACAGATGTTTCCTTGCCAACTACTTACAAACAGTGTCCCTTTAAGTAAAACTTGAAAGCAGTATTCTAAGAGCTATTAGATGCATCATAAGACTGGTTATTTTGCCTTTTCATGAAAATTTTTAACACTTATAACCACATCTCAGTTTTCTTGACAAGCAACAGCAGTTGAGAAAAGTTGTCCAAACCTCAGGGCACCTGAAGGTCTGATTCAGGTGAGCTGTGAAGCCACAGGAACCATGGCTGTTGCTTCAGCTGTCTGAGAATTCATCTCTCCCTCTTCCCTTTAGGTCCTTCTCATGTGGGAGCTAGAGGAGAGCTTTACCTGTGTTCGAATAGTATATTGTAACTATAAAAATTTGGATCAGTCTTGGAAGTGAAAACATTTTGGAAGTATCATTTAGAGAGGAGGTAGGAAGGCAGGTGGTGGGATTCCTGATGATTTTGAACTATAGGAATGATTGGACTCGATGATCCAGTGGGTCTTTTCCAACCTAGTGATTCTGTGATTCTCTTATTTTTGTTGCCTCCCTACAGAAGAGGCACGACTGCTGCTCAGGACCAGCTTCAGGGCGTCATGTTGACAGGCCACAGTCGACATAGCAAGGGAAAATTTGTCTGCTTTTTGGCTGCCCTACCAATATAAGGCAGTGTACTAGAAAAAGACTTCAAGTGACTGCCCTGTTGCTCTAGCAGTAGCGAGGGTCTCAGCCTGAGTTGGGGAAACCAGGGAACATATAAAACTAGAAAGGTTTGCATCAGGGCTCCTGGCAGGCAAGGTGTAGGAAGGTAAGGGAGGATAACATCTACCTGGTGTGGCTGCTGATCAGATGTGTCTAAATGAAATGGTCAATAGTTTGAGCAAAGCACTTGTTGATCCGAGCTGCTGGCTTGGAGATAACGCGCAGTAAAAGCAGCAGCGTGGTGGTGGTTTGAATGTTGTGGTCCTCCAGGACCAAATTAGCTACTCGAGTTCCTCTTGGAAGGCAGCAAAAAAGGCTGCCAAAATTATACCAGGTGGAGACCACAAAGCAACATAGATTATATACCTAGAAATGACTCCTTTTCCTCTTTAAATTCCATGCCGAGAAAATGCGTTTTTTCAGAGTTATGCCGAGTGGTGGGGATGAACGTGACTAGGAGCTAGGAGTACGTTTAAGTAGAAAAAGAATAAAAACAGCAGTTTGGGATTTTCTATTTATCTCAGGAGGGAGCTAAATAGCCTTTTTAGAGAATGTAAGACTCTTGGTGGACAGAAACACAAATTGTGTAGGATAATTTAGAAGATTGTGCCTTCAGATTTAGTTCGCAACACAACACTAAGTCTTTGCAGTAGTTTTCTGCAAGGTTTTCCCTCTTTCTCATTCAAGGGTACAGGATAATAATGTTATTATCTACATGGTATTTTCACCCAAATGTCTGTAATTGCTTTACAGCTGTAAACATCAGGAGTCTTATTCTACAGCAGCTGCAGAAAAACATGCTGAAGCCTGTTACGTATTCAGAAATATCTTTGAAAAGGAAAAAAATACGTCTTTGGGCTCCATTTTTGCTACAGAAGAACCATGTTTGATATTTTCATCTTCCTTTTTTTGTCTCTGAACTTTTCCCCATTCTACCATGTCCTTTTTACAATAATGGGCTAGACAGCACACATTATTAAAAAGGCAGGGTACACTCTAGATTATATGGTGACATAATAATGTTCTCTGTTTTATTCTTTGTTCTATTCCTAGTAATTCGTAATATTCAATTTGCTTTTTTTATTGCTGTTAAGTACCACCCTGACATTTTTGCAAAACTGTCTATTATAATGCTAGTATTTTGTTCTTAAATGGTAATAATAATCTCAGGAACATTCACTAATATATATGTATCTGGGTGTATAAAAAGCTTGAATTTTCTCCATATAGGTTATTGAATTACATCAGCTATTTTATAACTCAGTCACTCAATGTCATACGGTTTCTGCAACGTTTCTGTTACCCATCTTTTTTAGCTCCCTGAGTAACCTGATACTACCAGAAAGTCTGTTCACCCTTTTATGATCATTTATAAACAGACTGAAGAACAGGGCTGAACACAAACTCCTCTGACACTGGGGACATCCCTCTGATCTGAAAAGTAACTATCCATGCCCTAATGTTTCTTTTCTTTTCTCTATATGATCAGTACTTCGGTGCATTAGCTTATTTAGACTGTTCGATGAAGACTTTTATCAAAGGCACATTTAGGCATGTGAGGCTTTCCCTTTTCCACCTGCGCCTGTATTCCTTCAAAGGGCTCCAGCAGGTTTATGAGGCATAGATCCCTTTTGCAAAGTCACTCTGGCTCTTCCACAGATTACCAGATTAATTTTGTAGGTGTTTTTATGCTACAGTTTTGTTCTTCTGACTGCTTTTCTGCTGATTTGCCTGGGAACACTCTACAAAAAACCTTCACAAATTGGGAAGCTGAAAGTTTACTAGTCAACAGGTGGCAAGCTTTTGCATATGAGGAAGGAACATGAACCTCTCCGTGTCTTCACAGCAAACACTGAGAAGCTGTTCAGTTCTTTTTGCATTTTTACCTTTTCTAAAAGCTCTTTCTTGCTCTTTGAGCATGGATCGTCATATGCTGTGTTTCTGGACAGTACCTTCCACATGACTGTGATCTCTTCATGCTACTTCAGTTGTGGCTATGTTAAGTACTGTTTAAAAAAATCTTAATGCTGTAGTTTGTGGTTTCCCCATTGCTTCTGTCACATACACTGCTCTGGGTCACGTACAACCTACAGGAGGGATCCTTGCCCAAAGGATTTTACATCTAAAATAATCTGAAAAATAGCAACTAGGTATAAAACCCAATATCCATTTCCATTTTCTCTTTCCATGACTTGTGGAAGCCTCAGTGGATTTTTGGAGGGTCAAATTATCTGACTTTTCACCCAGACTGCAGGGCAGAAGTATTCATGACAGTTTCTGCAGCCTTGACCCTGGTTATCCAGACTGTGAGGCTGGTTAGACAGCACCAAGAGACTCTTTTGCATCCTATATTCACACATCCTTCTTAAGCAGTTGAGACATGCTGGATACACTCTCAAATGCAGAAGGTGGAAAGTTTATATTAAATGTAAGTCCTCTTCACATATCAGAGAAATGCAGTGTTTCATTTTTATCATAGAGAGTGTCGACAGCTGTGGAGTAGAAAGTTGTTGCAAAAAGATACTAACATAATATGTTGATAAAGTAATTTAAATATAGATAATGCAATTAAAAAGTTGTAATACTGAGAAAGCGTCATTCAAAGAATCCTCTTCAAATGTCATTAAAAAAATCAGAGCACAAGAACTTTAAGATCCTTTAAGAGAAATTTGAAATGTCAGAGACAGGAAGCATAAATGCCATAATTGTGAGGAAGGGGTGTGAGAAATACAACATTCTGAAAGAGAGATTGGAGCAATGTTTTCGTATCTGAGTTTTGTACTATGTTGTATAGCTTTCTGCTTTCAGAGACCATTAGAGTTGGATCACAAATGAAGATACTGGGAAGGGGAAGGGAAATACTACATTTATTTTTAATAACTTATTTAAAGAATTGCTTGAACCATATATAATAGGTGAGAAAAAGGCAGAATCAGAGAATGTCACAATCTTATTGCTTAGATAAGCTAACTTTTGCTGGACCTGGGCAAGAAAAGTTGTTTTCATTTCTGTAATACACACAAATCTTATCAATGCCAGCATGATTTTTACCCACTCATGTAGAAAATATAAGACACACTGTTTGCAGACAATGTTTCCAAAGACATCTGACCCATTGTGCCTTGTAAGTTTAAGGTTACATGAAGTAGAATCTTGTTGCATAATTGTATTTTCATATGATTGCTTGTTTGCTTCCAATTTGCTACGTCTTTTTCTTCTACCTTTGTTTACAATGAAAATTGGCCACCAGTTGTTTTAAAATTGTAGGATAGCTGTTACAAG
The DNA here is from genome assembly GCF_032191515.1 of Phaenicophaeus curvirostris. Lineage (NCBI taxonomy): Eukaryota > Metazoa > Chordata > Aves > Cuculiformes > Cuculidae > Phaenicophaeus > Phaenicophaeus curvirostris. The sequence goes on along the minus strand of NC_091394.1, from coordinate 7,796,279 downwards.
AATAGCCTACAACAACCTATAATCTGTTTTTATACAGCTTCTTATTTATTTACTTTAAAATAGTTATATTTACTTATTACACATTCTGAGTGTGGATGGTGCTTTTTGCAACATCCACCTGTATCCAATTTCTTCTCCAAAGGGTCAGCTGCCTATTTGTTCCAACCTAGATAAAAGTTCCATGTTGAAAACTGACGCTAAGTTAACATGAAAATTAGAGACAACTATGACAAGTCTAGGAAGAAAAGGATACTAGGTTGGCAAAGAAAGAGTAAAGTTGGGATTGCTCACAGATAAAATGGAAAAAAATTCTCCACCCACCCTGCTAGATTTTAAATTGCTGATGAGTTCTACGTGATGGCTCTCAAAGATGAACTTTTCAGCCCATTTTGGTTTTATCTCGCGTTTTAACACTAGCATTGAATTACAGATCTTTTCAGGCATCTTAATTATGCAAGATCCAATACCTTGGATATTTATGAAAATGTGACTTTGTCAAATGACTTTTTTCTGTATATACAGAATGTGGAAGATGCACATAGCCTATCAATATAGTTGGAAACAGAGAGAGGAGGATGATTTGATCTGTGAAGCTGATCTCAGTCTTCCATCTGCATTATTTTAAAGGTCCTCTCCAACCACTGAAGGACGTTCTCCAGCTCAGCAGTGTGGGATGACTAAGGTTAATATTCTGTGGTGAGAAGGAAGAAATTAATAGGATAAGGAAAGAAAACACATTTCTTTGGATCTCTCCGGGGCTTCACACTTCCTGAGCTAGTTAGAAGTGGTAAAGTTCAGTCCAGTGTTCCTTCTCCCTTGCAGCCTGAAGGAGTGATCAGTTCATGTGTTCAGCATAGGAGCTGCTCACTGTTCTCAGCACAAAAGCATAGCCTGGGCATGTACGGTGAGACAGCTTTGGAGATCTGCAGTAGGATATCAATAAGTGTATTAATAATTGTCACGTGTTGGCATTTGACACAAAGCATTTGGTTTTCACAGTAATGTGTTGGTTAATGGCTGTTTCAAGAATCTGCATGAACTGGGAGGAAAGACGTGAAGTTCTAAATGCACAAAAAAAGTGTAAAATCGCAAGGCACCAGCAAAAGATATTAAAAAAGACCCATGCTGTTCTAAACAGCAAGTGCTTCAAGCCCACTCTTTTTGCCCAAACCTTCTAAGCACCCAGCTGGGAGTCCTTTTAATGAAAGTCTAAAGTCTATATTTAAAATAAAGATGTTAAATTTATTTTTTGAAATCAATTTTAGAAAGATTACATGGCCTCTAACCATTGCTGAAAATTTTTATTATGTGGGACAGCTGTGAGTAGCTACTGAACACCTCCCAGGAGTTTTTCTTCTTATTTATTGTTAAAGCCTGCCATCCTTTTTCTGACTCTTTGCACTGCTCTTCATTATCTATTCTTTTTGTATTTTGATCTAACTGAATTACTATTTACCTCTACATGTTAGGTATTACAGAGTACACATTAATAATATTTTTGAAGTCCTGCAGTGGCACAATAGCAGATTTATGTGCTTGATATCTTATTGTTTCAGACAGCCGCACGTAGACAAAATGTTTTTCCACAGTCATCAAATCACCAAGAGACTAGCCCCAAATCAGTTTCTTTGAGAAACCTGCACACAGTTACAAAAATGTAACAGGAGTAGAAAGTTGATAAATTGACTTCATAATTGCCCATCAGTATCAGGTATGATCTGTTCATAAAAGCCATGTACTAAAAATAAGACTTGGCCAAGTTTCTTGTTATTTCTCTGTAGTAATTCTAAAAGGTCACCACTGTGGAAATGTAACTTCTCTGTCCCTAAACAATCTGGTCTGTTTATAACAAGTTTTGTAATTTTTTAGTATTCTAAAGCTATGTCAGCTAAGTCTTCAGACTGGAAATAAGTATTCCATGCGGTGGAACAGGCTGGAGAAATGGGCCTGTGTGAATGTCATGAGGTTCAACAGGGCCGAGCGCAAGGTCCGCCACATGGGTCGGGGCAATCCACAGTTTCAATACAGGATCAAGGATGACATGATTGAGAGCAGCCCTGCAGAGACTTGGGGGTGCTCATTGATGAGAAGCTTGACATGAGCCAGCAATGTGCACTCGCAGCCCAGAAGGCCAGGCGATTCCTGGGCTGCATCAAAAGAAGCGTGGCCAGCAGGTCAAGGGAGGCGATTCTGCCCCTCTGCTCCTCTCTTGTGGGACCTCATCTTGAGTATTGCATCCAGTTCTGGAATCCTTAACATAAAAAGGATATGAAGGTGTTGGAATGAGTCCAGAGGAGGTCTGCAAAGATGATCAGGAGGCTGGAGCACCTCTGCTATGATGACAGGCTGATAGAGTTTGGGTTGTTGAGCCTGGAGAAGACCCTGGAGAGATCTTATAGCAGCTTTCCAGCAGCTGAAGGACGTGTACAAGAAAGCTGTGGAGGGACTTTTTACAAGGGCATGTAATGATAGGATGAGAGGGAACGGCTTTAAATTGAAGAGGTGAAGATTTAGTCTAGACATTAGGAAGAAATTCTTTGCAATGAGGGTGGTGAGACACTGGCACGGGTTGCCCAGGGAAGCTGTGGCTGCCCCCTCCTTGGACATGTTCAAGGTCAGGTTGGATGGGGCCCTGAGCAGCCTGGTTTGGTGGGAGATGCCCCTGCCCATGGCAGGGGGTTTGGAACTAGATGATCTTTTAAGGCCCCTTCCAACCCAAACCATTCTATGATTCTGTGATATTGCAAATGTCTTCATTCAGTGCTAACGAGCCCAAGGTAGAGTGCAGACTTGGTGTTTGACATTGAAACACTTTCAGAGTGTTTCAGGTTCCACTAAGATTGGAGAAGGGAGCTCTTTCAGCCTGTTCATGGGGATCTTTGAGGCAGTCTGCTTTAAATATGTGCATTTATTGGACCCAGAGGCCCCAAACATTTTACCTAGAACGTTGTGGAGGCAGAGGCCAGGAAAGAAAGAGGTGGTACATGGGCTGTGCAGATTTCCTGCAAGAAAGCCTGCATCTTGGAACCATCTGCACGTCTTTTATCTGCTTTGAGAGTCTGGGAAAGTTCTTTTTTTATTTTTTTTTTTCATATTTACAAGTGCAACTGACCTTTGAAGTAGCTACGGAGTCAATACATGACTCTAGATATATTCAGGAGATTTATTCTTCCCCCTACTTGCTATAACAAAAATAGACACAAACTGATCATTTGAATAATGCATGTAGGATCATAACGATATATACAATTGAAATTTAGTGTTAATATAGACACTTAACTAGAATCCTTCTTCTGTTTAGTCATCTCCATTATTGATTAATCAAACTACTGTGGTGTATTTTTTAGTGGCAGGACCTGCGACAATCATCTTTGTTCCAGTGCATAATGTGTTTTCCCATCTCTGAATGTATGATACAACATTCATGTAAGCATTAATCAAAAGTTTCCAGGTATCTGTTTACTGGGAATTTAATAATATTCTTACAGGAAGAATAAACACCCAAAATATGATTTCCTGTCTGAAGACAGTATTCTTTCCATTTTACTTTTCATGCATCATAAAGAAGCTGTTAAACAGTTTACCTTAATGTCTAAAGATACACCAGCTAAAGCCGTTGATTGAAGAAATAGTTAGGATGAAGGTGATAGAAATGTTATGTTCTTCTTGTTGAACTTTGCCTGTTTCAAACAAGTGTTTAAACCTAAGCAGATTTTATTATAGGAAGCATCCCAGAGTAACTGGAAGTTTTTGCAAAGTATTACCCTGCTTTGTCATAGGCTGAGTAATAGCAGAGCATAATGCGATTTAAGAATGAATTCCTCGTTCTCTGCCATATTTAAGACATTCTAGTGCTTATCAGTTGCAAATAAGAAATAGTCAGAAAGCATATGGCATCTGTTGCACACTACACCAGGCATTTCAATACCAGGAAAATTACAAGACTAAGGGAGGAGCCTGTATGTGAAACCCTTTTTTTCCCCCCTACCTATAGCAGATGGTCCAATTTCTAATTTAAAATTTTCCTGGAGTTCTGGCATACTGCCATCTGTCTCCACAGCTGCAACAGTGCAATAACTATGTCACCTTTCTTAGAAAATGTTTCTTGAGAGTAAATTTAATGCCTAGCGAAGTGTTGAATTTACAGCTGCTGGGAGCAGAATATAATATGTAAGAGTTGGCCATAAGGCCCTGCACAAAGAGCTTGAGTCAGGTTGTGGAAAACATTCGTAATCATTATTATTGCAAGAAAACTAAGTTTTTCTTAAGTTTTTCTTTGTCTCAGCTCTGTCAGCATCTATTTGCATTGAAAATAGTGGTGCGGACAGGCAGTTGTAAATATTAAACAACCCGGCCAAGTATTCAACTCACCTATCTGCTTAGGTGTTCAGTAAGAGATGGTGGCCCACCTCTGCAGAGCTGGTACAAGAGCTTTCAGAAGCCGTACTGAACAGGGACTTGTGGCACAAGAAATACTTCACTGAGTTGCTCTGGTGAAGCAAGTCAGACTTTGCTAGACCTAAGATCTATATCAGGCACTACTAACTTGAATTTGATTTCAAGTTTGCTTCTGGGATGAAGATCATTCTATCCCATGACCACAATCTGATTTGTAGACCTGTAATCTCTGCATTCGCAACAGCACAGAGGTTATGCAGACATGAAATTTACTTTCTTTCAGAAATTCATGTGTAAGTTCAGCTGGCTTTTCCACTTTTGTAAACTTACAAATAAGATTTATGACAATGTCTGTAGTTTCCAGATCTTGTGAGGCTTTCAAAATCCTTGTTACTCTTGTCACTTTTTGATTACCGATGACTTGCTGGCAATTTTGGGAAATGTCAGTTGGATACTCAGGATCCAGCAGGTTTCTCCCCTTGTTCAGTCAGCCTTCAGCTACGCTCAGCATTGAGGCTTGCAGGAGTGGTTTCTCTTACATTTTATCTCAGGAATGGATCAGTTCCTGGAAAACTCAGGGGAGTTGAAAGAGAGAGGTGGAGAGATGAGGCATCTCTGTTATAGAACCACTGCTGGGTACACAGGGACATCAACTGCTCTGTCAGAGGAAACTGCTCAGTCAGGAGCTGCCAGACAGTGGGAGAAATCACAAAGCAGAGAGTCTTTTCCTCACACTCTCACACAGACGGTGTCCTTCCTGAAAAATTTCATCTGTTTGATTTGAGACCAACTTATCCTCCTCTTATTTGTCTTCTTTCCCACTCTGTCTCACTCTCCTTAGGGCAAAACACACCACAAAGCCTGTTCAGGCTCCTCCACCTTCCCATGTGCTGCTGCTCAAGAGCCAACCTCATACGATGCTGTGTTTCTGAGTAAACAAGAGTTTTTCCCAGCAGGGCTATGAGTCACGTTTCTGGGTTTGCATGCACTGTCTGCATTAAGCTCTATCACAGCAGCACAGTTTGAATTCTGAGCAGCGATTATCAGCTATTTGAATACAGCAGATAAGTCCTACAAGCTGCATTAATACATCAGCGTAGTTCTTTAGTTAGCATTAATAGCCTCAGTATTCATTTTTCTCTCCTTTTTTTAAATCCAGTGATGTGTACTCCTTAAATCTTTTGTGTCTGCTCTGTTTTCGGAGATCATCATGATTTTCTAGGTGTGGTATTGAAGACGTTTTTACTTAAGGGAAGGTGGTGAGAGTGAGAGAAGATAACCTTGTAGCAAAACAGTGGGACAGGTGCAAGTTCTGTTGTGTCATCCTGCCTTGGCCTTGAGTTGTAGCCTTGGATAAACAATTTTATATCTCTCTACTTTTCTTCCTCATCCGCTGAAATGGACATGATAATATATTATTTTAATCACGGTTTGTATGTCTTCTCTGCTTCTGCTGTAAGTAATGGACTTCTCTGCTTAGTGCTGTAAGCTTTCATCCGTGTCTTTTAGAAGGGGGATCTGATCTTCGCTGCAGCCTCTAGGTATTACAATATTTCACATAGCTGTTAATGATAATGACTGGATAATGTTTAAAATTTAAACTATTTAGAGGCCACATTTTAGACTTCTGTTATCAAATCATCTTACAGACAGCAGCATTTTCCCCTTAGAGCGAGTAGTTTAATACACTAGCTGACAACTTTTGGTCAGATATTTTCTGCTGCTTTTAAGGGGAAGTTTCAAATCTCAGTAATAAATGGTACCTTAAAATATTTCTCCACGCTGTAATTCTACACAATTGTCTCCAACAGATGGAAGTCCTAGTCAATTATTATTTGCATAAAAATCAGGTCCTCAAAAAATTGCTTCTGTCCTTGATCCCAGAAACACTCAAAGGCATTCTTAATCTTATGCATGATCAGTTCAGTTAGTTTATTTAGTTCACACAAATGCTCAAAGTTAAGTCTCTGCCCAGGCGTTTGTAGGATTGGAAACTCAGATTATGTGTGATAAATGGCAAAAGACCGTTCATCAGAAACCATTTTGTAGAAAACAGTATTTTTCTAGAAAATTCACCAAAAGCCACCTTTTCTCTTCTTTTTTGTATCTGAGCAATGAAAGGACTTTGCATTCCATATAGCTTTCTCTTTCTTCTGTCTTTTTAAGTCTAAAAGAAAAACGTTGCAATAAATGGAATAGTGAAAGGGAAGGAGAGTAGCATAGAAGCCAATACTGAACATTGAAAATCTTACTGCTGAAAATACTGGGCATATGTTTGTTTCACATTTTTTATAAATTTCTTTTCTTCTCCCTGATATGTACTATTTGTGGCAATCATTTATAATCGATGTAGAATGCAGAATGTGTGTAATAACCTGAGTTGTGCTGTATAATCTGTGTCAGTGCTGTGTTGGTTTATCCCCAAAGGTCCTTGAAAACCTATTGGCTTCCCCTGGTGTTTTCCATTATCCTTGAGAGAATTTTTATTAAAAAAAAAATTAAATTTATTTTAAAGCTTTTGAAAAAAGTCATAAGAAAATGGCTTCCAGGCCAATGCATCCCTAAGTGTATTAGTTGACAACCTGGAAGGCTGTTCCACAGCTGCAAACACTGTTGTGTACGGAGCTCTGAAGCATCAAGGCTCAACTGCTCTTTAAACATCTCTCTGACACTGAAGAAGAAGAAGGGAAAGTGGTGAGGTTAATGTAGCATTTGTAGTTGGTTTTGATTTCTTTAAAATAAAGTGAAACAAGGAGCAAGAACCCAAGCAACTTCTGTAACTTTCCTTGGAGGAACATGTAAATTTATGTACAGAGCCCGAGTCTCTTCATGTTAGGACTTCCAGAGCACTGAAGTTAAGCACATGTTGACATGACCTTGAGACCCAAGAAAATGTATGGGCTTTGTTGTAAGTGGATGTACTTATGATGTGCTCAAGCCTCTGCTGACTTTAGCTCTTGTTTCAACAACAACAAAAAACTTAATGATCAAGCATTTGAACTCCTTCCCTTATTGTTACAGAGGCAAAGGCTCCTTTTTCTGACCACAGCACAGACCTCTGAAGTCAGTGATCAGGGAGATGACTGAAACAGTTACAGAAAGGCTACATCTTCTTTGCATGGGAGCATTGTTCACACCAGGGCTTGTTTCTCTTCTGCTGCAGAAGAAATTTAAGTGAGGAGCAGGCAACAGAAGAAGTTTGGCTTTTAGAACCAGGGCAAGGTAGATCTGTTAGCCCTGGTGGATCCATTGCTCACCTGTAAACAAAGACTGTAATTCTGGAGCCTCAGTAAATCATGAATCTCTACTCCCACTCTCAACCTAGCAAGCTATAATGCCTTCAAGTTTTGTGTCAGGAACGGGATCAGAATTTGACCAATATAATTTTTCAAATTAGAATCAACTTGAGTTAACTGCGTCACCTGCAGATCAAAGAAGAGATTCCATGCAATGGTTATGGAAGCTAAATAGTTGTTTCAGTGTTCAGGTTCTTCAGTAGTGTAAAAGAGAGCTCTGTTTCAGAGCATTTGAACAGCTTGTCATTCCTCTAGTGGCTTAGGGAAATAACTGTCAGATTCACTCTATGAACAGGACTAAAGAGTTCACCTTGGTTTGTAATTGGTATAGAAAGATTTCTTCATGACAAAGATTCATTAGCCAAAGCTATAGCTTCCACGGGAGCAGTGTCCTTGCCTGTTTTGTCCTTACACAGGCAATGATGCTAGAAAGCAAGTGAAGCTCCCTGTTTGGGGACCAAGGGAGAAGAGAGATAGAACATTCTTAGCAAGTCACTTGGAAATGTTTTGGATATTTGGCTCTGCAGACCGAGAGACAGAGCAAGTAGGCATTAAGACAGCAAAGACAAATAACATTTTCCCATTGCCTGTAATTGCACATGCTGCACAACTGTAAGGAATTAACAGTACAATTTATGCAAATGAAAAATTTCATAGGAGTCACGCTAGTAGGAAAGGACTAGCGAAGTCTAAGAGCATTATTTTTAAAGTTACCCTAAGAGAACGCATCCATTGGTGTAGGCATAAGCATTCACCAGCACGAGTTATCCAGTATCCTAAAAAGTAAATGTGTTAAGAAGCGTTTACACGATTACAGAATCACAGAATGATTGGGGTTGGAAAGGACCTATAGAAAGCACCTAGTCCAAGGCCCCTACTAAAGCAAGTTCACCTACAGCAGGCTGCACACAATCCAAATCTCACTTTCCAGGTCTTAATATGCAAGGACCATGACAGTGCCCTGTATGGAAAACAGTCAGTGACCACTTATTTGCATATATTTGTGGAAAGAAAACACATTGCATGTGTTTATGATTTTGTCACATAAGTCTTGTCCTGATGTATGATCCCACAACCCCTCCTGTCAGCATGACTTTAAACCCCTCTTCTCCAAGCAGCTACTGTTTTTTCATGAACTTGTAAGAAGCTCCCAGGCCTCTACCAATTTGGGTGGAATTGCCCAGTGAGTGCAGAATTTATTGGAAGAAACCAACTGAGACACATTTGGAGAGTCACCGCTCTTGTACAGCCTTGGTTTCCTTAGAAACTGAAGATTGATAATACGTGTTGTAATCAATCTTGCTGTAAATATGCTATGTGAACGTATTTCTTTTCTAGTATTTTTTTAAATTTTATGTAAAAATAAGCAGTGACATACGAACTTCTTTGTAATAGCCTTGCATAGTCACGTTCAATAATTTTGTTGTAGTGAGACAGGTTCTGCTTTGTAAGCAAGTTTTGAAGGCAGCGTCCTGGATAACTGCAGGCAGAGGAGCACGCCAGACCTATGCCCTGACGGTCAGATTGCTGTATCACCTTGACACAAAGGTGTTTATGAGAGAGAAAACCATTTCAAGTTCTCACCGCATCTTTCCCTGTCTCCAACCAGTTGCACAGCTAGTCAATTTGTACCATTTGCTGAAATACTCACCTGCAGCTTATACGTAACTTCTCAAATATTGTCGAAGCTTTTACTAGAACAAAAGAAGTGCCACAACTTTCTCTACAAATACTTTTTTTTTTGGATGATGGAAGCAGAAGTGCACCGTGGGCTGAATCCAATATTTTGATAGAACTGTCATCCAAACACTCATCACTATGACACCTCCCTTACTTTTCTCACACTGAATAGAGTTAGTCAGAAGCACACAGGTAATGTGAATAGTGGCAGTGTGGGAGCCTCTCAGGTTCAAAGACAATCTTGCTGTGTGAGTGCTAGTTGTTAAAATTTGCTGTGGTTTCCTATTGTGTGCAAGAATACTAATTACCCTAGCTGCACATACGCATTCTGTTTTTCTCTGTTTTAAAAGGAGACTATGGTGAATAGAAATGGAAAAATATAATCATCCTAGGTAAATTGGATGGCACTTAAGCAATCAAATGTTAATGCACTCTTGTAAAAGTAGTTTTAGGGAAATATTTCAAGCTTTATTCACTCAGATAATATTCTCAGGAGCTAAAGTACAGCTTTTTTTTTCTGCACAATTGAGTCTTAAATATTGCATCAAGACACAACAAACCAAGTTTTACTAGTCCTATAACACTGCTTAAGATTGTTTTGGAAACAGCAGATTTGCCATCAGCTACACAAGGCATCCATTAATCGACCAATTAAAAAAAATGTTTGGGAGTATCTTAATTCCATTAGACTACAGTTGTCTGTGTTTTTTCAGGGTAAATTCATTGTAATGATTTTGTTGCTTTTTTTTTATATCACCTCTAGGCTGTTCCAATGAATTGTTTTCTTCTAATGCAAGTATGAAAGAAAATGATACTATATCACAGAAAAAAAATTTAAATTAGTTTTAACTATTTCAGTTATTTAAAATTACATTTGTTTTAGATTGTCCTGTGCTACATATTTTCATTTTCCTCATTTTCTTCTCTGATTGCTTCATTTCAACAACTCTTTACCTCATACTTCTCTTTCCACTCTATGCATTCTCCACCTTCTTCATTTCTTATAAGTCATTTCTTGCTAAAATGTCACCTCAAATCAGTGACAACAGCTGTATTTTCAAAGGGGGTGTGCACTGAATAATTTCCCAGTAGAGTTTGTCTTATTTTCTGTTTCCTTTTGTGAAAAATATACTTTATCCTGTGAACAACATGATGTGACCAACTCTGTCTTGCTTTGACTTTCTGATACAAGCAAATATTAATTATTTGGAGAAGTAATTAGTAATTTTGTTTGAGGAGTTGGCCTGCTCTCTCACACCCATAACCTCAGACAATTTCTGAGAAGATATTCTGAGGAGATTCAACAGGCATAAACTCTGCAATGAATCTTATAAATATTTTTGTAATCCACAACTACTGAAACAGATGGGGACAGCAAAATATATGGGTAACCTAATGTAGAGATTGTTTATTAATTTTGAAATAAATGGTATTTCCAGGTCTTGTCAATGGTACATATTTGATTTAAAAAGTCATTGTTCAGAAGGCACCATGTTTTAGTAATATTCACGCTCTAAGCGATTAAGAAACAACACATGCTCCTTTGGTGGCAGCACTAAAGCCAGGGATTCTCCTCGACCAAGGGACAGGTAGCACTGGCCACTCATTCAGCATCTGCTAGAATGAAAAATGTTTCAGTGAAACATTTTATGAACATGAGAAGAAAATGCAGGAGTAAATGCTAAGTGTTTTCTTCAAATGGCATTAGTAGCAGGTGTCAAGGAAATAAATGTAAAGCCTGGGGGCTTCCTTTCCCTGAGAACTGTTTGAATAAAGGTACAAGTCTGAGCAGTAGGTTCTGGCTTGTTTTAAAATAAAACGTCTTCACCAGACAGGAACAAAACAGGTGGAGAAATTCTTCACCTCAGTATTTGGCACATGCTAGGTGAGATTTGACTCTTAGCTTTGCTGTTTGTTACAGAAACAGCACAGAGGTTGTGGTAAGAGATGTCAGGTTAGCGCTGGTGGATGTTGCGCACTGAAGCTGGTAGAAGATAAAAATATCCTTTTGTGTCCACCATGCAAACAATCTTTGAATCATAGAATCATAGAATAACCAGGTTGGAAGAGACCCACAAGATCATCGAGTCCAACCATTCCTATCAAACACTAACCCATGCCCCTTAGCACCTCGTCCACCCGTCCCTTAAACCCCTCCAGGGAAAGTGACTCAACCACCTCCCTGAGCAGCCTCTGCCAGTGCCCAATGACCCTTTCTGTGAAAAATTTTTTCGTTATGTCCAGCCTAAACCTCCCCTGGTGGAGCTTGAGGCCATTCCCTCTTGTCCTGTCCCCTGTCCCTTGGGAGAAGAGGCCAGCTCCCTCCTCTCCACAACCTCCTTTCAGGTAGTTGTAGAGAGCAATGAGGTCTCCCCTCAGCCTCCTCTTCTCCAGGCTAAACACCCCCAGCTCTCTCAGCCGCTCCTCATAAGGCCTGTTCTCCAGCCCCCTCACCAGCTTTGTTGCTCTTCTCTGGACTCGCTCCAGAGCCTCAACATCCTTCTTGTGGTGAGGGGCCCAGAACTGAACACAGGATTCGAGGAGCGGTCTCACCAGTGCTGAGTCCAGAGGGAGAATAACCTCCCCAGACCTGCTGGTCACGCCGTTTCTGATCCAAGCCAAGATGCCATTGGCCTTCTTGGCCACCTGGGCCACTGCTGGCTCATGTTCAGTCAGCTGTCAACCAACACCCTCAGGTGTTGCTTCCCATCTTCTGCGAAGAACTGAGACGTGTGTGTGTGTGTGTGTGATTGTCCACATCCGTGTCCCTGTTTTGCACTTCTGTGGTACAAACTAGAAGTCTAACATATGGTTCCTTTAGCTAATCTCGCTGTTGGGGTAGTGTAATGCTGGTAAGGGGGATGGTTCTCCTCTGTTGGTGCTTCATCATTGCTTCTTCAGTGCTTATGCAAACAGACTCCCTGCTTCAGAGATTTTCTTCCCCCTTAAACTTCATATTTCAGCTTGCAAAGCAGAAACGTGCTGTTTCTTGAATGTTGCTCATGATGCTTTGAAGAGGGCAGAGAAAATGTAGTGCATGAGTTGTGAAGAAATGTAGGTTAAAGAGGGAAACTGGCACAGCAGGCGTAGTTGGAACCAGTGGCAAACTGATGACCTGCAATAAAATAAGTAGAAACAAGTTCTGTTGTACATGACTAGAACTTGTATTTGTCCTTGAGATTTGTGCCCAGTGGCTGAAGTGAGGAATAACTTATGTGGCCTCACTTCACACATATTCCAGCATTTTGCTGGTGGCAGAACAATTAGATCACACACGAGGACTCCTGAAATTATACCTCCTGTCCACAGCCTGCGTGTTACAGCTCAGTAAGTGTTTACATGACTTATTGCAGCTGTGGCAGTATTGACCGCACTTTGAAAGAGCAATGGGATGGGGCTAAGCTTGCAGATTAAAAGACCTGAAAATAAATGTTTGTGTGTCAATGTGTACATGTGATGTAAGAGTCTCAGGCAATGTTAAAGCCATTCTAGGCTGTGGTAATCTAAAATTACTTAAGCTAGTACCAGATGGGATGCTCGTATGTCTGCATGGAGTGGATAGTACCTGCAGGAGAGCTGTGGTGTTTTGTTCTGAGCCTGCAACTGGAGGTGAGCAGAGATGTCCCAGGGGCATCCAAAATATTCCCTGGAAAATCTTTTTTTTTTTTTTTAAGCAATTTAACAACTATGACTACTAATATACCTGTGATATCACTCAAACTCACCTTCATGGTTCAAGTGGGCAGGCTATGCAACTAGGGCACAGACCTTTCTCTGGGTATCATCTTTCTTGCAGGGTAGAGAGTGTGGCTGGCAGGTGAAGTTTTATCCAAGAGTAAGAGACAGATTATTCCTGTATTTGTCATGTGAGCAGTTTGGCTCATAAACCTTAAGAGAAGGATTTTCATTTTGCCCCTCCCCACCGTCCCTCCGGCCTCTGAAGCTCTCCAATCATTCCAAAATAATTTGCCAACCCCACAAAAAGGCAATGATATGCCAAAGCCAATCCAGAGTCACTTCAGGTGTTTGTACAATTTTGGGGCTTATTTTAACCTGCAGAATAGCAGAACCTTTATTAACTTTCCTGGGTCTCTGTGTGTGTGTATAACCTCCATGAGAGGTCATACATCCTAATTTAAAGCTTGGATTCACAAAGAACAAGCTGTTTGGAGGACAGACAAGCAGCAGTGAGGTGCCTCATGCTGACTTGCTTTTTCCCTTTAGTGAGACTTGTGCTCCCCGTCTTGTACCAAACCGAGAGGTCCCGGCAGCTCCGCAGGTTGGGGTCTTACCTATAGGAAACAGAGAACAGGTAAGCAAGCAGGCAGAGAGGGTTTTTCCCAGGCACAGCTGAAATATTCAGGGGTTCCAAAGCTGGCAGCACTGATACTAAACCCACCCACTTGCTCCCACATGGGAAAGGTATATTTTTTCTGTTCCCTATATCCATTCGTCATTACTATGTACTATTGCCAACCCCAGAAGAAAAAACAAATTGCTTATGAAGTTACCAGATTTGCTCATCTTAGATTTTATTTTATCTTCAGGGTATCCAGACGGAAGCAACATGTTTGATGTTCTTAAACCTACAAATTTGATTTCATCTTCAGGTTCAGCATTTTGACATGTGTAATTTAGCCTATAATGAGAAGTTCACGCCTCAGAGCAATGCATTTTGAGGTCACAGGCAAAAAGCCAACCTCCAGATACTTCTATTGAGCTGTACTTCAAATTCTTTGCGAGGAGTCAAAATGGAGAAGGCTTTCCTCATTTTTTTTTTTTGATGTATCAAATTATCACAAGTTGAATTAATTTCAAAAGATGGATAGAAAACCCAGCAGACCTCGATATGGGCCCTTGCAGCCAAATTTCTGCAAGCTGCTCTGTGCTGGTCAGCCTTCACACCACCAGAAAGTGTATTGGCTGTGCAAATACTAGCAAATCATTTTTAATACCTCATTTCAGGTCTTTGGAGATTAATTTTATAATAAATTTGGAAGCCTGATTTAATTGCGCTAATTATATTTTCTTCTGGGAGTTAATGAATTACTACTTACCATCTTCTTGCTGTACGTAATGAAACACAGTGAGGCTTTCTCTTATTTATACCTGCTAAAAGTCTAGGAAATGAGTTGCGATAGGCATTAAAGAAACATGTAAGAAATTACCCTAAACCATTTGCTACACAGTTTTCACTCCTTTTGTAGCCCTGTTCTCACATATAATGATAATGATTCTATTCTTCTGGAAATAATTGCAGAAATTCCATTTAAACATCCACTGTTCCTCATCACGTCACTATTGGCATTAATCCTCATACGTTCGCTTTTGGATTGAATGCTGTAGATGTGGGAGTCAAGGCCACCACGCTCCTGGGTACTTGTGATTCCCTCATATGTAATCACGCGCATGTTGGAGTCTTGATTTTGTGGCTGCTGGAACTTGCCACTGAATGGAAGCAAGGATTAGGTGACATCTTGTAATAGAATAAAGTTCATCTGACACATTTGAGCGCCCATCACCAGAGCATCCTATCTTTTTATTGGTTTTGGAAGATCACGCTGGCTCCTGGTCTCTGAATGACTTTAACTGCTCAGCATTCATCTCATGCAAAAAACCTTATAATCCATATTTATTGTTTATATGGAAAGAAAGACAGTCCACACCTACAATTAAGTAACCATTAGAACTGTGTGCTTTCTGTCATCTTAATTCCTTCTGTGGAGTTTTTAAAAAGATTCAATTCTCAGTTTCTTGAGGTGAAGAGGGTCATTGGGCACTGGAACAGGCTGCCCAGGGAGGTGGTTGAGTCACCTTCCCTGGAGGTGTTTAAGGGATGGGTGGACGAGGCGCTGAGGGACATGGTTTAGTGATTGATAGGAATGGTTGGACTCGATGATCCGGTGGGTCTTTTCCAACCTAGTGATTCTATGATTCCCCACCCCCATCTTCGTGTCTCCTGTTACAGTAATGTTCTGAAATCTTTCCCTTTCTTACCAGCTCGTAGTCGGAGCAATGGCTTTGTTAGGAACAAGTACATCTTTGCTTCAGCCTTGACGCTGACTGATACTAGGAACTGTTTCTGACCCCCTCTGCGTCCTCAGGCAGAAAAGTGAAGTATCTTGCCCCCACCATGGCGAAGAGGCTCCTTCCTGCATGGCCATGTGCCTCTTCACACTGGAGGGCACAGCGGGGGCAAAGTTTTCGCTACGCTGCTTAGGCAATTGGACATTGTGTTGACCCTCAGGATTTCAAGCATGAGTTCCAGCTGCCAAGAGGTTTCTTCTCCTGATTGGGGATACCGGGTAGGATTCTGCGAGGCGCTTAGTACAGTGAGCTCAGTTGAGTGTCGAGTTGAGTGTTTGATAGGAAGGGTTGGACCTGATCATCTGGTGGGTCTCTTCCAACCTGGTGATTCTATGATTCTATGAAGGGGGGAACCACGTCTCTTCAGTTTCCTGAGCTGATGAAACCATGAAAGCTGTTTGCACTGTAATTTGTCTCTCTGGTTACTATTCCCTTTTCTAAACTGCATTTTCTCAACTGTGATATCACCTGAGGATGGATCCTTCTTTCAGATATGACAATCATTTCCCCTTAATTAATCTTGATAGTTTGTTCATCTTTGTGGAACAGATCTTCACAAGGAGAAAGAAAGGCACATTTTCTTCAGGAGTGGGTTATGAACACACTAAATTGAAAAGCTGCGATGTTCTGTCACATTAACTCGGTCCCTACAACGCAGCGGTGGTGCTTGATAAATGGCAACATTAAGAATAACATAAGAGAACACGTGCCCATGGTTGTGCTGGCATACAGAATATCTAACTGCCTGGTGTTACACACATTGCCCTCCTCGTTGATGCCTTTGGGAGTGATGGGTGTATAGGGGGAAAAATATCAATATTTTTTCAATTTTTTGTCACAGGTAACAAAATATGTGGCATGTAACTGGACCTTTTCTGACTTATAATCCTATAGCGTTGCTGTGAAAAAATACATAATTATCCTATGTTAAATATAGAAGTATATGACACAAAACATAATTCATTACACAAATTATCAAATAGTTATATGTTTACTTGTATAAACTATATGCGTGGGTGTAGCGTAAATCCACAGGAGCAGTTTTGCAGGGTGTCTGTTGCTGTTATATCAAACTGCTGACACAGCTTGGAGCAGGAGGGCGACTGCCTGTTTAAGGCTACAAATGGCACCGAGCATTATTTTCAGCTTTTGACCTACCTTTCCCCGTTTGTGAGTGGCTGATATTCGACGCTTTCTCTAAGCCAGTTATCTGGATAGAGCTTGCTTATTAAAAGTCACAGACATTATTTTAAATCACACCGCTGTCAATGAGTTTCTTAATGGGTCATATTACTATAGAGTCCTGGAGGTTTCTGACTCAAATTGAAGTACAGACAGCTTTGAATTATATCCTCTGGTATAAGTGCAGCCTTAAACAGTGGCAGGGGATTTTTGCAGAGTCCTTGGTGTGATTTTCACCTTTTCATTGCAATCTGTAGTAACAGCACCATTCCCACACAGCATGACAGAGTCACGTTTAGGCTAATACTGACCGCTTCCATTATCCCACCGATGCCATCTTTTGCATCTCTCTCCTATATACAGTTGAAATCAAATACTTCTTTCAAAATGGTATATTTATCCTCCTTTAAAACTGCCATTGGATTTGATGCCCTCAAAAATCTTGAAGCCATTTAAGCAACCATTGTATTGGAGCTACGATGTGTACGTACAACTCCTTGTTTTCCCTTTTGCCAGCTGTACCTCTGCTGCAAGCTTATTGAGGCAGGAGATGCGTTAGTAATCCATATTTTTATGCAGCAGCTACGACAGAGGGCTCTGGTTCGTTACTCTGGCTCCTACAGTGCAAGCAAATAATAATAGTTTAAATACAGTTTGGTTTATTTTTAGTCTGAGGGCTAGGAGTGTGGGCAAGCCAGAGACTGGAAAACCAGGCAGAGGATGTTTTAGCCTTTCCTTCTTCAGCATCTTTGTGGAGAGTAAGGCAAGAAGAGGTAGTGGGTGAGAAACACAGGTTATGGCTTGTGTAAATGTCCTGACTCCTGCTAGATACAACGCTGCAAAGGAAGGCTTTGTACTGGGGGCATCCCCATCAGGGGAGACAGGGAAGGGAATTTGGACACTAAATGCACACCTGCTCTGTGTCTGTTTGTGTGGTGAAGCAGCATTTAGCCTCAGCTGCCGTACCAACCAAGCAACACTGCCTCTAGGGAGCAGGACCTACCCCTGGGGAGCAGGACCTACCCCTGGGGAACAGGACGGAGCCACCACAAAGCAGCCTGGGGAACAGCTCTGGCTTTTTTTCCTTTAATTTCAGTATGGGCGTAACGCAGTAGAGGGGCTCAGTGGGTCTGAGGACCAGACAGTTCCCAAAATTACTCATCTTACAATTTCTTTTCTGTCTCTTTTTCTATTTTGTCACAGAGTTAAACGTAAGGGAATCTGACTTAAGAGTGTGTGATGAATCGTCATGTAAATATGGAGTGTGCAAGAAAGAGGGCGATGGCTTGAAATGTACGTGTCAGTTCCAGGTAAGGGCCGCAACCTTTTTGTTTGCCATTTCTGACCAATCTTTTAGGTGTATTGAAGTATTTATAGAAACATCACTTTAACTATTTCACTCATTAATAGACTTATACGCCCTGATTACAGGCTCCTTTACTAATGACACTGATTGGGATGGTACACGATTGAACTTCACCAGAAGGTGCTCAGGGAGCAAATGGCGAGTGTGGCCTCATGTGTGCTCCTCACACAGTTTTGGTCACCCGGCAGCACGGAGTGATGTGGGAAAGAGCAGAGGGTCACGATGTGTGCTGGGCATCCCCCCCTGCAACTGGCACGAGTAGAGGTGAGGAGCACCAGGTGACACCCCACCTTGCTTCATCCTTCCCCAGGACCCAAGACAGGAGGAGAGGTGACCCAGAGCAGAGCGTCCAAGCCTTGTCGCACACACCAGATGAAGCTTTATAATTTAAGTGCGGTACTTAGTATGGATTACTTACTCTAATACCCAGTATTGGGAGGATCCTTCCCTGCTCTGCTGGTGGCCAAATGTGTTAGATGAGACCCTTGAAGATCTTAAGGCGTTTTGAAAACGAGATAATAACAGGATCACTAGTGATCATAAATCTTATGAATTAAAATAGTGAATGAGTCTCACTCAGGAAAAAAAAGGTATGGAAATATGATTTAATAGCAAGTTCAGTTTGCTTCATTGATTCCTGAGCCTTTAGTTTACAGTTTTTATAACTACCCTGGCATCCCTTCCTCCCCTCCCACTCCTCACTTTTCAGATAAAAGAGAATACTGAAGTTCTTTCTTTTTAAAATTTATAGCCAGGACAAATGTACCAAATATTATGAGACTCCCAGTAAAACTGCAAGAGGTAGCAGTGTTACCAACCAACCCTAGAGTGGGCTATCCTTCAGTATTTTAAAAATAATCTTGTGTTCTGTTTCCAATAAATAATAAATCAAGGGGAACCAGAATAGCAACAGTGTGTGTGTGTGATCTTACACTGGTTTGGGATTCTAGTGTTTCAAGTCTTGCTTTTGATGTGGTGTCGTTCAGGAGGGTACCTGCGCTGGGGGCACCCAGTAGCTTACATCCCATAAGAACACTGGGATCTGACTGCCTTTTAAAGGGAAAAAATCTTAAGCAGACAAGTTTCTCCATCAGCCTTCACTCTAGCTGTAACTTTTATTTATAAATAATAATAACATCAAACCCCAGTAATGACTGAAAAAAAAAAAAGAAAATGAATTCAACCCTAGGCTAAACAAAAGTTTCATTTATTTTCTGTAGGTAGTAAATGTTAAGCCTTCCTAACATCCAGTTCATGAGAACTTAAAAAGAAACTGGCCCATGTGATAAATTGATACTTTTTCTTGAAGAACCCATTTTTAAAAGCAGTATTATTTTAGATTATTTGTAAATTTACCTGTGCTTCTTGAAAAATTAATCCTGTACTCTAAGGAAAGAAGTCTAAGGATGATGAGAAGGTATTGTATTTTCTTTCTGTAACTCTCAACTTTATTTATTCAGCCGCAACTAGCATCTCCATAGAGGGTCACGGCTGTTTGCAACCACCCTTGAACTATGGTCAAATCTGGCACAAACATTCCTCAAGTTCAGGAAAATGTATAGAGATTTCAGTTCCCTTCAAGGCACCACTACGCCTTATCTGTCAGCGTTTCTTAACTGCGTGGTCTACTAAAACTTTAAATATTAATGAATTGTAGTTTTTCCTTCTAGGATCCCTGTTGGAGATGACTGGCTGCCAAATTTCAGAGTTGTCACTTAAACAGCTATAATGTCATGGCAGCAAGAGGTCTCTGGGCTCGCTGAACACCTTGTAGGCTTTCTCTGTCTTGCCAAGTCATCTAACATAAAGCAAGATGCCAAAGTTTGATTCCCCAGAGTCAAATTTACAAATTAGACCATAGGACAGGTGCTGAAGGATTCGGTTGTGTTCTGCTTAATGCTATACTGACTTTCTGCAGGCCTACTCAGGAAAAAGGATAACATCCTTTTTATTATAGTGGAGATGGGGGATAACCAAAATTTTGGAAAGGTCTTTTGCTGTAATTTGGATGGCATTTTACAAAACCTAAATTAAAAACTCATCAACACCTGGTGAGTGTGAGTGTGTTATGGGCTGGTGTGGGGATGGGAGGGGAGAGAGAGCTGGCATGGGGCTCTCTTGCAAACTCCATAAGAAAGGCAAGACAGCAAATGATTTAATAAGGTAACTGCTTTAATAAGACACAATAGGAAAAGGAATATAGACAGTGAGTAAACCTCACATCCCTTCAGATGCTGGACACCCCCCAATCACACAGCATTAGACAGAGCCTGATGGATTTTCCCACATTATTCTGTACAGAGCAGATCCCGTCCATGGAGAGATGCTCTGCCTTTTGGTCATTCAAGCTATTAGAGGATTTCCTCACAAGAAAACAACTCTACTCCTAAATATTTAGATGATAACTTTTGGCTGCACTGTACCAAATTGCTGAAGTCTTACCAAACAGCAAGAAAGGAACCACTTCGCCTCTCATTTTCTATTCTCAGGACAGAAACCTGCAACTTTAAAACATCAAACAGCAAATAGGAGATTGAATAGAGAATTATCTGTTGGAAAGTATTGTTTCCCCTCAAGAGTTACCTGTTTAACTATTCCCTAGAAGTGACTGTTCAGTGTGAGATATGACAGGATGGATGGTTGTGGTTGAATGTCTGAGCTACTCACTGTGGGAAAGTATTAAAAAACTGTTAGAAATAATTTTCAGGGCTGGCAGCATTATTTATTTCTGTCTGTGCATGCTTAGTTCATTCTCAGTTGGTCATCTATGGCAGGATGACAAAGGGGGAAGGATAATTCCCTTCAAAATTATGTTTTAAAAATCGAGCATTTTTAAGTTTCTGTATGCCAAAGCACAAAGAAACTGTTGTGACAGAGACTGTTGCTTGGAATTTGGAGAAGGAACTCTTGTCCTTTGGGACAGTTTAGCTTAATTAATGCTGCTATTTCTGTGTGTACTATCACTAATTGAACTATACCAGTTTAATCATACACGTCACATGGTTAAGAAATTTGGTGGCTAGTCTGTGCCTTTCTTAATTTTTTTTGTTGTTGTTGTTGTCTGGGTTTTCATTGTCTTAGGAATTTAAAGATGATTGGCCAAGTCAGTGAAAGATAACAAAAAATCTTTCTACAAATATATAAATAATAAAAGGCGGACTAGGGAGACCATACAGTCCCTATTGGACACAGAAGGGACAACAGTAACAGGGGATGAGGAAAAGGCTGAGGTACTTAATGCCTTCTTTGCCTCAGTCTTTAGTCGTAAGGAGGGTCGTTCCGCCTGTGTACAAACCCAGGAGCTAGAGGAGCAAAATGAGGCTCCCATGATCCAAGAGGAGGTGGTCAGAGCCTTGCTAGCCCGACTGGACAGTCACAAGTCTATGGGGCCGGACGGGATTCACCCTAGGGTACTGAAGGAGCTGGCGGATGTGCTGGCCAAACCCCTTTCCATCATCTTCCAACAGTCCTGGAAGACTGGGGAAGTCCCACTGGACTGGAGGCTGGCTGATGTTGTGCCCATCTACAAAAAGGGCCGCAGGGAGGACCCAGGAAACTACAGGCCTGTCAGTCTGACCTCAGTGCCAGGGAAAGTCATGGAACAGGTGATCTTGAGTGCTATCATGAAGCACATGCAAGAGAACCGGGTGATCAGGCCCAGTCAACATGGGTTCACTAAAGGCAGGTCTTGCCAGACTAACCTGATCGCCTTCTATGACAAAGTGACCCGGCTACTGGATGAGGGAAAGGCTGTGGATGTGGTCTTCCTGGACTTCAGCAAAGCCTTTGACACAGTTTCTCACAGCGTTCTGCTTGAGAAACTGTCAGCCTCTGGGCTGGACAGGCGCACACTCTCCTGGGTGGAAAACTGGTTGGATGGCCGGGCCCAGAGAGTGGTGGTAAATGGTGTGAAATCCAGCTGGAGGCCAGTGACAAGTGGGGTTCCCCAGGGCTCAGTGCTGGGTCCAGCCCTGTTCAATGTCTTCATCAATGACCTGGATGAAGGCATCGAATGCACCCTTAGCAAGTTTGCGGATGACACTAAGCTGGGTGGAAGTGTCGATCTGCTGGAGGGTCGGGAGGCTCTGCAAAGGGATCTGAACAGGCTGGACCGCTGGGCAGAGTCCAATGGCATGAGGTTTAACAAGGCCAAATGCCGGGTCCTGCACTTGGGGCACAACAACCCTATGCAGTGCTACAGACTGGGAGAAGTCTGTCTAGAAAGCTGCCTGGAGGAGAGGGACCTGGGGGTGTTGGTTGACAGCCGACTGAATATGAGCCAGCAGTGTGCCCAGGTGGCCAAGAAGGCCAATGGCATCTTGGCTTGTATCAGAAACGGCGTGACCAGCAGGTCCAGGGAGGTTATCCTCCCTCTGTACTCGGCACTGGTGAGACCGCTCCTCGAATACTGTGTTCAGTTCTGGGCCCCTCACCACAAGAAGGATGTTGAGGCTCTGGAGAGAGTACAGAGAAGAGCAACAAAGCTGGTGAAAGGGCTGGAGAACAGGCCTTATGAGGAGCGGCTGAGAGAGCTGGGGTTGTTTAGCCTGGAGAAGAGGAGGCTGAGGGGTGACCTCATTGCTCTCTACAACTACCTGAAAGGACGTTGTAGAGAGGAGGGTGCTGGCCTCTTCTCCCAAGTGACAGGGGACAGGACAAGAGGGAATGGCCTCAAGCTCCGACAGGGGAGGTTTAGGCTAGACGTTAGGAAAAAATTCTTTACAGAAAGGGTCATTGGGCACTGGAACAGGCTGCCCAGGGAGGTGGTTGAGTCACCTTCCCTGGAGGTGTTTAAGGCACGGGTGGACGAGGTGCTGAGGGATATGGTTTAGTGTTTGGTAGGAACGGTTGGACTCGGTGATCCGGTGGGTCTCTTCCAACCTGGTTATTCTGTGATTCTGTGATTCTGTGAAAAATGGTGTCTGGAAATACAGTTACCATTGCAGCCCCAAACAGGGCAGCGTCTCCTTTTCCACTCAATGAATGGGGTCAAGATCACCAGTTCATCAGGGAGTAGTGCAGACCTACAGGTGTTAGGTGGATTGGTGGTCTCAGTGTGTTTCCCAGCATTTTAATAGACATTATAGACACAAGGAGTATATAATCCATCTTCCTTAGAATGTAAGAAAATAGCAGAATACAGGCTGCCAAAGCCATTCTGAATGATAAATTTTCCTTTCTTCCTTTCTTTTTATTGAATGTGCCAATGCCACTGACTTTAAGCTCAAAAATTTTCAGTATAGTCATACAAAAGCAGTATTGTAGTTGTTGACCAAGTCAAATGGACTCATGTTGCTCATGAATTTAATGTGGATGGTGATTGTTTTCCACCTTCACTGAAAGATCCCTCTGTGATCAAAAAATTAGCAAATGTCCCCTTAAGCACTGTTCACCTTAAATTTTCCTTTGCTCGGTTTCATCCCACTGTGTCTAGTCATACATTCTTGTGTTGTCTTAAAGAAGTTTTCTGCTTTCCCAGAGTGTTTATCCTTCAAATACTTCTAGATGCTTGTCATGTTCCCTCTAGCCATTACTGAGTCCCACTACAGTTATTTTGTTCTTTTAATATTTCCTACTAAAATTCTATGTTCAGCCCATATGGGCTGTTATTTTAGTGATCTCAAAGGAATATATACAGTGATATTGAGAAACTAATATATTTTAAATCTTCCTTTATTGGACAGCATTATAAGTTACTGCTAATAATACATATGTACACAGCTTTATTAATATGCAGTTGAGATTAATCACATGATTTTGCATGACTGAATTACTTCATCATTTCTTTTTCAGTGTCAGACAGACTATATTCCTGTTTGTGGATCAAATGGAGACACTTACCAAAATGAATGCTTCCTCAAGAGAGCTGCTTGCAAACATCAGAAAGAGATAACAGTGGTATCAAGAGGACCTTGTTATTCTGGTATGTAAAACATCACTTTGTGTCACTAATGAATGATGTTATATAGTGAGCTCTTTAGTTTTGCCCTTAGAATGAAATAATGCAGAAACTACAAGTCCTCTTTAGCATTTGAATATAGTTACAGAGAAGAAATCTGATCTGTCTTCTGATATGCCTACAGATTAAAAAATAGACATTAAAAGTGTTATAGAAATACTTTATCTGAGAAAAGAGTTTGTGAATGCTTCTGTTGTATCTGTATAGAGGAGCCTTAATATTCATCAAAAGGCTTACAACAACTTTGGAGCAGACTTCAAATTAGTAATTTCTTTAGGACTCATTTTAGATGTATAGAGTTAGTGTGACGTCCAGCAATTAACACTGATCTTCCTGACTGCCACTCTACGTGTATCCAAGGCATCATCTTTGATTTCACTTTGGGTTGTTACACTGAAGATGTGCATAACTCTCACAAAATCATTGTATCTCACATTTTTAATGGCAATCTCCTTTCTGTCTTTTTACACACTTTAAACACGGGTTTTCCACATGCTTAAAATACATAGGACAGATTTTCAATGTTTTGGTTATTGCAACACGCTCTTGGACACAGAAACTTTAGCCACCAGAGGTCTCTGGGACTTCTGAAGGGACTGAAGGATGATGAGAGCAGACACATGGCTGGCTTTCTCAGAATTAAATTAAATGACTCAGTTGCACAAACACCTTTAGTACATAAATTTTGAGTTGTGGGCCATCACTCATCTTTTGATACAGAATAGTTAGTATACTTTGATGAACATAAGCAATGTTACATCTCTATGACAGCCAGAAGCGTGATTACAGATCAGGTACACACTCCTAGCTAGATTTGTGTTGCCTAGTCCAGTTATTGATGACAATTTAGAGGTAGCAGCCTGGAACTCCCCAATAGCTGCAACATCCTATCTGGAAATCAGAGTGAATATTTGGGCAGTGTACCTAGGCCAGGTTCCTTGCTGCAGCTGTCAGTGCCAGAGCTACCTCATTTAAATGCAGCATGGCTGTGTTTTACACAAGCTGGTCTAATGCCTTTGGCTGCAGCACAGACCTATACTGAGATTTGGAGTTGTTTACCAAGGTCCAAAAAGATCTATGGCTTTGGTCCTAGAACCAAAGTAAACCTGTGTTTTGTGTCCAGCTGAGCTGCATAATTCCAGCATGCCTCAGGCAGATGACTGAATCATCATCTTTCTCAGTCTCCCACCTGTAAATTATCTCCAGACACTTCAGAAATAGAGGGAAAAAAAAATGTTACAATTTTTGAACACTCACATATTCCTGTAAAAACACCCAAGAAGTTTCTCTCCATCACTAAAACAAGATATGAGGATAATGCTTTGGGAACTTGCTACCTTACTAAGGAAAACACATTCTGAAACAAAAAAAAAGTTATTCTTAGCCTCAGGTTGCTGGTAGCTAATTACTGTATTACTCAGCTAGTCCTACATAAAGCCCAGGAACTGCAGCATAATTTTTAGCACTTTGTGTAATAGATCAAGACATGCTGAGACAAAATTGACCAGAAAGTACTAAAAACACATTTCTGAAACAGAGGATGCGATTCAGGCTGTGTACTGCATTTACACTGGCACAATTTAAAGTGCTTTGGTGGGGCTCTACCAGTATGGTTCCTGCTGTTTCCTCAGTGTCTGATGGGCTTTGGCTTATGTGAGAATATTGGATGGCAAAAGCCGGTCTCTGGAGCCTTTCCGTGTCCTGATCACCAAGGAGTCAATATATTTGTACTCTTGATCTGTGACACATATATGCTGAAAATCAAATACCCAAATTAAAAAATCTTCTACAGACTCTCATCTATTTTCACCAAGTGCTTCCAAATTTACTATGAAGATGATGTGCTCTGGTACATGACTGGGATCTAAGTATAGATTCACTCTTTGCCTAACAGAGTTCCATTTTTTCAAAGCAAAGCTTCATCCTGGTGGGACACAAATGAGACAATAGGATGAAATTCCCTATAGTGTTGTAACAAGTGTTTAATATTTAAAGTGTGTCAGACTTCTGAATCTCAAACAAGAATTAAATACTTCCAGTTTGCTAGGGTTTGATACCTTCTGAAGCTACTGCACTTGAACAGACTATACTGAGTAATTTAATCAGACTTGTTTCTTGGCAGGTAACATTTTGATTCATTTTTTTCAGTCATGGGTGATTTAACAGCATAATTTCCTTTGTCCGAGTGCTGTTGGAGTTGCAAGATCATAAAACAGGCAACATTAAAAAAAAAGTCACCCATAAGTGCTTTAGGAATGAACAAATGCAAATAATGACATTAAAAATGGTGTTGTAGAGAAAGATAAGAGAATGTATCGCTGAAGTTTTCAGGACTGCATATACAGGTCTTAACATTGTCAAAGCCAGTTTTTCAGTGAGGAGACATTGGTTGGTTTTGGATTTTTTCAAAATACTGAGTTTACAGAGTTGTTTGTATGCTCATTTACTCCTGACACAAGCTAAGAATGAGGAGGGTCTGTGGGTTCCAGCCAATACATGTATCTCTGTGCTGCAAAATACAAAGAAACCAAGAAAATGAGTGAAATGGAGCTTTAGTGTTCCCTTTGCCTTAATATACTTTTGAGGCATGATGGAACAAATCAAACTATACACAATTTTTGTCTACACCTAACCTAGCCTTTTGCATTTATAAAGAAGCAATCACCCTGTCTTTGACTGGGTGGAGAGGAGAAGGGCTGCAAAGCAAGCTCCTTGCTGTTGGTAATTCCAGTCTTCCACTTGTCCGTGCTCCATGGGGTTATGTTATGAACAAGATCAGAGCATTTTCCCAGCTTTCTCATTTTGTTTTGTATTTCTCACCATTACCAGTTTTCTCCTGCCAAGCTCACAGCGTCTTGCTGCTGACCTGAAACCTTGATCAGTTCATAAGGGGTGACATTACATTGAAATTAATTCATGTTATGCTAATCTCTACCAGTGGCTATCTTGAACTGGCTTGCTAAACAGATTTAAGAAACCAGGAGGAGAGGGCAGTCAGGGTGCTCAGAGCCTTGAGGAGTGTCAACAAGTCCCTTCATTTCTTCTGTGTCCTTTATTGGTGGGTTTATTGTCTTTTATTAAGTGAAATAAAATAAATTAATTCAGAAAATAAGAACTAGACCTTTACAATTAATTTCTAAGAAGGTGTTTTCATGTTAGCCCCCCCACAGAGCCACAATTTTGACTGCTTTCAGATTTATACTGTATACATGTGAAAATGTAACCACACAGTGATGTAATACTTCACATATCGTACTTAAAGATTCTCAGTGTACTGTATATATTTGGAAGGCACAGCCCATTGCTTTTTCTGTTGGCATTTATAAAGTTAAAAAAGCTGTTTGCAGAGCTAGAAACTATCACTATAGCTCTGCTAGATTTACAGAGTGATTCTGTGAAGAGTGGCTTTAACTTAGTGTTCTTCAGTCTGAAGTAATCAGAATTTGCATGCAGAGATTTTTACAGTAGATTTTTTGGGGGAGAGTGGGGGGACGGGGTGGGGACAGAGGCATACAGTGAGGCATTATTAGATGCACACATTGTCCTTAAAGTAAATATAATAAGCTCAGTTTGGTCTTTTTGAGGGAGTTGGGAGGACATTCTAGGCAACTCACTTCTAGATAAGAGAATGTGAAAATAACTCTTTACACTCTTGCAAGAAAGCCGTAAAAAACCTGAAAATCTGCTCTAAAAACATGCATTCAATCTGAGAGCTGACCAAGACTCTTACTTCCAGATTCAGTGCAGTGTGGGAGCCTTTCTGTCCAGCCTGGAAGAGGGGTTTGCAGCAGCACAGCATCACCTTTCTGTCATTAGGAAATATTATTAGGAAATAATATTATTAGGAAATAATATTAGGAAATATTATTAGGAAAGTCATGGAGCAGGTGATCTTGAGTGCTATCATGAAGCACATGCAAGAGAACCGGGTGATCAGACCCAGTCAACACGGGTTCACACAAGGCAGGTCTTGCCAAACTAACCTGATCGCCTTCTAGGACAAAGTGACTCGGCTGCTGGATGAGGGAAAAGCTGTGGATGTGGTCTTCCTTGTTATTCTATGATTCTATGATTTTGAAAGCAAAGAAGGCATACCCAGACATACCCCATCAACACATGCCAGAATTTAATACCCTGTACTATTGGGGTTTGGGTGTTTTTTTTTTTATTGCATGGTTTAATTAAGTAGGAAATAGTAACCAGGATGATACGATAGCATATGTCTCTCCCCTGAAGATGTCAAGGCAAGTGGACATTGCCTACACACAGCCTGGCAAGGCAGAGGTTAAGAGTCTATCTCCAGCAGCCACAGGCCTTGCAGCTGCTGGCAATTAGGCTTGTCAGCATTCCTCCCCAAAAGCTCCTGCTGGCATATCAAAATCAAGGGTAATTGCTAGCAGGCAGCCCCCCTCCTGGAGGGTGGGGATATAAACCCAGCAGGAGGAGGTCTGAGCTGTTGCTGCTGGGAGCGTGGGGTGGCTGAGCTGGCACAGCTCTTTCAGAAGCTGCTTTTGCGCAGCGTGGGGAACTCTGCTGTGCTGCCAGCAGTGGGAAGTGGGAGCTTGCTTTGGTCTTTGCTCGGGCTTCAAGTGGACTGTGATGATTTTGGATCTTTTCCAAAACTCTGGCCATCGCGCTGCTGTTGGGAGATTTTGGGGTCTGTGCTGCTGCTGCTGCAGGTGCTGATGGAGAATTGCTCCGTGCTGAGGAAGGAGTGAAGGCTAAAAGTTCTCACTGAGTAGTACAATGGTTAGTACAGTCATTGCTATGTCTAGTGCCAACTGTAGATCAGGATGGTCTCGTTTGGTACCAAGTTCTTAGTAACTTTAGCCAGTCTTTAGCCAGAGTCACTATTGTGCACCTGGGGTTAAGCTGCGGAAAGCTTGCCCTGGCTCACCTGCAGAAGGCTGCTTTGTTAGCTCTGTTATCTGGGAGATCCAGCCAGAATACAGCTAACTAATAGGAAACTACGACTTGAGATTGCAGCTGCTCTCTCTGTCTTCCTGTTCTGTTTTGTATGATGACAAACTGAAGATAATTGAATAAAAGTCAAGGTTGCTTAAGACTTCTTCAGTGAAGCTTCTGGAGTGGTGGTGTGGGGAAGACCAATTTCTGCTTGACACGAAAGTGGCACATACTGTACTAAAACTACTCCAGCTGTATTGCAAAAGCTTTAGGGAGAAATCCAGGACTTGAGTATAAAAAGTATAATAACTCTTGGGTGTCAAAGTTCAGATTCTGGAAATCCTTTCCCAGCTGTCAGGGAAGCCTTGCAATACCTAAATTTTACAAATACATAATTTTTTTTTTGCGTTGTTTCCTGGAGAATGGTATATACAGTTTTACCTGCATCGTGTCAAGAGGTGTTCTGTTCTGCCTGTGACTGAATGGCTGCCTGTTTCTTGCATAAAAACCTAAGTAAGGTTCAGTGCTTTGGTGTTTCTTTGCTTGCCCTCTCTGTGAGCAGGATCTGATAGGTTGTCCTCCTGTTTGTACTTAGCAGCCTGGAGCTGTTGATCTAAATAGGGGTGAGATGGGTTCCATTTTCATGCTAGTTTGAATTAAAAGCAGTCCCCCCTAAATGGGAGAGGCTGCAGGCTCTTTTGGATTTGGAAGGTGTGTCTTCTACCTCAGCACCGAAGCAGACCCATGGTACAGAAGTAGATCCTGTTCAGAGACAACAACAAAAAAAAAGTTCTGACTGTAGCTTACTGCTTACAGCATTCAGATGCTGTGTCTTTTCCAAATGTGTGTTTTATCCAGAAATTCCTTCATGGATAAATTATTAATGAAGCAGTACTGTGTTAGTGACTCAATAGTGAGATTTTATATGGCATTGTCTGCTTTTTTCAGTAAATTGGGTCACTATCAATGAAACAAGAGACCTTCTGATTTTGTGTTTATTTATGTAAGGTAATAAGTTCGGTCTGTTAGGTATGGAATGGTGGTATATGAGGAAAGAAAAGAAAATTTAAGCAGAGAAAAAAAACCCTCTCTATTCCTGATACTCCATGTGACAGAAGATTATTTTTAATATGTGAAGTGACCCAGTAACGTGGATTTTCACACTTTCATCCACACACTAGAGGGATTTATTCTTAGAAATATAACTGCTTAAAGAAAAAGGGCAAGGGGGGATGGGAACTGAGCAAATGGAGGGTTTGGTTTTTCCTCTGGTGTGAACAATGAGCTCATACATGGAAGTAAGTAACCCTGCTCTGCTCTCTGTCTGATCTCCTTCTTCTTTCAGATTTGTGGAAATAAATTCAGCTGCCTTCTTCATTACCAAAGAAGGCATGAAAGGAGAGGTGTGGGACAAGCAGAGTGTGTGCTCTACTCATCTCCTCATCTTCCAGAGGAGCAGAGCTAAGGGGATAGGGAGCAATTCATTGGCAGTAATTGCCATCCCATCCTTTCCTCTCCACCTCCTTTGGTGGAAAGACCAAGGGAGGTTTGTGACTCGGAGAATGTATTTAAGGGCTTGTCTTTATTGCTGTGCTAGCTGAAAACACTTAGCAGAGCGCTGCCCAGTGGGATGCACGTCCCTGTACAAAATCCCTAGCCAGCTTCATAGTGTTCTGAAATGGAGTTAGTTGGTCTGGGGTGGTGCAGAAGCTCAGGTCATGTTGAGAGTTGAACTGCTAATGCAAAGAGGATGGAGCCACAAGCTGTCACTCATTAGATGCTAATCCAGTTGGTCTAATGTGAATGAAATTACTATGCCATTAGAGCATCCTTTAGTGAAGTGATTGACTCCACTGAGAGGAGCTGTTTTGTAGTCAGATGACTTAAACCAACTTTACTTTGAGGACCAGTTATCTTCTGGAGGTACTTTTGCAGTCTGATGATTTATATGTTACTCCCTTCACATACTGCTCCCAGGGCCGGAGAGTAAAAAAAATAAATTCTCCAAAAATCTTACTCTGTACTCTTTGTCTGTTTGAGTTTAAAAAATTTTTATCTCCAACAACTGAAAAAAAGGCTAAGAAAGCAATTTAGCTTTCAGTACTGAATGATGCTCTTCCTTGAGTACCAAATATCTTGACAGGGAAGAGGGAGAGTAGGGCATGGTAAACATAAACAAACTATACTAAAGGGTGCTAGACTTTGTGGGATGTCTGTTTTTACACCTGGCTCATGAAACCTAACACCTGTGTAAGGTTTTACAGTGATAAGTTCCTGAATAGCTGCTCCTAGAGCAATATTTTCATTTGCTTTCTTTTTTATCCTCTCCCTCTGCTTCTTTTTCAGATAATGGCTCTGGGTCAGGAGAAGGAGGTGAGTACTGAACTCCAGTTGCACTTGCTTTTGGTCTTTGTTACGATATGTGTGTTGGTTTCGTGTATGTTTCTGTACACCACATGAATTAAGGAAAAATTATGGCAACTTAAAAATAAGCTTTAATGTTGCAGTGTCTTGAGAAGAGTGTTTGTATAGGAATAGGTTGTAGTGTGCATTTGACTAATGTTGTTCTTTCAGATTTTTCATTTGTTGCCAGTAATCTACTGTAATGTTTAGATCCCTGTTCCACCTGTATTTTGCTCCTGGAGACATCTGTTCACAATAAATTTCTTACCCCCCCTCTTTTTTTTGGTATTTTACAGTCTATAACATCTAGTTATTACTTTATCCTCGGTCAAACCTGTTGCCTAAAATATATAATGATTACAGTATATCTTTTTTTACCAAATGTTTTACATGTTTCTGTTCAAAGTTGTATGTTCAAAGAGGGGATGTAGCACAGCTAGGAAGAGAAGTGGCTCTATCTCTGAACACATCTTGATCTTCTTCCAAGCATTAAAAAAAATGTATATTAATTCTGTCTTTGGTACTACTAGCAAGGATACATACAGAATGAAAAATGTGGGATATAGGTAGATACAGACACACGAAAACTCACTTTGCTTTTACGTTTTGCTTGTGTTAAACTGTTGCAGTTCATACTGATGGGATTGAGTTTTGAAATATCAGAAACCTTTTATAGCTACATGGAAAGGTGCTTTTGTGGAAAACGATCAATGGCATTACTGTGTTGCTGAACACAACAGCTAATTTTCCAAAAATCAGGAGCTAGCTTCTTATTTCCTGTATTGAGTGAAAGGAAGGCATTTCCCTCCCCTTTAAATAAGATGTTATCAGTAAATTCCTGGGCTGCTTCTAGCACATGGCCATTCTCACCTTTGTTTCCTTTGACAGCTATGTCTGAGGCAACAATTTTCTCCTCAAACACAGCCTCTTGTTAACTTCACTGGTGACTTTTTTCTGAAGCTCTTCCTGAGATTGCTCTTTCTCCAGAAGCTCTGTTTGCTTATCCTTCCCCCTTTGTTACCCAGCCTGTTATTCCACTACAGCTGCTCCCTGCAAGCTGTGCGGTGCTTGCCTTGGTACTGCTTTGCACTTATAATAGGAGACAGATTACAACATTTTAGTCCATGTCTGACTTTTATTTGTAGCAGTTTTATAAATGTTTGAATCCGTATTTCCCAATCGACTACAAAAATCTCCATTAAAGTCCCTTGTAAATGTTACTGTGTTGGTCTGGAAGAGATTGGGAGCTGGCTGACAGATATGGATTCTCTAGGTAATTGTATGAATGCTTTGTAGAAATGTAGGACAGAACATGCTGCATTTTGTTGGTTAGGCTGCTCACTGAAGTGAAGGATTCAAGTTCAAATGTACCGGTAGCTTGATTTGGGTCAGGAGACTGAACCAGGTCCACCATCTCTTGATACAAGAAGTCAAAAATGGTCTCCCCTTGGTCACTGCTGTTTCTGTTGCTGGAAGTATCCCTTGAGCCTGGGACAGAGGGAGCAGGAGGAAGATGACAGCCTGGAGATTGGGAGAATGCATGCTGTAGAAAGGCTTTGTTGTCTGAGACTCAGCGTGACAGTGAGTTTTAATTATTTATGCAAAATAGAATGCTGTTGGCTGAGGAGATTTGCTGGTCTCTTTGCATTGCATTGTTTTGGGAGGTGGAACATAGAGGTTCAGTCCACTTCGGGCAGAAAGAATTGAATCTGGGTCCTTTGGTCCCGGATGAATATCTGCACTCCCAAGAAATTGAATAAAGAAGGGGACAACGTACCCACTACCTCCTCCAGCAGATTTGTGACAATAGTCCTTTTTTTATTTGGCTTTCTTCAGAGTGCCTTTCACCAGCTGAAGTGTTCCCACTTCTGTTCAGTATGAATACAGTTGGGTTCACTTCTTAATTTTAAATAGAAAAAAATATTTTAAGGAACCAGAAATTGAAAATCCTACTCGGCACTTTTCCTTGTTTTGGTGATGCTTAGGGTATTTGTGACACACTGAATTAGTACTGTACCTGACCACTTTCTCACTAAACTGGGTGTTCGGTAATACTTTCGCAGAGCAATTGGCTAGTCCTCAGCATTTTGAGTCATTTTCTATGCCTGAAAGCAATCCTTCAAAGGATGGAATCCACTGCTGCTTTGATTATTGAACACTGCTCTGGCCAAAAACTCAAGAATATTTTTGTACTCGCAATATTTTTGTATCTGGAATTGTTTTTGTTCTGGTATTCAAGTAACTGTTAAAGTGTTACAAGGAGACATTAAAAACATCAAAGATGCACTGCAAGCAAAGAGAATTTAGAATTAAAACCAAACTTCTAAGAGTGCTCAACCTATTGAGGGTGGAGATGCATTGCTCAGGATCCAGACAAGGAGAAAGAGCAGGAACCCTGGCACAGGGTCACCTGCAGGGCAGGTGTGCTCCATGGTGCATGTCGCAGTCCTGCCTCCCTCGTTATTCTAGCTATGGAACTGACTGGAGGACAGCACAGCTCTTTCCTAGCCCAGCCTTCTCCATTTTCTTCCCAAGGAAGGCTGGACATGCTGAGATATAATAACCACCCAGGCCTGATGTTTTAATCTCATAAAGGTGCACAAATAGAACCAAGTTGCATGGGGAGCTTCTGTATCCTGTGGGTTAGGTACAACTGCTGCTTCTAAGTAGAAGGAGGCAGTAATTGAAGTGGAATAACACAAGGATAAGTGACAGAAAGCCAGTGGTAGAGCAGACTTGCTAGCTCGGATTTACATTGCTAAATGCTAATCACAGAATCTGTTTGCTATGTTTCTTAAACACACAATTAGTGTGATTGTGTGTGCACCACTGATCCTTGCACATAGAGAATGGATGGGTGCAGCTGCTTGTGTACGTTCAGAAAGCATTGCGATTGCTGTGCAGATGTACTGTTTGCTGGTAGATTTCTAGCTGTGGAAGAAAGTACTGGGAGAGCATCCGAGTTCTACACTTCAGTTCCTATAGCTCTGCCTACGACAGTCTTCACTGCTGAAATTAGCTGCTTGTCTTGCGTGCAGCAGCTGAGATTTGTGCTAGTGGTTCACACTGTTCTCTTTCACTTTCGAGACACAGAACAAGCTCATTAATGATTCTGAAACTTGACTTGATGAAATGCAGATGACTTGATACAGATTTTACCTCCTACTCTTAAAGTGTATGTTAAATGCATTCACTTTTATATACAAAAAAAAAAGTAGATTTAAAACCGATTAAAAAAAAACCCCAAAAATCCTCTCCTTCAAAGACTATTTCAGACAATGTATTGCCTTAGAAATTGTCACATGCAACAAAAATAAAGACTGTGAAACTACTGATCAAGGTGCTCTCCCAAATCATATCTTACGAAGATACTAGATTTTAGGAAAAAAAGAGTGCAGGATTATTTTCAGTGCGCCTAATTGAGATGGAGTGTAATTTTTAAAGGTGACACAATTGTCTAGCTGCCCTCTGACAATCTGGATCATCGATTTCCATTTTTTATGTTCTGACAGCACAGTATTAATAAAGACTAATAAATTACTCATTTTGCTCATTTCAGAAGTCTGAACCTTCAATTGGGATAATAAAAATTAGACTCATGAAACCAAACTGTTGATCATTTGTGGAAATTGGTATCCTGAAGCCACTTTTAAGAAGAGTATGGATTTTTAATTCAGAATTTAGAGGGATTTCAGAAACCTCATTACTCTACCATTATGTTCCACCCCTATGGAAGGCAATGTCAGAGAGCAGGGACTCAGACTGAAGAGAGTTGCCTGGTTGAGGTCACTAGAAGATGGTGGGATGCTTTAGATTTGCATTTAAAACACAGACTTTTCTCTGTGATCTCTTATGAATTGTTCTGCAGCTTTCCTGTTCTGAAGGATACAGTCATAAAACCAGCTCATGATCCACTTTGTTAAAATGGTATTTTGTTAGAGTTTGAGCCTGAACTAATGAAAAAGAACTTACAGGCTCAGATTCATGTTCCTATCTGCCAGTTATAAACTGCTGTGCTGTTTAGCCTGCTGGATATAATTCCATAGCTGGTAGATCAAGGCATAAAAAATGGTCCTCAAGTTGTCATGTATACCTAAAAGAGGTAGATTTCTAGCTGGTGTGGAACTTTTTTCTTTTTTGTAAAAAGAATTTAAGATTTTTTATTTCTAGTGGACCCTGTCATATTTTTCCTGTGAAAAGAACTGTGTCAACCCAATGAAATAGTTTCAGGAAGGTTAATTTTGTTAGGTTTATATGAATGTGACTAAAGATGAGGTTTTACAACATTTTCTTCAAGGTACTTTTTAAATAGGGTTGGGTTTTTTCCTCAAGTTTACAGCTAAGTGCTAGCCAAGAAGGTCTAAACAGAAGCAGTCATCTTGGTGATCTTGCCCTCTTTTGCACTCCTAGTCAGGTAGAAGCCCTATCATTTAGCTAAACTGGCCTCCAAGTTCAGCAGATTTCAGACCTTACTGTCCTTGTTGATATTTTAAAAAAGGTCCTAGCAAGACATTGCCCAGCTTGCTGAAAGGGCAAATGGAGCCACTGGTCTAAATTCTAATTGGATTTACTATCAGATCCTATGTTAGTAGAAGCAATTTTGACCCATTTCAGTTGGGAATACAGGCTCTTAAAGGAACCTTTGAAGAAGCTGATTCCTTCTTTTGTGTCAAAGGTACTGGTGACGTAGGTGATTTGTTTTCATCTGACAGGAGAGCTTATTTATAAGGCTTATTTTTTGGTAGTACTTTCCATCTTGCATTCAGGCATAGTGCAATAACTTCTGAAGGAGAACTGTATTTCTTCTGAGCTCCCAGGTCCCATCGTTGGTAAATGAGCACTTCTGAGCTATTCTTCCCATGTCCATCCAAGTAAAAGCCTTTTTCCTCTCACTTTACTTTCTTTACTTTCTCTGTATGATACTGCCAGCAAATGGCAGCTGTGATATTGACTTTGTGATATGCTTAGACCTTTTCAAGAATGTGTTGAAAACCATCAGCATGTGTTATGTATTCCATCAAAGAATTAACAAATGGTAATGACTTTTCAAGCCAGCTTCTCAGAGGCATAATCGGTGTCCTAGAAGAGGCAGGTACTGTGCTCTAGTAATCAGCTGACAAGGGTAAGAATTCTAAGTGCCCTAGAATGTCCATAACATTATTTTTTCATTCTTTTTGTTCAGCATTTATCTGTGTGCCTAAGCAAAATGCACTTTTGATATCAAAAAAGATGTAAGGATAGTTAGACAGATGGCACCAAATAATTTCAGGCTTTTAAGCGAAGGAAATAACATGCTTGCCATACATATAGCTTTGTTAATTATTATTAAAATAATTTGTTTTGAATTTCTAATCCCTCTGAAATTTAATAGCTGAAGTATCTTGTGATGAAAGTCTAGCAGATTGCATTTAGTAATTAATAAATTGATATACAGTATGTGCTTTTTAGCAGGCTGCCATCTGTTCTTTCCCCTCACTGGGGACAACACTTATCCAATAATTGTCACACAGTCAGGGTGGTATAAACAGACATAATTTAGAATGTTGTATGTTTTTTATTTTAATTTGTAATAATGCTACTTATTTGTTTTAATGTATTTTAATGTGGCTGCAGAAACTTGATGATGATTAGCGCCTTGGATAGGAGGTGACATCCCATCTTTTAGCATATTTCTATAACGATGTGTGACTTAAAAAGATTTAAGTGCTGATTCCATCACATAGCTTGTCACCGAGTGTCACTTCAGCTTCAAAAAGCCCTATTTATTTCTGTTGAGATCGTACTCCCTGTAGGTTAAATTAACACTAGACTAAAACTTGTCAAGAATTATTGTGTTTTCATCAAAAGTTCAGTGAGATCGAGGCAAAGGGCCTGAATTTTCAGGATTTCTGTCAGGGAAAGCTTAGGGCAGGGTTTTCAAGTTTGTTCAGAAGAATGCTGGAGCCAAGGGCATGGAAGGACAGATTCCCCTTTCCTCTTGTGCAGGGTGACAGGGAGCAAAGAGCAAGTTCATCCTATGCTGCCTGAATAGAGCTTGCAGAATGGCATTTTGTGTGTTCATGGAATAGTGGGACACCACCCTTGGCCTCTGGTGACTTTCCTGTCCTTTCCATTTTCCACCATCATCTACTCATGTAATTTCCCTGATGGTTACTCTGAAGGCATTGCGTCTTCCTTTGGAGAGAAAGGAGTTAGCTGATTTTGAAGCAAGACAGTGGAATGAACAGGTATTCGAGTTCTCCAGCCAGAGAGTGCTGCAGGGTAAAACCTGACCCAGCTCTTGCGGTGTGCCAGCTTTCTCTACCATTATCCATGGTGTCATATACATAGAAGCTAAATAGAAGTTATAGCATATAAAATTCCTAACACATAACAAGGGCAGTGTGGTGCTATGGGCACTCTGGAGCTACCTACTCCAGTTACCAGGCAATTGGGAATGAACTCTGTTCCTTCTAAGAGGGCTGAAGGCTCGGCAGCTCAGCTGAAGTGCATTTACACCAATGCACACAGCATGGGGAATAAGAAGGAAGAGCTGGAAGCTGTCGTAGGGCAAGGAGCCTATGATGTCGTTGCCATCATGGAAACGTGGTTGGACAACTCATATAACTGGAGTGCAGCTATGGTGGGGTACAAACTCTTCAGGCGGGATAGGAAGGGTAGGAGAGGAGGTGGGGTAGCCTTCTATGTAAGGGGGGACTTGAACACTGTTGAGATGGATTGTGGCGATCAGGAGGTTGAGTGCCTGTGGGTTAAAATCAGAGGAGCCCACCAGAAGGTAGATTTTGTGATGGGAGTCTGTTACAGACCACCCAGCCAAGGAGAAGCAGCTGATGAGCTCTTCTATAAACAGCTGGGGTTAATCTCTAGATCAATGCCTCTTGTTCTTGTGGGAAACTTCAATCTTCCTGATATCTGCTGGAAATACAACACAGCAGAAAGGAAGCAGTCTAGGAGGTTCCTGGAGTGTGTGGAAGACAACTTCCTTGCACAGCTGGTGAATGAACCAACAAGGGAAGGTGCCCTCCTGGACCTGCTGTTTGTGAACAGAGAAGGCCTTGTGGGGGATGTGGCAGTAGGTGGATGCTTAGGACAAAGCGATCATGAGATGATAGGGTTTTCTGTTCTAGGTGGAGAGGGTGGTTAGCAGGACAGTAGCATTAAATTTCCAGAGGGCAGACTTTGAACTCTTCAGAAGGCTGGTTGGCAAAGTCTCATGGGAGACAGTACTTAAGGGCAAGGGAGCCATGAGGGCTGGGAGCTCTTCAAAAAGGAAATCCTAGCAGCTCAGGAGAAAGCCATCCCCATGTTCTGGAAAAAAAGGCAGCAGGGGAGAAAACCAGCTTGGTTGAACAGAGAGATCTTGAGGGATATCAAGAAGAAGAGAAATGTTTATGGGCTCTGGAAGAAGGGACAGGCCTCTTGGGTGGACTACAGGAGGGAAGTGAGATTGTGTAGAGAAAAAATCAGAAGGGCTAAGGCTCACCTAGAAATCAGATTGGCAAAGTCTGTGAAAGATAACAAAAAATCTTTGTATAAATATATAAATAATCAAAGGAGGACTAGGAAGACCATACAGTCCCTATTGGATGCAGAAGGCACAACAGTGACAGGGGATGAGGAAAAGGCTGAGATACTTAATGCCTTCTTTGCCTCAGTCTTTAGTTGTAAAGAAAGTCGTTCCGTCTGTGTACAAACCCAGGAGCTAGAGGAGCAAAATGAGGCTCCCATGATCCAAGAGGAGGTGGTCAGTGCCTTGCTGGCCTTACTAGACACCCACAAGTCTATGGGGCCGGATGGGATTCATCCAAGGGTATTGAAGGAGCTGGCGGATGTGCTGGCCGAACCCCTTTCCATCATCTTCCAACAGTCCTGGAAGACTGGGGAAGTCCCACTGGACTGGAGGCTGGCTGATGTCGTGCCCATCTACAAGAAGGGTCGCAGGGAGGATCCAGGGAACTACAGGCCTGTCAGTCTGACCTCAGTGCCAGGGAAAGTCATGGAACAGGTGATCTTGAGTGCTATCATGAAGCACATGGAAGAGAACCAGGTGATCAGGCCCAGTCAACATGGGTTCACAAAAGGCAGGTCTTGTCAGACTAACCTGATCGCCTTCTATGACAAAGTGACTCGGCTGCTGGATGAGGGAAAGGCTGTGGATGGATCTTCCTGGACTTCAGTAAAGCCTTTGACAGTTTCTCACAGCATTCTGCTTCAGAAACTGTCAGCCTCTGGCCTGGACAGGCGCACACTCTCCTGGGTGGAAAACTGGTTGGCTGGAGGGCCCAGAGAGTGGTGGGAAATGGTGTGAAATCCAGCTGGAGGCCAGTGACAAGTGGTGTCCCCAGGGCTCAGTGCTGGGTCCAGCCCTGTTCAATGTCTTTATCAATGACCTGGATGAAAGCATCGAGTACACCCTCAGCAAGTTTGCGGACGACACTTAGCTGAGTGGAAGCGTGAATCTGCTGGAGGGTCAGGAGGCTCCAAAGGGATCTGAACAGGCTGGACCGCTGGGCTGAGACCAATGGGATGAGGTTTAACAAGGCCAAATGCCGGGTCCTGCACTTGGGGCACAACAACCCTGTGCAGCTACAGACTAGGAGAAGTCTGTCTAGAAAGCTGCCTGGAGGAGAGGGACCTGGGGGTGTTGGTTGACAGCGACTGAACATGAGCCAGCAGTGGCCCAGGTGGCCAAGAAGGCCAATGGCATCTTGGCTTGTATCAGAAACGGTGTGACCAGCAGGTCCAGGGAGGTTCTTCTCCCTCTGTACTTGGCACTGGTGAGACCGCTCCTCGAATCCTGTGTTCAGTTCTGGGCCCCTCACCACAAGAAGGATGTTGAGGCTCTGGAGCGAGTCCAGAGAAGAGCAACAAAGCTGGTGAGGGGGCTGGAGAACAGGCCTTATGAGGAACGGCTGAGAGAGCTGGGGGTGTTTAGCCTGGAGAAGAGGAGGCTGAGGGGAGACCTTGTTGCTCTCTACAACTACCTGAAAGGAGGTTGTGGAGAGGAGGGAGCTGGGCTCTTCTCCCAAGTGACAGGGGACAGGACAAGAGGGAATGGCCTCAAGCTCCGCCAGAGGAGGTTTAGGCTGGACGTTAGGAAAAAATTTTTCACAGAAAGGGTCATTGGGCACTGGCAGAGGCTGCCCAGGGAGGGGGTTCAGTCACCTTCCCTGGAGGTGTTTAAGGGACGGGTGGATGAGGTGCTGAGGGCCATGGTTTAGTGTTTGATAGGAATGGTTGGACTCGACGATCTGGTGGGTCTCTTCCAACCTGGTGATTCTATGATTCTAAGGGCAGTGTGGTGGGGAATCTTACAGTGTGTGTCCTCAAGTCCTTTGTTGAAAAACATGCACATTACCATTATCAC
The DNA here is from genome assembly GCF_032191515.1 of Phaenicophaeus curvirostris. NCBI lineage: Eukaryota > Metazoa > Chordata > Aves > Cuculiformes > Cuculidae > Phaenicophaeus > Phaenicophaeus curvirostris. Next base: position 7,755,636 of record NC_091394.1, on the reverse strand, counting down.
AACAATTGGAGAAACATATTGCATTGGCTGGGTTGTGATTACTGCATCAACCTTCAAATTCCCCACCTCCAGGCACCTTAGTCCTTGATAGACCAGGCATCCTTGTGTTAAACTTGTAACGCTCACGTCTTTTTCAGGACAGTGCTTGCCAAGATTTTGCTATAGCTAGGAGAAGCTGTATTTATTGTAGAATCATAGAATTATTATAAAATCATAGAAGCTATAGCACTTGTTTTGAATACATGAGTATACTTACTGACAAAAGAGCAAGCTTATGGCTTTTTTTTTTTTTTTTACAGAGGCAATCTCCATTTTAACTAAGTCTGTCATTAAAGTTGCCCTAAAAATTAGTGAAGGAGAGGCTAACTCACTAAACTGTTGAGCCTGTAATGTGTGATGCTGTGGAGTGTGGAATTTTGGGAGGAGTTTCCAGTGCTAGCTGTGCTGAGGGAATCACAGTCTAATCACAGGGGCTTTCTTCTGTACTTCAGGGTGCTGAAGGGGACTTGCTGTGGCCCTTCCTATTTTTCCATATTCTTTTTGAGATTAGATGCTCCCATGGGATAGCACGTCAGTAAAACTCACTGTACTCACAACACACATAGAAATCAGTTTTCAGAGAGGCTTTCCCACACAAGGGGATATTTATTCCATGCATACGTGGCTTCTGAGTAATTGCAGCTCTCTGTAAGTTCCTCTGCTTCACTGGTAACAGTGATAAATAGATCCACACAGCAGAGCTCTCTTTCCAGGCCATGCCTTGGGGCAGACCAGACTTCACCTTGATATGCTTCAGACCCTATTGAAAGCCTTCAGCAGGACCCCAGCCATATTTCCATTGCAGGAATACACAAATTAGTTGTGGAGGGAAGAAATTTACTGCTCACGAATTCCTGTAGCGCCGCTGTCTATTTGCAGATTCCTACCTTGCAGCTCCTAAGATAAAACTGACCATCTTCTGCAGAGGAATAATGACTTGAGGAGGAGTGTTGGGGAGCACTGCAGCTCAGAGAGATAGCCAGGAGTCACAGATCCCATCCTTGTGCCTCATTTCTTTTGAAGGACAGAGCATTAATGATGTGCTGCCCTGAAAAAAACAAAGGAAGCTGAAAAGAGAGGGGAAAATGAGCTTTCACTCAACATGAAATTAAGACGTCAAAGACAGAATTAATCAAGATACCAATGAATGTGAGGAGCGAAATTCTGTAATCATCTATACATCAACATTAGAAACTTGCATAATAAACAAGAGGAGTTACATTGCTCATTTAGGAACATATTTTGACCTAATTGATACTGCTGAAACCTGCTGGGAAGATCTGATTGACTGGAATATTAAAATTAATGGCTGTAACCTATTTAGGAGCAATCAAATGTGGGAGAGAAAGGAGAAGGGAGGGACAATCTGTCAAGGGATGCGTTGCCTGTTTGGGGACATTTGCATCAGAAATTTAGGCTCTCAAATATTAATGTGTTAACTTATTTTAATAGCACACAAGTGGGGCGCTGAAAATGTCTGTTACTAATTCAGGCTGGAAACCGGTATTTATCTATTCTGTACTGGTGGGGAAAGCTGTATTTTCTTAAAGGACTTCAATCTAAATTATATGCAGTGTCTCATGCTGCTAGTACCAAAACATCATGTTGCTAGTACTGAAAGAAGCTTCTAAAAGTTGTAGTTGACTTGCCTAGCTTGGCAATGTTTCATTCATCTCTATTACACCTCATCCTGACAGGTGTAAATTATTAAAACCTGAGGTGCGGGTGTTCTTAACTTGCATGCATTTATTATGTGTGAGCAAAATAAAGTACAGATAAATAATTCCATATACATGAGGTCCAGCAAGTTCTGATCAAGAAAAAAGGCCACATTTTTTTCTAAACCAAATCCAACTTTAAGAGGTAGAGAAATCAACTAGAAGTAGGGGTGGAAGGGGAGAGAGAATTTTACACTGAATGGTGTATAGAAACAATGAGTGAGTGGTTGTAGATGACTGTTCACGAAAATGAGAATGTGTCAGGGTGTTCTCAGGGAGCAGCATTGATGCTCGTGAGGAAAGGGGGTGGGGGGTGTGTGTGTCTGTGTTGCTTCTTTAACTCCATTACAAAATTGATATGCTAACAGTACAGCAAAAGTGCTCTGTAAAGCAGTCTGGTTGTATTTGTAGTCAAGTCAGATAGTATATAGAGGATATGATGAAATGTTTTCCACGCTAGAAGTACTGCAGAGTGATATTAAGCAACAAATGTTGAAGACGGGTGTTTTGTAACCAGCAGATCTGGCTGGTTTGCACCTGAAAGGTTTAAAACTGGGCGGTACAAATATTTTGAGAAAAGATGAATGTGATGATCAAGGAGGGTACAGTCTCTCATTCTGGTGCACATCAGAAGCAGAGCCCTGGAATAGATGCTGGAAGAGTGAACTGAGTATAGGATTAAGGCGGGGGGGTCTGGAATATTTAATGCCAATCATTGTTGCATGTTTTAAATGAAATATATCACAGACGGTATTTGACTACGGTGACAACTCTTCTGTTATTGTGTGTCCAGCTTTTGTACCTGTAACTCTGGAGTGTGTTAACATACTGGGGAAGGGCATCAAATGTCATAAGAAGAGCAGAAGAAGTAGAAATACCATGAATGAAAGCCATGAGCAGTGCCGTTTGTTTTAACTTATTCAAACTGTAGGGGATCATCTTACCATGGAAAAGTGAAATTTGACACTACTAGAGGACACTTTAGAATGCCAAACACAGGCATAGGAATGTGATATCCAGAAAGAAGGAAAAATCAAATAAAATATGCATTTGTAAAGATTAAAGCAAATGACCTCTACTGCAACTTAGTAAGAGTGGTGATAGAAGTTCTACCGTGGGAGTTTTGTAATAAAGTTTGACATGTATTAATTTTTGAAAAATGTACAGCATGATTTAAACAGAAGTTAATTTGAGAGCCTTACCTGCACTGTTCTTCGTGGAAGCGCAGCCCCCGCAGGTTGTAGGGAGAGATTCCCTTCAGCCAAGGTCCAGGAAAATTAGGAAGGATTCTTGTGGATTTTTTTCCTGTTTACATTTAAAGAGTATAACGGCAGCTGTTTAATTAGTGGGTTTTGATTTACTGTTGCTACAGCACATAAAGCTGCTATGAGGAAGAGAATCACTTTGATCTCTGTACATCTAACAGCCTTGTGTAGTCAGCCGTACACTACTACGATGCTGCAATATGTTAAATGGTTTTCAACTCCCTGTGCAGATTTCTGTAGTTCTTTTACTTCTTTTCAAACATCTAGCTCCGCTTTACCACTTTGTTCAAATAAAAAATAGGAGTAACTAATGGTAGTGAAACAGTAAGAGTTTAATTTATTTCTGTTTTACTTGGTGAAGAGTTTTGATGTCTATGTCAAACAGTAATATTGGTGCAGATGGTCTTAGATTCAGAATATTTGAGATATTAATTTTATGTTTAAGGGGACATGGTATTTCTACCAGTTTCTTGTTAAGATTACTTTTTTCTTCTAGTTTTATACAACTAATCTGAGTAATGTGGAAAATATATCACAGCATATGTGATATGCAAGTTCAGTCTAATCCTGTCATTGGAAAGAGGAAGAGGAAAAACTGTAAGCAGTAACCTTGCATAAGAATATCTGTAATTAAAGACTGTCAAAGAAAATAGCATTCACATCCCCACTGTCTAATATTCAAAGACATTAAAAAGCACAGGGGTTACACACTATCAGGGCTAATTAAGCTTAAATGTGACCGGGACGCATGTCAAAGCTGGGTTTGTGTCTGATAAGGCAAGAATAAATACAAATCACTGAAATAAGAATAAAGGAAGAGTCAATCAATTTAGCGTTAGTGTTTTCAGGCATGCTTTCTTGTCACTGGTACAGTTCTACCAACCTGCAATTGCCTGATTTTGAAAAAGGGAGCACTATTAAGGTTAATAGCTTCAGTATATGATAACTTCATGTTGACGATATACCTGAAGGCAAATGGATTTAGATAAGCAAAATCAGAGCTTGATATGAAAGTCATGCTTTCTGTTAAAAACACCTTATTTTTTTCAGAGTATGAAGGATCTGGGACAGAAGTTCAGAGAAAACACTCAAAATGTGGAGTTTGCAAATATAGGGCTGAGTGTGATGAAGATGCAGAAAATGTTGGGTAGGTAATAAATTTTCCTTAACAAAATCACAGAATTGTTTAGAATATTAAAAAAAGGTAGTATGGGATCATCTGCTTGACTGTGGTTGTTCCTGCTTGTTGAAGCTTTATTACTGTCCAATAATAATGTGTTTGATAAGTGTCTATAAATACTAAACCATCTACAATTGCAAGATAAAGGGAGAAAACAACAAACAACTATATTGGAGATGCTTTATCAAATATTTTTTCAAACAAAGGACCTTGGTTTATTTTACCTTGGCAACAAAAAAACCTGAACCAAACAGGAATGAAAAAGAAATACTGATAATTCATCTCAGAGATTTTTTTTTCTTTATGTTCTGCTTGCTCATAAAGTATTATAGGCAGTTGTTTCCATCAGTGTAAAGCCTGAATCTAAACATGATGTCGAACTGGGGACCTGAATCAGTCCTTCTTCCAAACTCACTATGCCACTTGACCTCCTGCAGGCACCAAGAGGAAAACTGATGAAATGTACCAGTTGCTGACTGATCAAAAGATAAGAGTAATTTAAAGACAATCCAAAATTCACAAGCCAATACACCTAATTTCCCTACTCGAGATGCTCAATGGTTAGACTATACCCCAACTGTCTAAGCTGTCTGTAGGTGGCCGTCAGAAGGGGCAGAGACATCATGGGGGAGAGGGCTCCTTTAGACAGCCCTGTGAGGCATTAAGGTTTATTGGGATGTAAAAGAGTCCCATGTAATTGATGAGGTTTTTTTTTTTAATCACAGCTGTTCTCCTGGCAGTGGCTTGTAGTAGGGAAGGAGCTTAACAAGGGTCTGGGCTAATGGCAGGTGACAGGGTTGCAGCTGTAGAGACAGCTCATAAAGATGTTTGAGAAACATGCAAATGGTACATTTTTGTGTACATGGAGGGAACAATATCTCAGAATAACAGTGCCTAAACACTGCTAAACGGGAGTAGCATCGCTCTCCCTTCTCCTGTCTTCCAGCTGGGATCCATTTCACATTGAAATATGAATTAATTGCATGAGGTTTTATTATGTGATATCGGCATGAAGGCATGTGAGGCAGCAGCTTAGCAGTAATATTCAAGATGTGTATTCAAGATCAAATCATAGCATACAAGGGAAACCAACATGGTAATAGTATTCACGAATACTAGAATGATACTTCACATTTCATAAAATGTCGTAGTACCAAAGCAGGCTTTCTCTTTTTGTGGAGAGACAAATGAGCTGTACCTGCTTTTTATAATACTAATAATTTTCTGCAGTATTGCCTTGGTCTCTTTCATTTATGATTGGCAAGATAGGTATAGATTTGTTATATGCACTGAGATATGTTCTTGGCTTTGGAAAATAAATCCTGAAGCATTTGGCTTCAGTAAAAGCTTATCTATTCATTCTGCATGTGTAGAGTTGGCATTCCTGTGGGTATGTAGTATCTATTAGAGAGTTAGGATAAAGCTCTGGAGAGTGGAAGATTTATTCCATACATACTACTCACATAAAATGAAGCCATACTCCCTCTTCTCGATAACAAGAGGAGAATGCTCTTTTGCCTCAAAGATTTCATTAATTAGTCCTCATTAAAAAAATATGTGGAAACAAAAATTTTTATGTAGAAGACTCTCACAAGTTAAAAAATATTCCCATGAGGATTAGTCACAATCTATCAGATCATTTTTTCAATTTTGTCAGTTTTCCAAACTTAATAATTTAATTTCACTTTTTTTTTTGCCAAGTACCTTTTATAGTAATCTTTAATAATATTCCCTGCCTGGTTAGACTTAGATTAAATAGGTCTCTGTTAACATAGATTGCCTTCATAAGGTTGATTTGGACAAGTCACGTAGGAAGTCGCAGACTTGCTTAAGTATAAGTTAGGAGTTGGCTTGTTTTTCCCTAAAATCAAAACAATTATTTACCTGCCAGAAATAAGATGGTATTGAAATCTGTTTCTGAAACTCTTGTAGAGCACCCCTTAAGAGAATGCTTTTAACGTCTTATTCTTACTCCTTTTGCTGTTGTTTCAACGTGTTTTTTTTAACCTCATGAAATTCTATCATGATGTATAAAATACTGGCAGCAGAAGTACCTTGCATCAAACTGGTGGTAGAAACACTGCTAGGCTCATATTATTGTTTGATTTAATTTTGCACAATTCTACAACCAATATCAATTCTGGCAAATCACAGAAGCACCCTATTTTCATAGATATTCTGTCTTGATTTCCCTTTTTAAGGCGTGAGTATGGCCAGGCCATTGTAATTTTTTGGATAGTGGGTTAATGTCTACTGAACCACAAACTAGAAGTCCATTTAATTCCATTCAAGTAGACTTCTTAGGCCTGGGGAGCCCTTGCTTGAACTTCGTGATGTCAAAACAAGTACTTAATAGAAGTCATCCACATGATTACAGAAGATATTTATGTGGATTTTGCTTCATGATAGTAACTCAATGAGTTAGCTGAACTGTGTACTGACGTTCGGTAGATAATCTCAAGCCATATTCACAAGGTGCTGTATGACACTTAGAGTAAATATGCAATGCTACATTTTTTCATCCTCTTTTCCAAGCTGTGCATTGTGACACCTTACAAACATCAGCTCCTTCTGCTCTGAGTGCCCTTGAGAAGGAAGACAGTATCTGTTCTCCTGTTTTTGAACAGAGAAACTGGGAAACTATGTTACAGATAAAATGATTAGCCTATGAACAGGCAGTGAATTGGTGGGAGGGGAGACGTCCACAGTGTTGAGTGGTTTGAGGTAAATGAGCTGGCATTAATGAGCCAGCTCAGGACCCATGAACTGGTCAGCCAGGACAGCCTGGAGTACAGAACAGGCAGATTTTCCCCTGGTAACAGAAGGATTCTGCTATAGAGAGTTTTGTTCCATACAGATGGTGGTTCATCTTTTGAGCCTGGAAAGATGTTGGAGTCCTATGCAAAAAATTTTGGCACCTGACAGTTTCAATGAAAATCATAGGATGATTCATGTAACGAAGAAGCAGGAGCAAGACCATAGGGGCAACCTCTTATCATTTCCTGATGTTTAGGGTTGGATTTACTGATGTTGAAACAAGTAATTTCTTCTTGGAGGTGCAAATTGGCGTGAGTGGCAATGGGCACAAGTTGGAGCATGGTAAATTCTAATCTGAGAGAATGGAAAATGTTTTCACCATGAGGGTGGTCAGACACTAGGACGATATATCTGGTGAGGCTATGGAGTTTCCATCCATGAGGATGGTCTGTACTTATCAAAACAGAGCGCTGGGCCAGGTTTGAGCAGTGGGTTGGACTAGATGACCTCTATACATCCCTTCAAGCCTAAATTTTTCTGTGTAGTTACCAAATCTTGGTGCTTTTTAAAAGCAAATTTAAGCAAGTTCGGTTGGACACAGCTGTGATGCACTCCGTGTTAAAAGTTAGTGATTTTAAATTTTTATTGTTCTTCAGTTGTGTTTTCCCCATTGAAAAAGTTACAAATTTTTAGTTTTCATGATTGACATTAAAGCATTGTGGCTGTCTCAGATCAAAGTTGCTACATATGCTTTTATTACAGAAGATCACAAATAGTCTGAAGACTTAAGGCTTTGCACTGAGTTTTAGATTTGTATCTTCATTTGATTTCTCAGAAACATTATCTATCTAAACCAGAAGTGGTTACAATGCATAGTAAGTTGAATGCAAAAATATAAGCAATTTTATAATTTCCACTGCCTCTTCCAAATGTTTCGATGTTGATTTTAAGTGGACTGATTGAGACAAAGAAATAAAGTCTGAGAAGGTGGCTGTTGTAAACAGCATGCCATACTTAGAAAATTAGCATTCAACGTATGGAAATCAGTATGTTATTCCTTTATAAACATGCAAAAAGGAATTGGGTTGAGGAAACGTCACAGAAATCATGGAATGAGTCGTAGAGTATAGGATGGTTTGGATTGGAAGGGGCCTTAAAGATCTTCTAGCTCCAAACCCACTGCCATGAGCAGGGGCATCTTCCAGCAGCCCAGGCTGCTCAAGGTCCCATCCAACCCGGCCTCGAACACCTCCAGGGATGGGGCAGCCACAGCTTCCCTGGGCAACCTGTGCCAGGGCCTCCCCACCCTCAGTGTGAAGAATCTCTTCCTAATGTATAGTCTAAATCTTCCCCTATCCAGTTTAAAGCCATTCCCTACCATCCTATCACTCCATGCACTTGTAAAAAGTCCCACCCCAGTATTCTTGTAGCCCCCTTCGGGTACTGGAAGGCTGCTATAAGGTGCCACTTGAGTGATCATCTTGTTCTCTATCTTACGCTCAGTAACAACCTTCCTTTCCTTTGGTCCCTAGATGCATGGAGTAAAGTTCATTAATTTTGGTTTAAAATGTCTTCTTTGTTTTGTTGGGTTTTTTTCTCTTTGATAAGGAAGTAATTAACTGAAAAATAACCTCACTGCAAAAGCTCAAATGTGTCATGTTCTCAGTTTTACTATATTTTGGTTTTTGACAGATGAAATGTGGAAATGAGATTCTGAGCACATTCAGTCTTTTTTAATAGGTGTACTATGCTGTCAAAGATCTGTTTTGACTCATAATGTAGATTTTTCAAGGAAGATTGACATCTGATCCCAAAGTAGACCTTTTGAGATTAACATTTTACAACATTTACTTTGGAAAGAAAATATGTCTCAGCAACATTTAGATTCAACTGGCCTGTAATTTACATAGTGTCTGTCTTCACAATGGCCAAAGCAGAAATTCCAAAGTGTAGGTATTAACACTTAAAAATACCAATATGGACATCTTAAGGCCCCAGTCTTCCTTGTCTACCTAACTTGTCTTCCAGGGAAAGATTTGCTCTGTTTGAAGTACAGCATAGTTTTTTTCACTCATTTACTGTAGCAAATCTTTTTTTTTTTTTTTTAACCTTTTTAGGGTATGATATCGTATTTAGGTTTTCATAAGGAAGGGTATCTTAATCCCGTGTAAATGCAATCCACAGCTTTCTGGTCCAGCAGGAAAAGATCCTAAGTATCTGTGTGTGAAACAAAACACACAAACGTGAACAACAGAGGAAATGATTGTGTCATGGGATTACTGGAATATGTAAAACTGAGTTACAAGAAATCCTAATATGAAAGGAGTAGTATAATGGTCTTTTCACTATAATGACTCTTAAGAATAGGTCCTAGGTGGATAATAATCCAGGTCTGATTTTTAAATATATATTTTTAACAATCTTTGTGACAGTGTGTGCCAAATCTTTGAAGATTTTTGTGATTTAAGGGGTGAGGGAGTGTTAGGTCTCTTGTGAGAACAAGCATCAGTTCAGCGCGTATGCTGCTAGAAGCTTATTGCAGTTAGGAACTAAATCTCCAGAGTGGTCAGAGAAAGCCATGCCATGAAATTTAAAAAAAGGGAATGAAGATATGCCTGGAAAGTAGCTGAAGCTTATGGTGTTTAAACCTTACTTCAGTTTTTATCTGAAAGAATTGCACACAAGGGGAGAAACGTCAAATGAAAGGTAGTCCTTAACTGCAATTGCAACACCCTTGTGATTTCAGTTCACCTAAATTTATCCCATCAAGCATGCACTTACCCATCTGTGTACATTTCACACACTTTGTTTTATTCTAGTGTTTCCATTTTACATTTGTAAACAGATGTGCCAATAAAAGGCTGAGTAGCTGAGGAAGCTTACTGTTGCTTTCAGCTGCTGGGAAGGGGTAGCAAGCAGCACTCTCTGTAATGCCAGGCCAGAAAAATACAGTCAGGAGCAAATCCCAGATGGACACAAAGGAAGCAGCATGATCTGTTGGTTGGAAATGCTTGCCTTGCTCCATGGTTAAGCCCACTCCACAAATCTGTAATCCTTTTCTTTTTCTTGTTTTTCTTCTTTTTTTGAATCTACTGTGGTTCTTAACCATACAGAACTTCCAACAAACCATGAACACCTTGAAGCCTGAAAACAAGAAGGAGCCTTGAAATGTGTTCTCATCTCTGGGGATCTAATTAATTTACTGATAGCAGTTACTTACAGCCTGAGCTCGTTTCAAATGTGCCACATCATTTTACTAAATACGTTTTCTTTGTTGCACTTAGTAGCCCCTAATAAATGAGCTGTATGTTCTCATTTCTTATTTATTAAAAACACATAAAATTTTTGTTTGGTTTAATTATAACACTTCATACTTTCCTGAAATTCAAATGGTTTTCTGTTTAACTAATGGAGTTAATGAACATGGAACTTCTCAAGGCACGTTGTCGCTAGCAGTCTAGTGCTTTTTTTCTTAGGATATCAGCTCTCTGATGACAGGTGATAAAATTAAGGTTTTTTTCTCTATACCCCAGTACATCAAGAAAGCACCTAAACATGTCCTACTGATGTTCCATGGTTAAGAGAGAGAAAAGATCTGTTTACAACACTGAGCAGCAACCCTCTCCAGAAAGACATCTACTTGGAGAATTAGCTACCTGTCTCTATCCTTTTAGTTAAAACCAATAGGAAGATTATAATGAAAAAACTCTTGTAGTGCTCTGACTCCTTTTATCCCAGTGTGACTTTTACAACAAGCTGTTAGAGCAAAAACTTGAAGCACTCATTCACTTCCTTCTGATATAAAGCACCGAGCACTTTCAAGTTGTCCTTAGTACGTGATTGTGTTAAGAGACTTTTTTCTAAAATGACTAATTTTTTTCTTCTGAAGGTTGTGCTGATCAGCCATACATCAGGCTGAAGGAGCCACTTGGTAGTAGATTTTCCAGGGACACCAGGCAGGATTGTGTTGTCAAACACATGCAAAGGTCAGCAGCAGAGCCGCAGCGGTGTTCAAGCTGTGGAGCCTTCGTTCAGCTCCAAGCAACGGTGGCAAAACATGAAGTATTAGTAGTAGGGCTACGATTTTGCTGTAGTCTTGTCTTGTACTGGGCTATGGTCATTGAGTTACCCAATGTGGTATAGCCTTGGCAAGCCTGAGTGAAGGCTAGCACTTTGAAAAAGCAACTGGGGGAACAGAGAGGCCTTTAATTGTAGGGGTTTTTAATGTTATTTTTTTATGCAGGCTTTGCTGTCCTTATGCTGACTTCTCAGCTCAAGATCAGCTTCACACGGTACTTTATGCTTGCATCGCTGCAGAACTTCACATGGTTGCTCCTGGAAGTTACTCCAAAAAGCAGAAATAAATAATTGAAAGCTAGGAGAAAGATACTAGGATGTTTTAAAAGCACTCTGATGTTTTTGTTTTGCAAGTTTTCAAAATAGTTATTTTCTCTCCGAAAATTTGCATTACTTTGGATATTCTTTTACAAGATCTTTTCTAATTCCCTTGTGGTGTCACTCCAGAGGAATAAACGTACCAGTTAGAGCAGCATTTGCCTGAGGAACAGGGCTCAAGCTTCTGTGCTGTCTATCCACGTGTGACACCAGGAGTGTCACTGACTGCTCTGTAAGCTGGCTGCTCTCCTCAGCTGTGGTTGTCCCGTACCCACTTCCCGGTCTGCTTGCAGCACGGAAGCAGCTCAGACCTAACTTTGAACCTCAGTTTCTCCAGACTTGAAAGTTAAATACAAGCTATTGTTCTGCAATCATTTATGAGTGACATCATCGTATGCTATAGACTCTGTGGGGTGCATCAGCCATCCAAACTCAGACCAGCCTTTAGCGTTTGTGAAAATATACTGAGGGCTCAAAGTAGCAGTGTTTAAGAGGTTCTAGATAGCTAATATCTCACATAAGAAATTAAGTTTCTAAATCTAAGTGGTTTCCTATTGTTACAAATACTGTTGTGTGATAGATACTATTTTATTCTTTTTTCCTTTTTTAATTTTTTTTTTAATTGCAAACCAGACATTTTGGTACATTGTAATTTTACTGTGCACTTACCTGATCACATCTGAAAGCTCATGCTTAAAGCACGCTTTGTTTTTATTTCTACTGCTAATTAGGGATGAAAGTGCATCTTATTTCTGTTATATTCTGTAAGGAATAGAATGACAATATTACCTAAAAATCAGTTAAATATATTTAAAGCTAGAATCAAAGCTGTAATGTTGTGTCAACAAAAGCGGGATAATGTTTAAATATGTCTTTAAAGTGAATAGAAGTTAAGGTGAAAAGTTCTGTTCAAAGTACCTTTCATATATGGGTTAAAATCCTAACCTAAGCCCTGCTGATACAGGCTTTCCGATGCTTTGTGCTTTATAAAAGCATCTCCTGTTGCATATTATTTCCCTACTCTCCAATTGTGTAGTCTAATATTTTCATGCTGGGTACATGTTCACGTGGAACTATATTGTTTTAAAATTTTGGGTGAAGTTGTGTAGTCGTGGGTAAGAAGGTAAGAGGCTAAGACCTGAAAGAGGCTAAGTTGGGAAGCGTCCTAATTCTCCAGTTTGTCACAGGCTTCCAGAGAACAAAATGTTGAAATACCTTTAAAAACATTGCCTCCCTTTGCCTCTGAAGCCAGGTTTTCAGGCTAGCCCCTGTACCAGGCTGGTGGCCACCATGGCTGCTGCTCATCAGTCATTCAGGCCAAGTCATGCTGGAAGGTGTCCGTAGTTGTATGGCCAAGCTGGAGAAGGTGGACGCAGCACTGGTGGGAGCCAAAGCAGAAGTGAAAATAAGTGCTTAAGAGGTGGGATATTGGGAATTTTACAATTAGATTCTTCTCTCTCTTCCTGGATGCCCTCCTTGTGCTTCTCCTGCTTTTCCCCACTCCTCCTTCATGATTTCAGCTTATTCCTGCCCTCCCTTCCTGAGCAGCTCTTCATGTTGTCCTCTGCTCTCTTCACGCTGTCTTCTCAGCGTAAGTGGGTCTTGTCAGGGAACAAATGGGACTTCAGTTCTGTGTCCCCTTTCAGTCAACTGTGAAGAAAAACAAAGCCCGCAGCCTGTGATACCTCACACAGATTTCCCCATTTCCCTGCCTGCGAAACACAGCTCCCTTAAAATTTCTGCTCTTTGGGGCCCCTCTTTTTGCTCATGAACACTGTCTGCTGCATCTTCTCTCATACTTGTAAGGGCTGTGGGATGGTTCAGCCCCGTGGGTAGTCTTGGGCTTTGACTTCTGCCTGGCTTTTCAAGCCAAACTGCCTGGTGGAGGAATTTGTTCCCCTCAGGTGCCTGGATTATCTGTTATCTTTTTCTGTTGTCTGCCCTCTGTAGCTCTCCGACTTCAAGGTGTAACATATTTTCCGTATATCTTAGCAGGTTCATTTTGGGTATCTTCCAGCACATTCCTGAGCTGCTTTGTTGTTTCAGTCCGTTGTGGTGGTCCTGTCCTCTTGCAGGGACTCAGCTGTCAGTTTTGATGCGTTTGATGTGCAGCGTTAGAGCAGCAACTTGCTCTCCCACAGTTTTACCTTCCTTCACAAACACTGAGCAGGTAAAAACAACTTCCATTTCATGTTCTTTACTGAGAGCAGCACTCCCGCATTTCACTGCTCCCATCTCACAACCTGGTACTTCCAGCAGGCCTGTCTGTATTTTGGTTATAGTGCCAGCCAGCTATAAGTGAGGACAAATTCACTGCACCCCACATGGACTCTCGGATGGGTGCAGGTTTCTAATGCATGCTCCTGGCTCCCTCTTTGCCTCCCTCCTGACTCTGCAGAGGCCCTGCTCCCTTCAGAGCATCGTGCCCCTGCCACGTCCTCACCTTAACTCCTTGTCTTTCAGCCCTCTGAAGAGCTCCAGGCTTTTATGTTGGGGAGACCTCATCACTCTCTGCAACTACCTAAAAGGAAGTTGTGGAGAGGAGGGAGCTGGGCTCTTCTCCCAAGTGACAGGGGCCAAGAGGAGAGAGGGAATGGCCTCAAGCTCCGCCAGAGGAGGTTTAGGCTGAACAGTAGGAAAAAATATTTCACAGAAAGGGTCATTGGGCACTGGAACAGGCTGCCCAGGGAGGTGGTTGATTCACCTTCCCTGGAGGTGTTTAAGGGATGGGTGGATGAGGTGCTGAGGGACATGGTTTAGTGTTTGATAGGAATGGTTGGACTCGATGATCCGGTGGGTCTCTTCCAACCAGGTTATTCTATGATTCTATGATATGCCATTTGGTATCATGGTTACGGGAGACATAGCTAACAACATCAGGCAGATAATGGGGTGCTTGCCTGGGGGCGAACTTCCAAACCCCAACCTTTGAACTCTGAACTGCAGTCAGCATGGACTGGCTTTAAATTTAGGGTAATGCCCAAGCTAAAGAAAAGCATTCTATCCTGAATCCTTCAGTTCATAAAGAGTCATGAGACAGAGTCAGCAGCTGGGAAGCTGGTTGCGTGGTTTAGTCCTGCAGATCGACTGCTTAGACTGGGAAAGCAAGGACTTGGGCTCTGGAGGGAGCAGGTGTCCCAAAAGGCAGTGCCTTTGGACAGAAGGGGGCCTGGAAGGAGGATGGCATTGATCCTGGAAGCAAAGGCAGATCCTAGAGATTAGAGAGCAGGTATGTGTCCCACCAGCTGGCTGGATCTTTTTGAGCAGCCAGGGCCTCACCAGAGATTTGGTGTGCCTGCAGCCCTCCCGCCTGTGGGGAGAAAGCACGTACATCTGCCAGCTGGTCAGGGTCTGTTGTGCCAGCAGGGAACAGGTTGCAAGCCTCCAGCAACTCCCAGTGTCCAGACTCGCAGCGGGTGAGCTTCACCAACTCCCACCCCTGTCAGTCACCAGCTCTGTCCTGCTCCAATGACACAAAGCAGCTGCAAGCCCATTGCAGCTGGTCACTGAGCTTCAGTTGTTTCACACTGCTCCAGCACTTACAGGCGTGTCACAAGCTCTTCTCCTGTACATTTGTTTTGAGGTTTTTTCCCTGGTTTTAGATGTGAATTCTAAATGAATTTTAAAAAAATGTACATAGAAGAGGTTTTTAGAGGCAAGACTGAGAGTGTTATCAGAAAAACAGGGTCAAGAATTCACAACCACCTCCAAATCAAGCACTGGGCAATGCTAAGAAAGTAAGCATTTAACATTAGATGTTAAATCTAAACACAGCAAAGCATGGAAACATAAGCAGTTTCCAAGGAGTTTCAACTCTGGCCTGTAATGTCACCATAAGGAAGAAAAAATTCTTTCAAAAAGTCACCTGTTTGTCTCTAGCAATGACAAAGCCTCACGGTAATTATGCTACGGAGCTTGAATCATGACTACAGGTAGATTTAGAGTTGCTTGGACATAGAAATACAGCTGGAATTTGTCTGGAGATAGGAACACAAATATGTTCAAAATGTGACAAGGATGGATGCATTCAGACTGTGGTGGTTCCTGAGTGCTAGGCTGAGTGAAGGTATCTGTAAGCACATAGACAGTGTCGTACAAATAAGGACTAGCTCTCTGCATGTTTTTGTCAATAAATGTGCTCAGCTGCTGAGCCGTGAGCCTTTTATTTGCACATAGTAAATCCTAATAGGCCCCTCATTAGGCTTATTAGGCTTTACATCACATAGGAACATGTAAACAAAATACTGCTGCTTTTCCTGGGTCTAAAGTTTACGACTATTGCCACGTCTAGTAAAAAAATAATCATATGTTCTTTGTGTTGATATTTAGCGGATTCAGGAGTACTTTGAGGTAAGTCCCTAAGCTGCGTGGAGATTCATTACTGGGGTGGTTTTTCACTGTCAGTAGCTGCACTTAACAACCTGTTTATGCTGGAGATGGTTTTTTGTCTAGCACAGTCTGAAGTTCACGAGCATGAAATATTACTGTGAAAATTAGCATCTTTAAACAAAAGGTGCTCATGGAAAGAGAAATGAGGGAGAAAGGTAACTGGCCATCTTCCGTGTTTCTGCAGCATGAAATTAGATTCTGCTGCAACGTTTGTTACTGACTTGTTATTTAATTGTACCTGGAACAGGTAAGTTGTAGCTTTATCTAAGTCTTTGGCTGTCCTACATTTGAGTTGTTTGGAACCAGCTATGCTACGTCTTCAGTTTTCTCACATCTATTTTACAATCCCTAGTTGCAAATGATATGGAAAATGCTGTGTCTAAAACAACCCAAGTATCAATTGGATGCAATATGAAATAATTTTGATTGCCTAGTTTAAAATACATGTAATAAACTCACTGTTAATTTTCAAAGGTACGAATGAACGTCTTTCTGAAATGACAGTTAGCAAAGCGTGTTGACAGCATCTGAAATAGAAAAACTCCTTTTACTGCTTAACAGAAATGGGGGTCCTTTTTGTTTCCCTATAAGGGATGCTGATACCCTGCCAAAATGTATATTCATCTGGTTTTGTTCACGCTTGAGAACAGACACCACAAACTCTGTTTTTAATGTAGTAAATGTTCCTAGCAATGTGTTGTCATTTTTCAGGTGGTAATCAGTGAGATTAATATCATAGTAAAACTAGAAGAAGCATCAATACATAATTAAAAAGCACACTGAAGCATCTATTTGTAGTTTTGTACATTCAGCTTGGAAGCATCAGACGTCAATGAATTCTTCAGCATCCTCACGCAAGATCCTCTTTTCTCCTGGTATTAGTGTGTGAGCAAGTGTTTACTCTGGACTCAACCTGTCTTAGTTTTTGTTTGCTGGATGTCAATTTTGTTCTGCTGTATGTTTCATTTAACAGGTGTGTATGTAATATAGACTGCAGTGGATACAGTTTTAATCCTGTATGTGCTTCTGATGGAAGTTCTTATAACAATCCGTGCTTTGTTAGAGAAGCATCATGTCTGAGGCAAGAGCAGATTGACATCAGGCATCTTGGACACTGCTCAGGTAGGCTTGACTTTGTTTTCCTGATAAATGTAAATTCTGACATAAGCGGGTTTGGTAGAGCTTTCCCTTTTCAATTTTTGATCGGAAGTCAGTGATTCAGTTATCAGTGAACCCCCCCACCTGTCTTTTAGAGTTCCCCACACAAAGGTATATTTACATAGATATGTGCTGTGTTTACATTACTTTACTTTTGCTGCTGTTACTTGGAAAGACAGCAAAACATTTTAAAGGAATCTAAGCTATAGTCCAACAGGTCTTACTTGAGTGGCTGGTAAGAAGTAGGAGAGCAAAAGGAACAGCAGTGTGTAGATGTTCCCTCTTGCTGCTGTGGGCTGTACAATGTACTTTGAAGGTGAGTCAGTTTTGACCTCAGTTGCACAAACATTCATCCATTTCCTTTTCCCGGTGTTGGTCCATTGAAACCCTCTGTCTACCACCTTGTAGTTAATCATGTGCATGACTCTTCAGTTTTGGGGTCTTGCAGTTGAGACCTACTCATGGGAATAACAACTTTCCACCATCTCTTTGCTAGTTCCATCTAGATCTGTAGCTTGGACAGTTCTAAAACCGAAACAGATAGTCACCAATATAACCTAAGCCCATACACAGAAGACTTTTTAGTTCAAAAACTACAGGCTGAGGTATGACGTGTTGGTCTGGACACGGAGGTTACTGATGCAATTACTAACAAGATATGCTACCATCCAGCTTGTATGGGAGAAGCAATGTGGGAACGTGTCTAGTTACACTGCAATTAAAATCTTTCTTCGATTATTATTCTGGATTCTCAATGCTATACATGTAGTGGTCTGGAAATAAGCCTTTCCTAATAGCTATCCATGTATTTATCATCTAGAAACAGATGACGCAAACACAGCTGGAAAGAAAGACGACGGCATGCAGTATCGGCCAGATGTGAAAGGTACTGTGCTGACTTTATGCTCATTGGTTACAGTTTCACAAGAGGAGAATACAGAGCATGCAGGTCCTTTCTCAAAGCTGCCTACAGCTTTGATTTCTGTGACCGAGACAGGCCTGTGAACAGCTTCTTTCTTACAGCACAGGCGTTGCAGGGCTTGCAAGGAGGAGATGTGTGTGATTTGTGAGTTTTCCTGCTCTTTTTCTCTGAGATGCCCAGCAGCTCCACCACCCTACACAGTGGTCACAGGATTAGACTTTTCCCCTCTTCTCTCACAAGTAATAGCACTGCTATCTTTTCTGTTACCTCTGGTCTTTAGTATTTTCTGTCATTATACTTGTTTTGCACTCCCATAGTCTCCCAGACTAAAGCTACTCCACTATGGCTTTCAACATTCCTGGTGTTCTTCTTGAAAAGCTGTTCAGTGCCAAAAAGCTCCATGTATTTTTCTTCTTTCACAAATTCTCTTATTTTCACTCTTATCTACTTCACCAGTTGGAGTGATTTAATGTCAATTTTCACTTACATTATGAAGGCATAAAAGGCACCAAATGGAATATACATCTTATTATGTGATGTGATGAAACACCACTTTTGGTTCCTATTCAGAAGAAGTTACAGCCTTTTATTCATTGCATATAAATTGACCTGGAAATCTAGTTAGTGGAAAACACATTGTGTATAATTATTATTAATGTGTATAGCTTGAGCAGTCTCAAATTCAGCAAATGACGTTCACAGAGGGAGTGTGCCTTATGCAAAAAATGATTTTGAATTTTTTTTATGCAGTAGTCAGATTTTTTTAAGTAGTGAAAGACTAAGCTGAACTACCTTGTCTGACTTTTTTCTTCCAGGGTGGGAGAATAGTTGACACTTCTGTTTGCTTTTTCTTTTAATTCCCATGTGTGACTCATTACACCGTGTTCTCTGAATATATGATACCCTGTAGTCTGTGGAACCACAACCACGACAGTCTTCTCCTGCAGTGCAAGTGGCTACCTTAAGTTACATCAAAAAGGTCTCTCTTCGTGATGCAGCTCTCTTGCTGGTTTTGTTGTGTCAAGAAGGGGCATCAGGGTTTCAGCTTTTGTGCATGTTTCTTCCTTCTGGGGAAGAATCTGGACTCTTATATCCAGTCACTCTTTCGAGGCTCTTACACCAGTTAAATCTTTCATTTTTGAATCTCTGAAGAAGTCTAGCAGGCTCTTCAGTTTGAAAAAAGTACCTGTCAGTAAGTGGGTAAATGTCTGTTTTACAGCAGGAATCAACACCTTGCTTAAACCAAGTTTTGCCTCTGACTTGGGTGGCTGGGGCTACGTGGCTGCCTTCCAGGGGACACATCTTGCCTCACATTCTGTATTAGTATGTACATTAAAACCAGACACGGCGCAGCTCTCTGAACAGACTAATATAATTGCGTGTAGCTAATTACTAGCCTCTGACTGGGATCAGATGCAACAGTAATTAACATTTCGGAGAAGACATGAATTTTGAGATGAGCCATCCTCACTTTTCTCCTTAGATATACCACAATGTAGTCTGTTTTAACAGGCAGGGGTGGAATATTGTCAGTATTTATCTATGTTCTTCCCTTGTATTAAGTCTTCTATATCTTTGAAGCTCAACCTGAACCAGCAGGCTTTCTTATATCTGAAAACTCTAATAGTTACCTGGAACAAATTAGAAAATGTTACAGAAAATGTTCAGGGAAAACCTGAAAGAGCAGCATGCCTTTTTTTTTTTTCTTATATAAATACATTCTCTTTCTTGCTGGTGTTATTTCAGATATCTGCAATTGTGTAAGAGATTTCTTCTTCACGGTCCCTTTTTGCTTTGCACCTGCAGTTCATTATAATATTGTGTTTGTGAGGCTATAGTCTATTGCCATGGAAATGAACATAATTCCACAATTGTGCTCACATCTTTAGATTCCTGCTCTTCAGAGAAGTTCATTATGAACAATCAAATTCTGTATTTAGAACTTTTTTACAGAACAACTTTGAGGAAAGAATGCTTGAAAATGAAGGCAGCTTTAGATAGTTCTAGTAATGCGACAGCAGCATGGAAGTTGTTGGTGCTGTGCTGGGCTGACCTGGACAGCAACTAAGCACCCACCAGCCACTTACTCAATCAACCCAGCCATCCCCACAGCAAGATAAGGGAGAAACTCTGAAGAGCAAACACTAGAAAAACTCCTTGGTCCAGATAAAGGCAGTTTAAGAAGAAGGGAATAAAAAGAGAAAAGACACAGGCAATGCTAAAGCTGTCACTCACAACTTTCCTCCAGCAGACTGATGTCCAGACAGTCTCTGGTTAAGTCACCATCCCTGAAGGTATTTAGACAGCTTGTAGATGTGATACTTAGGGACATGGTTTACTAGTGAACTTGTCAATGTTAGGTTTGCATTGGACTTAGTGATCTTAAAAGTCTTTTCCAACGTAAACAATTCGGTGATTCTATGTCTCTGAGGATCATTTTTCAGTGCAGTACATCCTGGCAAATCTCTGTAGATGCCTCTGAAACTTCACTCTTAAGCCTTTGCTTTATTATTCTGTATTCCTGTATTCACTACAAGATTTAAGGGCATGTTATTCATGGTTGAGATTTTTTAATGAATATGACAGAGCCATTTATAATTGTTAATGTATATTTCTTTTTAAGACGCCAGTGATCAAAGAGAAGACATTTACATTGGAAACCACATACCTTGTTCAGAAAACTTCAATGGCTACTGTATACATGGAAAATGTGAATTCATTTATTCCACGCAGAAGGCTTCCTGCCGGTAAGTCCTGCACGCCTCCCAAATGTGCTTGAAATTGCTGTAAAGCTTAATCAAAATGCTCTCTAGACATAACTACAATGTGTGTCAGTTTGCAGTTGTCTAAGCAGTGGCACAGGACCTGTGTCCCTATGCTGTGGGCAGCACCCAGCTGCTCCGGTTGTGCGAGAGATGTTCTCAGAGGAAAGGCTCAGTCACTCAGGTGGTTCAGAAGCTGAATCCCTCTGAGGACTGTGGCCTCAGTTTTGTCTGCTTATTTTAAGCTGCTAAATCCTATCTAGATCTGGAAGGGGCAGCTCATAAAAACTGTCTTTGCCTTGCATAACTTCTCTGTACGACTGCTCTTTCCCCATTGACCTCTCAGTCTGTTCTTGTGCCGTCTATATATTCTGTTGCTCTTATCCTAAACTCTCCCCAGAGTATCAGTATCTTATTTTTAACCTTTATTACCCTTCTTCAGAATCATAGGCTTCATCTATGGAGTATAAAATTACAAAATATTCTTTAGCTCGTATTTTTGGTCTACAGTATAATCTATCAGCTCAGTGCAATCTGTATTATGTCACTTAGTGTTTCCTAGGAAATCTGAGTGTTCTATTTTATTTCATTAGCTTCCAGCTAATGTTTTCTTTACATTTCACCAACTAAATTCTGCCTCTTTGTTTTCTTTAAAAAATAAAATTAACTTTAGAAGTTATTTATAGAAAAAAAGCCCCTTCTTAATAACATGGAGTGCCCTACTTATCAGGATGTTTCAGTCCTGAACTTTTATCTTTCAGGCTTGTAGTTTCAGATTAATGTGGTTGAAGATGCTATAACTCTTTGCTTCCCTTTGCTTTGGAAACTTCAGCTGTAAATCTATTAGATACTACCGCATTTTCTCCCTTGATCTTTATTGATCAAGGATATTTAGAGTTTTTTCCACTGCCAAGACTTAAACATCTCAAAGCTTATACTATTCCTCTTCCCGTCCGAGCCCATTTCTTGTTTATTTTCACCTTTCCAGTAGGACTTACTTGTTTTTCTCTTTTTTCTAACCAGAACCAAGAGAGCTCAAGGTGGCTTTGGTTCCTGTGGGAACTGGGTGCGTTCCCAACATCATCTTGATGGGCATTAAGCAGCACTGTTTAATCACAGTATTATTTTGATCTAGAGTTGTATTTAACACAATTAGTGATGGATATGAAGTAGAATTATTTGAAGGAAAACATTCCTGGCTGAATTAACTGATTTTTTTATTAGAATTTTTCTCTGGATAGCGCCAGTCATATAGTCCTTTATCCATTTATGATTCAATTCCTATTCGGTCATTTAAATATTTATTATTACTCTTCTAATTACTGGTAAGCAATGTTTTGATGATTTTCATTATTGTACTGTCCCTTTAAATTTTATTTTATAATTACATTTACTATTACTGCCTTCAGTTATTTATTTAAACAGCCTGAACAGTATCTCAGCACTGGACTGAGCACAACAAATCTCACATGGTTGCAGTCAAGAATTTCTGACTGTCAGTTCTTAACGCTAAGTATCAGACCTCCTTTGGGATTTTTTTTGGTCTTGTATTTTATGTGCATTTCCTACTAGAGCAGAGTTATTAAGGAAACAAATTATTTCTATTAGACAAGAATCTGCTGTAATAATCATGCACTTCTACCCAAAAAAAAAAAGAAATCTCTTTCTCTAGCAGGGAAAATATGATGATGAAAGCTAGAGGCAGGTTGTTATTTTCAAATGCTTTGTATTCTCTTACAAATCTAGTGTACACACTGTTTAATTTGGTCCTCGTTTCCTGGTACTGATGTATTGGAGGTATCAGGTGATGTACAAAACTGAATACCTGAGCAGAGCAAATTCTGATTTTCAGTTTCACTGAGGGCAGTGAATCTCCTTGCTCGTTGTACAGCAGCCCTCCAGCACTGCCGGCAGGCAGGTGGGAGGAAAGTTTTGTAACAGTCAACTGCAAAATATTTAGTTTAACAGCCTTTGCACAGCTAGGATCTGGTCTGTCTCCCGCTGCCCTCCTTATGCGGTGCAGTTCTGCTGTGTCCTTCTGTCAGGCTGCATCAAGGAGGCGCAGTTCAACCCCCTGCAAAGAAATCTAAACTTCTTTATGCCAACTCAATTAATTGACTGATCAGCATATTTTGATAAATCCGTGCCGACCTGTACTTATCTTGCTAGTATATTAATGCTGTATTATGCTGTGTGGTAGTGCAGCAGAATGCTTTAAAATGTTTGAGGTGCCATAATATAGTTCCTAGTACTTCAATCCACCACCATTATAGTTATTATCACAATTCAATCCACCACCATTACAGTTCTTATCACAAGCACTTCTTTCTTACAGTATTTCTTGACTCTCCATTCAATATTTCTCAGAAATAACTTCCTGTCACTTCAGAGTTTCTGAGGAAATATCTTTGATTACTTGTGCCTTGTCACCTTTGTTTTGCTTCCTCTGCTCTAAAGCAATTCTTGCATTGATCACACTATTACTATCTTTAATGAAAACAAAAAGCAAAATAACACTGAGAATTCCATCGCTCTCACTAGCAAGGAGTCCTCTACCTTATTGATTCTTTTTGCATGTTTACCAACAAGTTCCCCATTGTCTTCCTTCTTGTACGCTGATATGTGCTTCTCTTGATTCCTTCCGAGCCATCACCAAGCTTACTGACAGTACACGAGGACTTTTCCTTAATAACTCTGCTCTTACTGGAACTTGTTTCATGCCTGAACCAAAACTCTGTACAGAGCAGCTCATGGCTGGAGAAAGTAGAGTCACAAGATTATGAACATGCAAACCCTAGCCGTTATCCCTGCGTGCAAAGGGGGATTAGGATTTGCATTAGCAGTTGTAGGAAGGTCTGTGGAGCAATTATTTCATTCCTCCAAACAGAATAAATTCCTGCCCTAGCACAAAGCTTTTGGATGCATGAGATCAATTCTGTGCTGCGTTCAGGCTTATCTGATCCAGTTTACAGAAGGATTTTTTTCTCTTCCTGCCTCTATTTGTTTTCCAGCTTTCTACGGTAGAGCTAGAGGCCAGTTGTATGATTCAGTTGCCCTTACTGATGCATTTCACATCAGTCGCTGTCAAAGGATTGTTGTACAAGAAACTTGCTTAGGAATGCAAGTGGTGGCGTTGGATTCAGTGGACTCCAGCTCAGTTTCTCTTACCTTTCCTTGCTGGGCTCCAGCCTCTCTTGCCTTGCTACATAAATTGCTCCAGAGTATGTTTCCACTCACACCTTCACCACATCTCGTGTTCCCTGAACATGTGTTGCTGATCAGGAGTATTGACCTAACTGCTTCTTTGCTTAGGCAAGCAACCATTTAGAGTAACCTCTTCTCTTCTGTATCCAGCCATTTCTCCTCACCTCTGGCCAATTTTTATGTATTCTTCCATGAACTCTGACTTGAAGAGTTGTGGGCTGCTTCATTTCCTAACCCAACCTCCATGAAATTTTGGTTTGGTGACAAGGCAGGAGGGACTCTCTTACTCAACATGTTTTGCAGGATTCCACTTCTGTAGGTTGCAGCTTGAAAAGAGATCTTCCTTTTTCCGCATTTTTCAAGGATTCTCTTCCTCTTTGACCCTTATCTCCCCATGCTGACATTGTAGGCGAGTAAAAATACTCACGTTGTGTTTCATGAGCGTGCTCTTAGGTGTTTCATTTAGCCTTACCTACTTGTTTCCCCTTGTTGCTTTATTCTTTTTAAATATTGCCCCAATATAATAGCAACTCCACACATTTATTTTCCCAGATCAGGGCCTTCACCACGCTGGTGTGTTTTCAGAGAGGCCACTAGTAACCCTACCCAGGAAAGCAGAGCACACTTACTCTGTCTCTTCTCTTGCCGCAGAAATCCAAAGCATTGCCACACCTCCACCTCCTCACCAGCTCTTTCTCAGCTAGGGGTGCATTGGATTCCTTATTTCATTTGCTGAATAACTGGACTGTTGTCAAATGACAAATTCCATTAACTATTCCTTTTCTTTTTCAGGTGTGAATCAGGATATACTGGACAGCACTGTGAAAAGACAGACTTTAGTATTCTTTATGTTGTCCCAAGTAGACAAAAGCTTACGCATGTCCTTATTGCAGCAATAATTGGAGCTGTACAAATTGCCATTATAGTTGCAATTGTCATGTGCATAACAAGGTAGGTAAATGCAAAAGCAGTGAAATATTACATATTGCATAGATATATTTTTCTGTGTTTAAATATTTGACCCCCCAGATTTTATATGCTTTAACATATATACTAAAATACCCACGTAAAAAATAACAAATTACTGAAGTGGAATAGTTATGTTACATCCTGTTCTCCCCCCACCCCCACCCTGCAACCATAAATATGTTTAAATTCACAAACCACCAGTAACCACTCTCAATTCCCAGATCAAATACCCAGCAGAGCAGATCAGCCTTGAAACACATCCCAAAGGTCAGCTACTGTGTTAGACCTTCACTGGAGTTATTCAAGCATTGCTGATATCTTACAGAAGCTATGATGCCCCCCCCTCTCATCCAGTGCAACCAGAGAGGTTGACAAGATGCTGTTCCCTGCAGTGCTGCTGTAAATGCTGTTACACAGAGAGAGAGGTATCCCTCACACCATAGATATTTTCTGAAAATTTATGTGCATGGGAACCTATTTTATGAAATGTGAAGATGCATAAGCACAGTTTCTGGGTTGTCTCATCTCACCCTGTATGAAAACTGAGATGAGAGCCATGCATCTTTTTGATCACAAAAGATTCAGTTTCATAGAATAATAGAATCATAGGATGATTTGAGTTGGAAGAGACCTTAAGGATCATCTGGTTCCAAGCCCCCTACCATGGGAGAGAACACCTTCAACTTGGCCACGTTGCTCAAAACCTCATCCAGCCTGGCCTGGAACACTTCCAGGGATGGGGCATCCACAACTGCTCTGAGCTACCTGTTCCTGTGCCTCACCATCTTCACAGTAGAAGATGACTTCCTTTTATCTAATTTAAATCTATCCCTTGTCCTATCACTGTATGGCCTCATAAAAAGTCCTTCTTGAGCTTTTTTCTAGGCCCCCTTTATATACTGGAAAGCTGCTATAAGGTCTTCCTGGAGTCATCTCTTCTCCAGGCTGAACAAGCCCAACTCTCTCAGCTTGTTTTCTTAGGAGAGGTGTTCAGGTCCTCTAATGGTCCTCCTCTTCTTCATGGGTCTTTGTAGCCCCCCTCTGCGCTCACTGCTACAGGTCCATATCCTTCTTATGCTGGAGGCCCCAGAGCTGGATTCAGTACTCCAGGTGGGGTCTCATGAGAGTCGAGTAGAGAGAGAGAGTCACCTTCCTCGACCTGCTGGCCATGCTTCTTTTGATGCGGCCCAAGATATGGTTGTCTTCCTGGTCTGCAAGTACACATCACCAGCTCATGTTGAGCTTCTCATCAACCACCAGCCCCAAGTCCTTCTCTTCAGGGCTACTCTTAATTCATCCTCCACTCAGCCTATATTTATGCTTGATATTGCTCCAGCCCATGCACAGGACCTTGCATTTGGCCTTATTGAACTTCATGAGGTTTGCATGGGCCCATCTCTCAAGCCTGCTAAGATCCCTCTGGATGGCGTCCCTTCCCTCCAGCACACTGACTGCACAACGCAGCTTGGGAAATTTGCTGAGGGTGCATTCAATCCCACTGTCTACATCCCCAACAAAGTTGATAAACAGCACCAGTCCCAAAACCAACCCCTGCGGAGTGACATATGTCACTGGTCTCTGCTCAGTCATTGAGCCATTGACCACAACTGTTTGAGTGCAACCATCCAGGCAATTCCTTATCTACTGAGTGGTCCATCCATGTATCTCCAATTTGGAGACAAGGATGTCGGGGGACAATGTTTTGTTTGTACAAACCCAGGTAGGATGACATCAGTTACTCTCCCCTTATCTGCCAGTGCAGTATAAGGGACTTGAAACCAATGAGGACTGAGGGTTCTAAGCTAGATTAAGGATGACTTAGTATAGGTGCATGAAGCATCTAAGTCCTACCTCTGAGCATCATGCCACGCTTTGCCTTTTCCTCCTTGACTTATCCTTCACTTTTATCACTTTTTCAGCTCCACTTACATCACACCATAAACCTTTCTGCTACTGTATTTAGCGTGTGGGTTCCCAGGAGTGACAGCCCTATGGACAAACAGTATTGCCCTCCTTCCCTGTCCAGCTTGTAAGGTTCAATGCAGTGGGTATAACTACGCATATCTGACACTTTCTGCCTGTGTAAATGTTATTTGTAACATTTTTATTTGGTTGAAGCAGTTGATGTCATCGCTCTTTTAACAAACACCCTGCTGGCAAGATTACTGGCACGGAAGGCTTTGTTCCAGCCTCCCATGTCTTTCACCCTCCCTATGACTGAACCCTAGCTCGCAATCCCTCAGGACCAGGCTGTCCTGCTGGGTCTCAGCAAGACTGCTCCATCATGCATTGCCTGACAGGCGAAGTCCCATCCTGTTCAGAATTACTGTTTCCTGTCAATCTTTCCTTAGTTGCGTGCCGATCTCCAGGAAAGGGATTACCTAGGTCACTCCACAGAGAGATTCTAGCTGGGCTTTGCCTTGGGAGCTCTTGTGAGCAGCAGGGCACTTGGAGGTCCAGTGCTTCAAAAGGCTGATTGATTCTGTCTTTCTTTCCACTGGATTTTAAGTATGAAATAAGTATAAAGTAAAGCCAATGCAATTATTCATCATAGCATGTGTTTCGCTGGATCGAGGCTGAAGGATGTAGCTCCTTCAGGTTCAAGCAGAACTCCCTTCTGAGTGGTCTGGGATCCCATGGACGTTCCCGGGAGACAGCCCAGGACTGAAGAGCAGGAGTATTCCCCCAGTCAGCATAGCTCAAAGACCTCTTTTGCTGTTGTTGGATACAGAAAATTACCTTGATGTGTTATTGCTATGTTTAGTTTTACTTGGCATATATAAAAGCAGCCTTCCTTTTTCTTTCTTTTTTTTTTAACAGAAAATGCCCCAAAAACAATAGAGGACGTCGGCAGAAGCAAAACTTAGGCCATTTTACTTCAGATACATCATCCAGAATGGTTTAACTTAGTGATTTTTATACCTACATTGACCATGTGATGTACATTTTTATTATATCTTTTTTTAAAGAATGGAAATATTTATTTCAGAGGCCTTATTTTTGAACATTTTTAGTGTAACAATGTTGGTCTGTATTCTGAAAGCATCAGCTCTAACAGCTATGGACTGTTTTAGTAACTTTACTTTTATGTTTTTTGAATACAGTAGTTAATTTTCTGTATCTGTATCACATGGTTATATAATAGACTTGTGCTTTTATTCATGGAATGTAATATTTTTGGGAACACAGGTTTATTCAGCAATGGTTGTAGATCTAAAAAAAACCCCAACAAACCAACAAAAAAGCCCACATTACCTAGCAAACAAGGCATGAACTAAAGGTAAAAATGTTTACAGCTTACTTTTCTTATGAGAAACTAGAAAACACTGTGTTTAAATACGGTAGATATTTAAATGTTTTTGGAAGTTAGTAACTGTTTTTTTAGACACTGCCTATCGCATGAACTGTGAAGCTGTGTGCTGTGCGTAGTTGTAACATATTTATAAAATGTGTGGGTTGGGCTAAGCACTGCCATCTTCATAAATAACTCCAACAGTTTATTTTTAAAGAGGAAAATTATAAATTTCATAATTTGGGATGTTACCTGGGAAAGCAGATGGCACAGGTCCAAAAGAAGTAGGTCTTAGTAGATTTAGGTATTGTAAAAATTGGTGTTGAATAATTGAACACAAATAATTGGAATAAAGCCTACTTTACCACTGTTAAAGCTGTTTTAATACTTCTTAAACTTTTTTAAAGGAAATTCATGTTTTAACACCTACAATACAGATTGTATAGTGTTTGTGATTAAAATAAAAAAAAATAATAAAAGTGAATTAATTACTAGTGCTCTTGTATAAAGTATTTTCAAGAGCTAAAGAAGTCCATCCGAATTAGTCTGCTGGTCATAGTTATATTAATAGACTGTTAGTTGTCGTTTGAAAGATCCCGAGATAAAGTGTGAATAGGATGTGTTCAGCTGTTTTAACATGTAGTTTAGGCTTTCAGAATTTTGCATGTAGGATTTAGTAATTTGTTCAATAAAAACAAAAAAAAAATGCTTTCAACATTTTGAACTGGAAAAGCATGTCACAATACAACGTTTTCACTATATTGCCTCTGGTTTAGTGTGTTTATTTGTAACCCCATGTGGCAATCACAACACGCTGAAGACCTGAAGTTGTTTTGCTGGAAAAAACAACCCTGTTCGTTTTCCTCACCGCTCTTTGAATTCCCTCGGAGGAAAACACTCCACTAACATGAAAACAAAAGTAGATCGTTAAAAATATGCAAGTTTGCTTTCCTGCTTAATTAGTAAGTTGCTTAACTTTCCTGGATTAACACTAATAACTTCATCAGTACAGAAGCGTGACCCTTTAAACGTATGTTCCTTTCCAGACATTGCTTCCTAATTTTAGGGGTTTCATGTTGCTGAAAGTATCCGAACAATCATGTGTGGACATTTTGTAGTCAGAAGTATTTGAGCGAGCTCCAGGAGGGGAGTTTCACGCCCTACTTTGAACATCGCCAGGGCCAGCTGTCACCCTGGCTCCCTGCGGCAGCGCCAGAATCGTTCTGGCAGGATCACCTAAACTTCGCTTCCCACCGTCCCGGCTGAAGGAGGCAAAATGGATCACCACGAAATCACCCTGGAGGCTGACAAAACCCACCAAAATCGGCTCTCCAGCGTCACTGAGGAGGAAGAGGAACAAGATGCAGCTTACACAATTGTGACCGTCCTGGACAAAGTGGCCAACATCGTGGACAGCGTGCAGGCGAGCCAGAAGAGGATAGAGGAGAGGCACAGGGAGATGGAAAATGCCATCAAGACCATACAGATTGACATTTTAAAGCTTGCTCAGGCTCACGGCAACACAGGCTACACCGTGAACAAGTTACTGGAGAAAACCCACAAAGTCAGCTCCACTATGAAGGAGGTGCGGGCACGTGTGGAGAGGCAGAGCGCCAGCGTGCGGAAGGTGGAAGCTAAACAAGAGGAGATGCTGAAGAAAAACAAATTCCGGGTCGTAATCTATCAGGTAACCATGAACCTCGTTTCTTATAGCACTGTCATTGTGCCACCGCCTTGGTGGCTGCTGGTAGGCACTGGTTAAATGAACCAAAAGACGCTGCCTTTCCACCACGAGAGTTGTTTTATGCTTTCTTTAACACTGAGTTGTGCTCCGCAGTGCCTTTCAGCATGAACCTACTGACGGCAGCACACAGGTCTATTATTAGCATTGGTAGGTTCCTGAGCCAGTCCTGTAAGATTAACTGCAGATCAGCAAGGACTATTTGTTGCCTCTCTGAAAGGTAATATGAGGTTGGCCCTGTAAATCTTGTCATACAAACCATGCCTGACATTCATCCCTGTTATTTTTTTCACCGTATTTGGTAGCAGTCCAAATAGAAAAAGTGCTTGGAGGCTCCCTGGAATACAGATTTTTCTGATAACATTAATTTCAATCCACATGGTTTATTTAATTTGCAGGATTACCTGCGCTTTTGTAGTACTGTCAAACTGGGGCTTTTTTCATTGTCTCAGTCTATAGCAGTTTTCACACAAACTGAAGCTTGCACCCACAAACCCTTCGTGACAGCAAATAGTCCTTTGCGTGCTCTGCTTCAGAAATGGTTTAGCACAGCACTGTTCTTCCAATCATATTGGGCAAGCAAGTCAGACATTTTCTTTTATCGTCCTCGTTCTCGGATGTTCATTTGTTCTTATAAATAATTGTGTTTGAAGAGAAGTTTCATGACATGGTGTCATCTTGCTTACATCTGTACAAACAGACAGTGCAGGCAGTTCATGGAGTCTCTCAGTTCCTGTGGGTGCTGTGAAACCCATTAGTTTAATGGCCTGATCCTGCATTTGCTGAGACTTCCCAGTTCTCCGAGTCAATAGAAAGTAAGAGTGTTTAATCTTCTGCCAGAAGCAAAGTTGCTCCTTCGTACCAGCAAGTCCCCGAAGCCTCCTTCAATGAGTCGTATTCATTGTTGGGCGTTCTTGAAAATGCCCTCCTGAGCAAAACAATGTGCCCCATCGCCCAGCCGCACGCCCTGGTCTCGCGTCTGTTTGTGCATAAATAACATCACTTGCAATGAATGGAGTTGCGTGTTTCTCTGTGTATATTCACCACTGCATACAGCTGACATTCTTCTGCGTAATTGAGCTTTCTTAACTACTTTTTTTTCCTACTACTCGGAAAAAAAACCTAAAAAACCAAAAAGAGTAAAAGAGTGAAGGTAGGAAATGTTACCTCTTTAATGTTACGTTAATAATTTTCTGACTGGATGACTTGCTATGGATATTCAGAAGGAAACATGGGCACGATTTTGCCTATTATTACAATTATTATTCTATCATGATGGAAGAGAAAACAGGCACTTTCACTTTTTCCTTGCAAATAATTTCCCAGCTAAAAGTAACAAATATCTCTGCCTCCCCTGGCTAATGGCGTAATTCCATTTCATTGATGGGCCTTATCCATAACCATCGTAACAGAATCAATGCTTTGAAAATATTTGTTCTTAAATCAGTATTCATAACATAATGTAATTTTTTTTCTCCTGGCAAGACATGAGTTGTTGCTTATTTAAAAATGTAGTAAAATATGGTAAAAATGGATTTATATATGCCTATAAGGAAGAGATGTTTCTATTTTCAGATATTCATACAATAGGTGGCTCTCACAATGTGCCCTTTCTCTAAGAATCACCTTCAATGGGAGTTTCTGAACTCTCTGCTGGTTTTGCTGGGCAAGAATCACCTGCGCTCCGTTCTGTGTGTTTAATTTTAGGTGGTACTTTTCAGGAAGGGAAACAGCATTTTTGACGGGTGCCTTTCAAGCTCCCTCTTCCTACAGTAGTTGAGAACTGCCAGCCTCTCGCGCCGAGGAGGAGCGGATACGCTCATCCCTCTAGGTTCCTACAGTTAACACTTTTCTGGAGGGTGACGCCTGCATTGCTCCACAAAACCTGCAACATACGAAGTAGCTAAGAACGTGCTGAAGCTTTAAGGCACAGGTACACTTCTCAAAGTCTTTTTCACACTAACAGAGGGATTTTTCACGCTGTGGGTTTACACTGGTGTAGGGATACTGCTGGTGGACCAAAACCTGAATGACTGAGGCTTGGCTACAGTGAGTGGGAGCCTGTTAATAGCTACCAAATCAGCGTGCTGCCTTCACTATATTTTACAAATGGGGTGTAACCAAGTTGTTTACTTGGTGCCTGTGAGTGACAGCTCATCTGTAGTGAGATTTTTTTTTCTGATGAACCATTTGGGACATAGTGATGGAGCCAGTGACTTGTGTGCAGCGGGGATCGAATGCTCTGTGGGTGACAGCACATGGGCTTTAGTTTTAACTTTTGCCAGGATGTTGGCGTATGAGGATAAGGGAAACACCAATTAAATCCTGAAGATTTTCTTTCAAGTGGATAGCTTTGATCTTATTGATAGGAGTAGCAGGTTGAAAAGGATCACTGGCTGGGGCAGATTGTCCCAGGAGATCTCAACCATGATAAAAAGAGTTGGCAATATCCCCACATTAAAAAGAGACAAAGTGATCATCCATGAGCATAATGATGAGGGAAATGGAGAGCATTCATTTTTAAAAGGCCATGTGGTTGAGGAAGAGATTTGGTAGCAGGCAGCTCTCCTCCCCGGCTGACTGCAGGATTAAAAATGCAAGGTTACTTCAGAGTTTCTAGTGAGGTCTTTGCCTGTGGAGTGCTACGTGCCCTAAGGGTATAGCGGGGAATGCAAAGTACATTATGGGTTGTGCAGGTCACTGTTCTCTTCTGTTCAGGTTCGGATGAATAACCGGCTGTGAGAGCTCTCATTTCTGTGTAGCCAAAGAGTATCTAAAAATTCTGGCTAAATTATTCAGAAATTAAAGCGGATTTTTTTTTTTTTTTTTTTTAATCCTGAAAGAACTTATTTCTTTTGCTTTTCTGCATGTTCTGCAAGTCCCTCTTTGAATGTGAGCGCACAGGCAGCAGAAAGTCCATGTTACAGTTACTGGGCTCTTTTCTATTACTTTACCTAAGCACCTTAAACAAGAGATACATGCATTTGTTTCACTCACTGCTGACTGACATTTAAAATTAGTGGACAGTCACAGTGGACATACTAGAAATGAAGTAATGTTATGGCTTGACTGGCCTGCACAACCATGTTGCAGCTGATCTGTTTGCCCTGCGTGGACACACGAGGGGAGACCAGCAGAAGCAGCTTTCCATATGCCACTCATTTTATGCAGAAATAAATTAAAAACTAAGTGGCTTTTCCTGGCCACTGTCCATCTGCAGCATAATGACTTGGACAGTAAAAATTTTGAGATCAAGACGGGGACCATAATTTGAAAATCTGAATTGGAAACACTTCCATCTGAAGTGGCACTAAAAGTCAGAGTGTCACAGACTCACTGTCCATCAGCACAGAGTTTTAATTACAGCTATGCTGAGAGAAAACTGTGAGAATAATCATGACATGAAAGAGAGCTAATATAACACTTGTGTTTAAAAGAAGACAAAGGAAATGATGTGAACCATCGCCGTTCATAAGGATGGTGGGCTCAGCAAAGAATCATTAGTACCATGGAGTTAAAAAGCAGGTTGTGCTAGGTAACTCATACTTGATCATTTTTCTGCTTCACAGAAATATGAGATATCTTATCTTTTCTCACCATATACCCAATACCTTACTTCATAACAGATAATCTGGAAAAACAACAGATGACAGTGGATTGTGTTGAACTGGAAAGTGAGGCTTGTGATGGCTTTCTAAAAGGGTTTGCTTCTAAGAGTTTGTCAACTCTCTGCAATTTTCATTAGAGATCTTGGCAGAGAGAAAGGTGCGGGTACTAATAAAATATGCTCAAAATGAGGAGCCATCAGTCCAGAAGAAGAAATATAGACAAGAAACCAAATCATATTCAGAGCTGAGGTAACGCTAATCCAAGTGTACGCAGTGTCAGTTCCTGTACTTAGCAGAAGCCCTTGTTGTTAGTTTGTCTTCTAAGGGTCGTGGTTTGGAAAGGCTGGAAAAATGGTGTATTCATTGCTCACAAGATGACTGAGAGCCCACTTGATTTTGTGGCTCTTAAAGGAAAGGGAAACGTGGGCATGAAAGGCAAGACAATTCCAGAAGTGATAGAGAGATGCCCTGGTCCAAACCACTTGAGAGCAAACCTGGACTCTTAGGTTCAGCTCTGATCACCTCTCTTAAAGCAAGTTGTGTTCCAACTGAATAGGTTTGGAAAACAGCTACCAGGCTGATCAGAGCAATGAGAAGCCCTGGGATGTGAGAGGACACTAGGAGGGCTAAACCAGCAAGAAAAGAGGCTTTTATACATACATTGGGGTGTGGATACGGAGTCCAGTAAAGAACCGTCTGCAAAAAGAAGAAATGGATGTAAACTGTCCATGAGTAATTTCAGGTCAGAAACCAGAAATGGATTCTTAGTCCCAGGGACAAGAGGGTCCGGACAGAGCCTTCTGTTAGAACCCATGGGAGAGAAGAAAACATAAACTGATATTACAGTGGAGTCTGAAAACTTAATGGAAAAAATATAGTTTGGGTTGACTACCTGGGACAGCAGGACGCTGGCCTCTGACACTGCAACCTCAGCGGCCCAGTGACACAAGGCCTTTGGAATCTTCTGGTAGAAGCATTATAAATATTTTTACAGCTGGGAAAGGTAATTGCATTCACTGAGATGACAGAGAATAGCAGAAGGCTAACGGTGTCAGAAAGTGTAGCAAGAGTCCTTTGTTTGCAGTATCAAGCCTGGTCCTCGTTGAAAGCAGCGAGCTGGCCCTGTGTTGCTCCTTCCTAAAAACCACAGGTTGAAATCACTCTCAACCAGCTAAAGAAAAATTATATTTCTAGGGATGCATTCAAAAGGAAAGAGGATAAAGGAAAATAGTATTTTTTTTAAAAAGCAGCTACTGGGCTGTTTCTGTGTTTCTAAAATGAAATCGGTAGCATATTTTACAGAGCTGTGTTCCTAGCAGATTATAAATTTAACAATCCACCAGTAGATTATAAACTTGATACTGCACCATTTGATGTGGGGTAAGTGAGGAGTTTGTGAAAGTTTGATAGGAATGGTTGGACTCGATGATCCGGTGGGTCTCTTCCAGCCTGGTTATTCTATGATTCTATGAGTCCTCAGACGTGCTCCTTTGTGGCAACCCCCACAAAGGGCAGGCAGGCATCTCTTCAGAGCTGCCATTGATTTTTCTCCACCTATTGATGATGAGTGGTGGAAACAGCCGATCTTAATTTCCATTTGCGCTGGATGCAGTTTTTCTGGGCTTTGCTTGTGGTTGGCTGCAAGCAAGCACAGACATGAGGAATACGTGAAGTTATTAGCATCAAGTTCAGGATCTGGGACAGATTCATCTTGCCAGGCATTAGGCATCAGTAATGCAGACGTTTGGCCAAATTGTCCATTTGTTGTAGACACCTACATATGGACACAGTTTCTACTTTATCTGTTTTTCAACTCCTTTGAGTTGAAAGGTTGTCCAGAAATGATTTCATACGGAGACACGGTTGCTTGAGTTGATGAGTTCAGCAACTCACGACTGGTTAGGTTTCTCTTGTACTTGAAAGCACTTCCCTGTGCTAGCAAGCTTGCAAGAGCAGTCACCTTGTGAGGAATGAATGAATCAAAATATTAGTGAATATTATTTTTTTTCTCTTATCGCATTTTCTCTTATCTCTTATCTTTTCCCTCTTTCTTCTCCACCAACAAAGGATTGGTATCTACAGATAAATTGGAAGTCTGCAAACCTGCAGACTGAGCTGCAGAGCTATTCCCTAGGCTAGCTCTGTAAAACAATAGCAAAGCAAAGTAAGTGTGAAGCTTTAATTTTCCCCTGGAGCTGCAGTAGGTCTTTTTATGCAGCTTGTGGTGGCCTGGAGCCAAGGGCTTCTCTGAGCGCTGCTGGATAACTGGGTAAGGCTTGTGGTCTGTAGCTTGCTGCAGTCAGATGATGAGAGAACAAGCTCCGTTTCTTTATAGTCATTGTATACACCTGGTTCAATTGATTAATTTCTGTCAGAATTTAAAGAAAAAGAATGCGTATTAGGATTCACAAAAGAGAAATGAGGGAGGCTGACTGCTCTGGCCAACCTGCTTTTTCATTATGTAAAAATAAGTCTAAATACAAGCAACAGCACTTGGCCGTATAGTCTTATGTGCTGAAGTGTTTATTGTCTATCTACTTTACTTGAACGAATCCCTTAGGTCCCTTTCATAATAATCCTATTTCTTTCTCATCTGAGCAACTTTTTGGCCCGAAAGTAGAGATTTTGAAATGGCATATTTGCACAAAACAATGAAGGGATCACTCGAGATTTATAAAGCTTCACTCTTGACTGTTAAAATATGAGTAAAAGGACTGAATGATTTGTAATTGGTTATTCATCAGCTGTTTCCTATTGATTTAGAGCGCGATTTCAAGGAGATGTTTTAGCGATTTCCTTCGGCTGCCAGTCTGAATAACAAATCATTCATTTAACATGCAGGATTTTACAGGATTTCTTTAAAACATTTGTGGCAATGTATTTTCCTGCCCATAGGCTGCCAGTCGTTTGCATCACTGGTCGTCACAGTCACAGCAGCCGCACCAAACCGGGCGCTGGGTGCCCTCTGACCCTTCTGCTGCCTCGTGCTCCACTTCAGAATTGTCAGGTGATCACCAGTCCCTTCTGTGCTTATGTTAATCATCACCTGCATCTTCCCCGTCACACATCCCCCATGGCTGAAGGATTATTCACCATGACCTTTCCCAGTGCAACACAATAAATCCAAGTTATGTAGCTCCAGCTGTCTCTTCTCCCATCTTTGGCTGCGAGCGGTTTGTTTAGGAGCATTTTGAGTCTTGATTTATATAAATATATACACACACACTGTATATATATATATAAAATAAATTACTTTTTACATATATAACTTCATTTTAGCCTTGAGAAGAAAAGGCTGTGGGGAGACCTCATTGCTCTCTACAACTACCTGAAAGGAGGTTGTGGAGAGGAGGGAGCTGGCCTCTTCTCCCAAGTGACAGGGGACGGGACGTGAGGAAATGGCCTCAAGCTCCACCAGAGGACGTTCAGGCTCGATATTAGGAAAAAATTTTCACAGAAAGGGTCATTGGGCACTGGCAGAGGCTGCCCAGGGAGGGGGTTGAGTCACCTTCCCTGGAGGGGTTTAAACGACGGGTAGACGAGGTGCTCAGGGACATGGTTTAGTGGCAGATAGGGATGGTTGGACTCGATGATCCAAGAGGTCTTTTCCAGCCTGGTGATTCTATGATTATTTGGTCATTCTGTTTTTATCTGCTGTTGTGTTTTGTATTTTAAATTTTTTTTTCTGCTCAAGTTTTAATAGAAATTAGATAGTAGAGAGCTGATAAAGTTGCCTTTATTAAAGTTTGTTAAGAGTTACACTTTGAAGCCATTTGAAAAGAGAATGGAAAACTGATTTATAGTGTTTCTGGCATATACTTTACACATAAGACAATGTATTATCTTTTTGCCTTCTTGCTGATTCTAGAAGCCCAGTCTGGCTTTGAAATACAAACCCAAGATATGTGTGCAAAATACATGAAAAGGACAGGGGAACTAAAGCTCTTGAACAGGCCACACCAAATAAAATGCCTCAAGCTCCGCCAGGGGAGGTTTAGGCTGGACATTAGGAAAAAATTCTTTACAGAAAGGGTCATTGGGCACTGGCAGAGGCTGCCCAGGGAGGGGGTTGAGTCACCTTCCCTGGAGGGGTTTAAGGGATGGGAGGACGAGGTGCTGAGGGACATGGTTTAGTGTTTGATAGGAATGGTTGGACTCGATGATCAGGTGGGTCTCTTCCAACCTGGTTATTCTATGATTCTATAATATGTTTTATATATATATATATTATTTTTAAGTGACCTAGTAAAATTGTTCCTGAATCCAGTAGACTCTAAATTAGAAACACACCTTTTCTTAATGAATATATTACCATTAATGCTATTAATTGTTGATCCCATCTGCGCTTGCAAAGAGGAGTGGAGATTCTGCTAATAAGTTTGTGAGGGATTTTTATAATAACTTCTTCCCTTTGCTCAACAGCACCCTTGGTTTATTTGATTCTTATTCCAGCAACAAAGGAGAAAGGTGCTATTAGAACCAACCTGATCTTTGCGAGTACACAACTGCAGCAAAATACCTGAAACAGCACTAGACAATTTGCTGTGCCATTTCCCTTCTTTCCCTGTCCAGAGATGAGAAGAGCAGACTGTGCAGGCAGGGTCCCCTCACAAGAACCTTTGGACGCTCCTCAACTTAATGCTGCTAAAATCTCTGTTCTGGCACTGACACGAGTGCTTCTACCATTGCAGGGCACTGCCATCAAGTGCTTCCTTGATCTTAAGGTAGAAGGGACACAGTAGCTGCTTGTGTTCTTGCCATAGTATAGAGCAAGGCATTTATGAAGAAAGGCTAATCATTAGCCTTTCTTCATAAATGCCTTGCTATATTCTATGGAAGAAAAATGCTGCTACTGTGATCCCTTCTTTAAGATCAGGAGATGCTGGCAGTGCCTGCAAACTGGTCGTTGCCCTCGTGTCAGTGCAGAACAGAGATTTTTAGCAGCCAATTAAAAGTTTGAGGAGCGAAAGGTTCATGTGAGGGGGACAGCCTACATCTCTTCACAAATATTCTAATTATGAATTAAACTGATATGGGCTGACTTCGTATTAACCAATGGACAGACCATATGCCTGCACTCCTCCTTCCTCAAGAAATCAGGTTAAAAATACCTGACTCTTTGATATCATCTTTTACTTTGAAAAAATCTCCGGTCCTCAGTTTAGGTGAGCACTTGAAAATTTAGCTTAAACATCTTCCTTTACCTCACATGAAGTGGTGGTGGCCGATACAGCCTTTCCTAGCGAAATGCTTAAGCAGAATTTTAATTAAAAGTTTACAAGTAGCGTCATCAATCGCTCAACTCTCACCCTCCCTAAGATCAGGTTCCCCTAAGACCAGTCCCATCTGCTATTTAGCCAAGAAGGAAGCTGTCAACTCACTTAGAGCTCTGTCCTGTGCAAATGAAATCAGTAGGTATGTTCAGTCTTTACTTTTATTGAGTCCATAAATGAGCTGGCAGCTGTATGCTTTAACTCCCTCTATTTCCCACCTGGTGCTAAAACTTACTGTTCCTGCTTTAGGAAGGATGAGCTCCTACCTTCTCTCTACCCCACTGATATCTCATGATAAGAAGAAATACAGAAGGGCAGGAGAGAGAAAGGGAGCAGATGAGAAAACTCTCCTACTGAGCCTAAATCATTCATTTTTATTATGAACCCCCCCTAACAAACTAGCCAGTGCCAGTAATACTTTCCATTTTGCTAACTTCTTCCATCCAGAAATCCTCAGAGGAGATTGAAACTCACACTATATTTCAGCCTTGCTACATCTGATTCTGCAAGATGTGTGCAGAAACCAAGGGAAAAAAGAGAAAATCAGAGATTTGACAGAGATCATTCTCAGAGTCTGTAGCAGAATGAAAAACATTCCTTAGGACCTGCAGCTCTAGTTTCTGTGTCTTGTCTACAAGGCCTTTATCCCACATGTTATTGCTCGTAAGTCTTAATTGTAATACCTGTATGAAAGTTGAAACACTCTCTTCTTTAGGCGATAGACTGTACGGCTAAATAGAAGAAAAATAAGGCAAACGATTGTACAGAAGTACAGAAAATATTGTTCTTCTTCCAAAGAAAGACAGCCTAGATATTGGAGAGAAAATAGTCTCGCTCTGCCTTCTCTCTTTTTAATCTTCATGTGAACAGCGTGCCCTGCTCACCATATTGTATTCATTTCTGTGAGTATTGAAGTTTCAG
The DNA here is from genome assembly GCF_032191515.1 of Phaenicophaeus curvirostris. NCBI lineage: Eukaryota > Metazoa > Chordata > Aves > Cuculiformes > Cuculidae > Phaenicophaeus > Phaenicophaeus curvirostris. The sequence continues at coordinate 7,716,043 of NC_091394.1, read as the reverse complement.
AACAGTCATTCTGGAAGCATTTTTGCTACCATTTCAGCTGCAGGATTGGGCTATAATTTCCAAACTTTGAGGAATTATTATCCAGCTGTGTTTTAGTTCATTTTCAGAAAAGAAGAGATTATGTTTATATATAGAAGTCTTTATATAATTAATGTTAATTTGCACATGTTAATGAAGATGATTATTAGCAAGGCATTGTAGTTTTGTTCCTGCTGATTTTGACAGATGAGTTGAATAACATTCTGCAGAAATCAATGCAACAGAGCTCGTCCCTATTTTTCCAAAGCACTAACAACTGTATTACTAGAGGTTTTTTAATGAAGCAAAGGCAAGATGACAGCCTCTTAAATGGACTTAAATCTGCCAAATAGCTTATTGTATTTTATTTTACATATTGTCAGGACTCTGTAAAATAACATTAAACATGACTTGCTACTAATGAGTCACTACGGCAAATAATAGATGTCTTTTCAGCTGGATATTAGTTCACAGCAAAATATTGAGTAAGATTGACCCATTCTTCATGGGTTCACAACTACTAATCTCTCTCCTGTTCTCTGCATTAAGGCAATAAGACTAAGGGTAGAGGCCAGACTCTGTCATGCCTCAGAAATCAGCTAAGTAGTTAGTACTAATGGGAAACAGCTTAGAGAAGTTTTATTTAGCTGTTGTATCTGTCTGCACCCCTAAGTGTTGCTCCTCTTGGGTGAAGAGCACATTCACATGCACATAAATAGTAGGGAAGAAGGGGCTGGCATTGTCAACCTTGTACACTTACGGGTTTTCTATTCTGCATACACTAGTAGTCTTGGAGAGATGTGACGCAGTGACACTGAGCCACAAATTTATGATGTCCATGCAGATAGCAATTTGCCGATCAGAGAATCAACTGTCTTTGAAGGTTATCCATGTTCAGACAGATTGTACTACCGAATCCTTACATTACCACAGGCTTTCTTCATGTTTTTACGTGTCCTTAACCACTAAGTGATTCTCAGTAAATTATTTGTTTCCTGTGGACAGCCTTTGGAAGTCTTCTCTCTGTGTTCAATTTTAAGGTCTCCAGAAGTATTCCTTTGGAGGGGCTACATACATTCCAAGTGCTAAGCTACTTAGGATAGTCACCACTTCCATGCATGCAGGTAGTACCCGTAATATTCTGCCCCTCTACTCTGCTCTGGTGAGACCCCACCAGCACGGAAAAGATATGGATTTGTTGGAGTGGGTCCAGAGGAGGGCCAGCAAAATAATCAAAGGCCTGGAACACCTTCCCTGTGAAGAGAGGCTGAGGGTGGTGAAACATGGGAACAGGTAGATGCCCCATCCCTGGAAACATTCAAGGTGAGGTTGGGTGGAGCTCTGAGCAACCTGATGTAGTTGAAGATGTCCCTGCTCACTGCAGGGGCATTGGACTAGATGACCTTCACGGTCCCTTCCAATCCAAACCATCCTATGATTCCATGATTCTGTACTTATAACTATCTAATACCGCGTGCTCATACAGATCACTACAGGAGATAGAGGTGCTTGCTTGGGGGTCATTCATGTTTTTCCAGATGGAGTAAGTCAAGTTCATCTCAGCAGTGGTGCAGGTGCTGCGTGAATTGTATGAAACCAGCTTTAGCAAATAACATCTCATTCCTTTAATGACTTTGTTCCTTTGTTGGAGCCAGCACATGTAAGCTAATACGTTGGGGTTCATCCCCTTCTGCCCAGCAACAGAAATGTTTGCTGAGATCCAATTAGTCAAAAACATGTAATCGTCTTCATGGCAGTGAGAGGCTGAAGCTACTGGTGTCATTGAGGTGCTCTTGCTGGCACAAGCACAGAGGCCTATTTAGTATATAGGTTGTCTGCTTTTACTGCTGAGGAATAACAGATCTAGGTCCAATCTCTGAGAAGAAAATCAACTTCAAAAAACCCCCGATGAACTTGACAAATCTCCTCCAACAAGCATTAGGGGCCAGTAAAAGTAGGACGGTGGCATTCATTAACTTCAGGTAGAACCGCACTGACAAGAAATCTTTAACCAGGTATGATGTCTTTACAGAACTTGGCAAAGATTTCTTCTACTGTTTGTATTCTGTATAGATCACATATGACGGTACAAGCATTCCTTACTTTGTTACAATACTGTGTTTCGGTTAGCATTAATTAACTAGAAGCCAACAAACAAAATACTCGAATCACCATTCGTTTAGAATCTTGCTAGAAGATGACTCTCTGCTTTCATTCACAGGAGGAATCTGAGTGTCCTTCATCTCTCTCTGTTATCAAAGAGAGAACAGCAGCTGAAACTCTAGAGGATGATTTCTTCCCACCTGATGATCTCTCTTCCGATGAAGAATATTATATTGAAGAAAGCAAAGCAACCCAGTTCAAGAAATCAGGCATGAGGCGCATAGATGATATCAAAAAGGCATTTTCAAGGGAAAATATCCAAAAGACGAGACAAAATTTTGGCAAGAAGGTAAACAGGCTTCGAACTAGAATAGTGACCCCTGAGAGGAGAGAGAGGATCAGGCAGTCAGGAGAGAGACTGAAACAATCTGGGATAAGGATAAAGAAAACCATTTCACAAGCTGCCCCAACGAAGGAGACATTCAAGATCCATAAAAAAAATAAAGAACGAACAGGAGCCGAAGGTCAGGAGGGGATCCAGGAGGCTGGCGGGCACATTGCCTCTGAGCTCCCAGCAGCAGAGCCCTTCACTGAAGAAATCTCTTACACAGAAGTGATCACCAAGGTAAAGAAAGACAAGAATAACACAACAAGAGGTGCCTCCCAGTCAAGTGAAAAAGGAGTGACAATTCCAGAAGTCGTTCTTAAGCCAGAAGGAAAAGAAGGAGGAGGAGGTGATGATGTCCCTTTGCTAGACTTAAAGCAATCGGCATAAGGAATCAATTAGCAAACACACCGAACTTTTCTTACTGCACAAGAGAGAACACAGTATGTATTCACTGAGCTTTAGGAAAATGTTTGAATTTGTGTTATAGCACAAAACCTGTGTTGCTGGTGTTCTATCATTTACATGGGGTCTGTAGCGTTGTCTTCCTGACAAAAGCCAAGCCATGCAAATGGAACGAAGGGACTCCCCCTCCGTCCGGGAAATGTGCTGACAGCCACCGTTAACCCAAATGGAACTTGCACATCAAAGGGAGATGGAACTCTGCTGTATTTTCAATATTGATTTAGTACTCGCTTTAAAGCCTGATCACTCTCTTTAGTTTTATATATCACAGTATAAATTTTTTCCCATTATCTTCTAGTGACTCCATTAATCAAAAAACAATAACAAAGCTATTGGTTCATATTTGCAAAAGGAAGAACTATGGGAAATGTCCATTTGGCTATACAAATCTTTTCATCTAAGGGCTCCCAGTGAAACAGCAGGAGGAAATTCCTGCTTTGTCCAGGGTGTGACAAAATATGGCAGGAATTATAGGTTTTTGAGTAAATTGTGCTGCTTCTCAGTGGAAGAGAGAAGCTCCTGAAATGACAAAGATTATTTACAGAGTTCAGGAAGAAGAAGGTTTGATGCACGTAAGCAATGCCTTTTTTCATTTATGAAGTAGGAATAGAAACGCAGAATACATTAAAAATGGGACAGCAGGAGGGGAAAAAAATGAGGTAATGTATTTGTGCTTTGGAGAGATGTGATTGTGAGAAAGGCAAGGGCCTGAAGTGGTAAAAAAGGAATGAGATTAGTGCATGGATTCTGGATAAATAGAGGGAAAAAAAGTAGAATATTGTAACTGAAGTTTCCTTGAGATCTTTAAAGAATTGTTACTCTTGTCCAGAGGATCATAAGGCTCGTTAATATACCTGACCAGACAAGGGAATTATTTTGTTTTCCATTCTCTGTGCTTTTTCTAAGCTTCACTGCAATTAAAATCTGTTCTGCAAAGCTGCTGAAGTACAGGGCCAATCCATAACCCAATTCTTTGTTTCCTATCATCATTGTTATCGACCAGCCACGGCCTCAGGGATTATGACAGACACCCTTTGGAGTATGGAATGCTGTTTATTTGCAACACTCACGAGCTAGTGCCCTGACATCAGATATGTTTGTAAACACAACCGCTACGCTGACATGGGGTGCAGAACTGTACTCCTCTCTTCATTCTCAAATGGAGTTGCCTTCAACACACTTATCGAAAGCAATGTTAGTCATTATTATCTGTGTGAAACTTGTACAATATTGCCGAAAGCTGTATGATTGTATTTAATATCTCAAATTCATTTTAACTGCAGAGCATAACTTGGTTATCTATATACATGGTTTGAGGACTCCCAGCTAATTGTCAATCTATAATTTAAATATACTTAGTTTGATTTCAAATATTCTGCTTGCCAGTTCTTTCATTTAGTCTGGTGTACATCACATTTGAACTGCAACAGCTCTAGCAATAGTAATTAGGGAACACGGGTTGGGGAAGGTCAACGTTCTACTATGTCAGTGACATTTCAAATCAAATTAACGTTGTCAGATTGAAAGCAGCAACCCCACTGAATGGAAGAGCAGGATAGGGCAAGAGAGGGAGAGACACTTCTTTCAACAGTAAATTGTACATCTCTACTGCACTGTAATTGCACGCAAAAAAAAAGAAAACAGGTTTTGCCTATAGGGTAGATTGGAGGTTTTGGTTGGTTGGTTTTTTTGCTAGTTATAGGAAGGCTTTCTGGAACAAGGCAACTGTATGTTCTTTTCCAGCTCTGTATAAAACTAGTTACCTTCAGTGAAATACTGTATGTTTTGTCTGGTATTTCTGTAATATGGGCTGCATTCTGTTCTGCAAGATTTGACATTTTCCTAAACTGACAAATAGGGTTCAGTTATTGAAATGAAAATGCCAAAGTTCAAAGAAGCTATTGCTTTGCATTTTTACACAGAAGAATACTAAGTGCTAGGACATGATTGCCTATAGATTTTTCTTTATATAGCATTTTATTTTCTCATTTTACTTGACAAAGAAAGGAAGTGGTGCTGTTTCCATGGAGCTTATCATGTAGTGCGGCACATAACCTCTATCAAATATGTATTTTTTTTAATGTTTACTTCTCACTTAAATTGTTAAGAGCATGATGTGTTTGCATAGAAAGTAGTAAGTTCTTTAGCTGTGTGAAGTATTCAATATACGCTCTTCAATTTAAGTTGTTATCAAAACTAATTTACTGCATATCCCCTCATACAGGTAGAGGATGAGGAGAGTTACAACCTCAGTTTCTATACCACAGCATAGCATTTTCCTGCTTGAAGTCCCTGTTACCTTTTTCATAATTTCAATGAACTTGAAGCCAAATTCTTCACCCTTGTCGGAAATAAAATTGTCAATGAAATCAGTTGACGTACAGCTGTACCGCAAGGAGGCCTGGTGTATATTTTTTGAACAGGTGGTTTCACTTGGTAAAATAATCTCGTCGGCACTGAATGTGAAACAAATGCTGCTCCAAGCTCAGTGGGAGAAAGGGACCCTGGCCCTGTCTGTTATGTTTTCCAAGAACAAATCTGGCACTTCCTGCTTGGTTGTAGGTGGGAGTGTGAATAGCAAACTTCCTCACAGAAACAGCCCTGCAACTGCTAACTGCAAAGTAAAACTTGTTATGGGAAAGGATGAAATCCTTTCTTAGACACTAGCTGAAAAGAAATGGAAGCGTTTATACAAAATCGAAAGTGTTTACAAGGAAAAAAAAAGTTAAGAAAGCACTTACTGCAAATTCTTCTTTCACAACATTCGACAGCAATTTCTTTTGCTTTGAATTGGTGAAAAAAACCAAACACATTTTCTGCCAATAGGTATCTGTCTATTAAAAGAGAAGCAGCAATCACCCTCCAGTTACAGGTTAGACAGCAATGGCAGTAATAGAGAAAAATTACTTCTTTTGCAAGTAAATATACAATCTACTCCCAGATATATGACCTGTGTGTCTTTTTTTTTTCTTCTTTCTTTTTTTTTTTTTTAAAACATAAACTGATGCAAAATACAGGATAAAAAGCAGTTAAGATGTTTGAGTTTGCGGGATTCAGACAATAACGCCCATTGAGTAAATACTAAACAGCCAAACCGGTGTTTACTCTGAGAAGTGTTTCAAAACTTTATTGTCTCTAATAATGGCGTGTATGCACATCTCCCTTATAATGGGATATAGGTTTAGAAATTAGTTAATATATGCAAAGGCCACTACTTTTGTAAAGATAAACTCACCTGTTTGTACAACATCTATGGTCATTAGCATAAACAAGTAACTATTCAAGGAAATGGTAGCATCCACTTGTAAAACCCACTATGCAACATCAAAGGAACTGTGCATCAGAATAAATACAGATAAAGTTTTACCAGATATTTAATTCACTTATCATTACAGCTTTAAGAATGATATGGGTGATAAGTTTTTAACTATAAAGCTGAATTGAAGAAGAATTATATTATGAAGTCTTGTTTTAAGAAGAAAAGTTAACATCTACAAAAGAACCACCATAAATGTCAGAGCAGTAGTAGTTACCATAAGCACTTTTTTTCCCTAGTGTTTCCGTTATGAGCAGACTAGGTGATTATATTCTGATTTGTTTTACAAGAGTTACCAGATTTTATGCCTGCAACCATTTTCCCTCTGATATTTCCCAGGTTAAATACATTTTGTATTTTTCCTGTGAACAGAGTAAACTGATTTATGTGCAATTAACACAGTTTCTACACTTCACTTGCTAGTTCCCACACCCCTATGAGAAGGTAGCCACCACTTTGTCAATAACAATATAAATCCTACCAGGTATAGATTAATCTTCCTAGGTGGTTCTTTATAAATATCTGCTGGTCCTTATTTTGTACTGCAGAGCAGCGCAACCCCCCGTAAAGTCCAATGATCAGGATTATGCGCTGTTTTCAGATACAAAGAGAAAATGTACGTCAGATCTGTTCTCCGAGGCTTTTTGTAGACAGGGCAGGAGTACACACTTCCTTGTTGCTTCTTTAGGTCAGGTAGTGCTGTTGTGCTAACAGCGTACACGTGGACCACAGGAAGACTTGTGAACAGCACCTGGGAATGTTAAAAGAGACACAGAGCATTAGAGAAGCCAGGTGGGGTGTCTGAACTCCAAACATTAGAACTACATTCAGTGATGGCCTTCAGCAAAACCACTACAAGAACACAAGCCTTGAGCCTACTGCTACATTCATCCTATCATCCTAACTGTAAGCCCAGGGCAGGTCAGGGACATCAGGAAGCCTGGGGGAAAAAAAAAAAAGGCAAACAGCAGATACCTGGAAAACTGCACGCCATGGAAGTATATGGAAAACCAACAGAGTGGTTCTAGGAGGAAGACAGACTGTTGTCCTTTTTTCCCATGCTTTGCCTCTTTGGCTAGTGTTCCCCATTCCTTCCCCTCTTCCTGTTCTCTGAATGGTAGGACTGGAGCTACAAAGGCCAAGGTGCATTTAGCCTCCCTGTAAGCTCTGCACTGCTGGCAGTGGAGCTTCAAAGATCCAATGTGCCTCTTTGGTGTTTGTCCAGACTAGATCCCCCCAGGTCTTCCTAAAGTATTCATTGGTGGGGGAAAAAAGACCTAAACAGAAAAGCAATACAGAGGCTTGCTGAACACTCTGGAGAACTTGAGTAAATTCCATGTCTGAAGGTTTCTTTTCACAAACTGATCAACAGCTGTCACCAAAAAGCTGCTGGCAAGGTTTAGTTTGGAAAAGTTTGCTCTCAGCCACACACAGACGTATTTTAGCTATGAGAAGAAATTACCTAATCTCCAGTTCAAGGACACTTATCACTGGTTTGGAAGAAGTTTACCAGTGCAGACAATGGCTGCTTTCCCTGAGCAGTGACCACAGCATCTAATTACTCCTCCGTAGGCTTTAAATCTGCTTAGTCACATCAGTAAAACATCCTCCATGCATGGATAACTGAGCAAGCCCAGAACTAATACTCCTCCTGTCCAAAAAGAAAGAAGCAAGCCACAGATTTCTAGTAAACCAAAAACTGACCTCCACAGCTGCTGTTACCTAGCCTAGTCCTGGGCTATTATACGGTCCCACTTGGTCAGTGAAAAGAAGGCTGACTATGGGTTGCACTGTTTTATTCAAACATAGCTGCGCTTCCAGGGCCCCTGAAGCCAAGAATCCTGGCATCTGGTCTGCTCAAGAGCAGGAAGCCTTTTATGTTCAATTCTGGTGCTTAAACACTCTCCCCTTCCCAGCCCTGCTAGTGTTTTACCCTTTTAAAACCTGTTGTAAAACCGCTGCTGCAGGCACTGAAAATACTTCCCGGTGTTCTCTGAGCACACTGTATTATGCCACAGTCAGTCTTGTTCACTTCAGTCATGTTCACTTGATCCTTACCTTTGGTACTGACTCAACCAGCTTACTGTTTCTGCGGTCCCAACCTGCCCCTTCAAGGAAAAGGCCATATATGTAAACTCCACCGATGTCTGCAGGAGGAGGGCCAACAACATCTTCTTTCATCATCTTGGTCACTTCATTGTGCAAAACAACACTGTCCAGTGCCCACCCTTTTGCTAAATTCATGCGAGTCGTCTCTTGCCTCATAGCAGTTAGGAATCCCTAAGGAGATTTAATATGACAGGTTTTAAAAAAAAATTTAATTCACCCGTTTCCAACTTTTTTTCCTATATAAGTGACATCAGCAGTATAAAATCTTATCCCAGAGAATCCCATGCATACATAAAACTTAATCCAGTGCTTGCCTACACTTTCCCAGTACCATGCATTCTCATATAGATGGTGTGTATGTGTTAGTGCTAAGAAGTCTCCAAACTGGCACATTTAATATATCGGAAACTGCATATAACTCACCTCACCTCACATGCCTGCTTCATGAAGCATTTTACAGAAGACAATGGGAGTCTGAAGCCATGCAATTAAATAGTGAAATGCCTCTGTGCAAAACCTTAGTATACTAGAATAACATTCTATAATAGGCAAGAGCAAGATCAACTCACAGCACTTCAGCAGCGCAGAATGAAACTCGCTCTCTGTTCCGAAAAAACACAATTTCATGATACAATTCTAAGCTACCACTAGACAAGCTGAAGATGCTCTTTAACTTCTCTCCTATGACTAATTGTCCGTGTGCACGCTCACTGCAGGACACGAGAAGCACCTTAGTCCTAAGACACGGGAATGTAGACTGCTTTGCACTTCCAGGGGACATGCTGTGATGTACATGTTGTTTTACCCATGGAAACCCATCTGCATAGCCACACGAGGGATGAACAAACAGGAAAACTGAAAATGCAAGAGCAAGAGTGACTTACTGAGAAGGACAGCTAGGAAGGAAAAAGTTTCAGAATAGATTTCAGAGCAGAAAAAGAAGTTATCTAGAGACAGAAATGGGAATAAACAGCCACGGGTGGAACACAGAAAGGTAGGTATTACAGAGCCAACAGCACAGCTAGGAAGAAATCAGGAGCAATCAGGGAACTGAACGAGCCTTTTATTTTTCTTCAGTATTCACAGTGCAGAATGCTTTGTTGAGCTACTGTGAGGGAAATCAGATGTCAGCACATTGGACTCCTGAATGCAGGGGCTGGCCAACGTCTCCTCGCTGGGACTGGAGTGCCTCTTGCATGTGCGAAACACTTTATAGCTATGCAGTACCAAGTTGGAGGACATGAGAGGATGTTCATGAACTCAGATGTTTCAGCTAACTGACATTGGTTGCTTGTCATTATCATCATTCCAGAGACCCCAGGACAAGTGTTTCGGAGAGGTTTTGTGAGAGCACACATAAATGTAATTGCATTTGAAGTAGTTGCGAACTCTAGCATATAACTAAGGGAGACCGGATTAAAGGCCAAGTTCTTCTATCAGAAATGCCATTAAATGAAATCGGAGTACTTGTGGCTAATTTGTGGAACTGTATGTTGTAAAAACATACTAGTACTAATAATTTAAAATACACAAAGCGTTCACTGCCAGAAGGACCTAACAGGCTACTGGATCCCAGATAAACTGAAATATTAAAAAAAGAAGAGCCTAAAGAGTACAGGACAGAGTAATGACAGCGTTAAGGGAATCAGTTCAAAGGCACTATGGAAACACGGGAATAAAAGTAAGCTCAGAGCTGTGAGCTGTCTTCAGGGACAAGATTTAGATTGCAGATCACTCTCACAGAGATGGTAGAACCTACACACTGTCTGCAGTGGGACTTGTAATACTTACCTCCTCACTTGTATGAATCCTATATGGTGTTTGATGACTAGAGCTGTGAGCTGGAGGCCTAACTGGGTATCCCAGAGCAGGTGAACGGCACAATAAACAGCAAGAAAGAATGAAGTGGCTTGAGGTGCCACAGTACGGATGAGGGCTTGGCTCCCCAAAAACCCCTTTGTCAGGAGCATAATGGACCACTTGCCATGATATTTGTTTTGATTTCTAGTAATGTTAGCCCTGTTTTTTTGTTTTGTTTGCATGGAGCTTGAGGGAGGAAAGAGGGGGAATATTGAGATTTCAGAAACAGGGTAAATTTTGTCTTCTTTCTTCACCTGCCTTTTGCTGAACTTCTTGGCCTGCTCACTGAAGACTGCTAAAGCTTTGTTCCTTCTAACAACCCATGCAAACACACTCTAAACCCTCTAGTGAGGAAATAATAGTCATCCAGGGAGCTATGACAAGAAATATGGAAATCAGTTAAGTCTATCACTTTCACAATCATATTCTCTCCTTTACCTTGTTTAGGAGGTTCCTTGATTGTCACTTATTTTGCAATGTCTACAGCAAGGAAATCATGGCAGGTTTACTAGAAGTAAGCGGGCACTGAGGAATCTCCATTCCTCATGCATTGTACTTCATATTCTTACTAGTATTCACATTCCTTTGGCATCTAAGGGTCTTAGAAACAGGCTGAAGGTTCATTATGCTAAGTAATATGTAACCAGAAAGACAGTTCTGCCTCATAGGGCTTAAAATCCATTTATAGGACAAGTGACAGCAACTGGATACAAAGATGCAAAAAAGGAAGGAATAAAACAGTATCAGACACAATACGGAAACTGTGAGGTAGAAATGAGATAATCATAGTGTCAATTTTTTTTGAGGAAAGAATCCAGTAACATCAGATTAACTTCCAGGAAGGAAGAAAAATTCATGGCACTTATTGTTTTGTTCACCCCAGTTATCTTGGCTGAATGCAGACACACACAGGGGATCAGGTTTCTCTTATACAGAAGCCTTAGCCTGATCCCATTTGTATCACTTTAAATAAAGATTAACTTCTGTGAAATTACTGAATTTATCCCAGTGTATGAACAATCCAAGAGAAGGCACAGTCAGGTCCTATATTATTTTTTATTGCCAGAATGCCTCAATCTCCCAGTGCTATAAATCTCCTTTATAGTCTTGTGTTATCCATGGCATTTATCCATTGACTATAAAGCAAACAGTGAGATCTATGCGAGCAGGCAAATTACAAATTGCTTAGGAGCTGCATTTCATCTCACAAATGAAAGGATTTTTCTGACCATTCCTCAGGTATTACAAACAAGCCATTAGAACTGCAGCATAATACTTCATCATCTCAGCTTGCTTGAGAAGATGAAAATCAACTTTTTTAACAAATGAAACGCTGATTTTAAACACAGCAATATGACTATTAATAAAATAATAGTTAATGAAATAGAAACAGAGTCTGCTCAGGTGAATTTCTTGAAGAATGAGTGACTCCCATAGCCTGGGCTACAGATAATGGAAACTATGACAATAGCCATCTGGTTCTTAAGCTCGTGATTGTCAGCACAAATAAATTTTTAAATCTGGGAAGCACATGTCATTCTGGGATTTTTCGTCTCTGCGTGCTACATATTTAGGGCCTTTTAAAACTACATGTTATGAAGCATTTAATTTTTTAATTTCTTGAGGCTTTCTCACTTCCTATGGTCTATTAAATCACAACTTACTTTGATTATATGGTGACATTTTTGAGAAATCCAGATGTATGGATACAAAAACATGTAGGATGCCCAATTTGGGCTGTCAAAATTTCAGAACTGATACAACCCCAAACCACAAAAAAGCTAAAATGGCCAGTACAAAATCTGTATCAGTTCTTGCCCATCTCTATTGCAAAAGCAAACATCAATGAAATCAAAACCCTATCAGAATTATATCCAGCCTGATCACTGCAGAATTTACATGGATATATTTCAGAATGCCACTATCAATGTGTTGCTAGCAAATGAAGTATGGAAACATAATCACTTTATTGAAACTCTTACTCCTCTCCCTCACACTTTCACTTGGGAATCCTTTGCTCAGGGATTCTGTGAGCACACTTCCATGCTATAAAACAGTATCAGCAGACAGCCGACACAGACAGGATAGATGATAGATGTATATTTCCCAGCAGCAGCCCTAGAGAATATCTGCCACTGTTGCTTTCTCTATTCTAGGCAGCTGTTTCAGCTAGCTTTTGCATTGCTAACAAGTGCTGAGATTAAAATACATCTTTAAAATAGCTTTTTGCTAAAGCTTCACAGAAACCTGTTGGCTGGATACTCTCACAATGACTCACTTCCACAACTTGCACTTCCCACAAGCATCTGTGAATCATAAAAAGCCTTAACGAATGTGGATAGCTGTGCAAAGAAACTACACATCATCTAGGTATTTATACTTTATTTCCTTTGACTTTGTTCTCAGCTGATTCCTTTTTCTGTTTCATTTTGTGCCAGGTTTTTATTTTAGATGGTGCCAGCAAGACGCTGTGTTTTTTATATGTCTCTGTAGACCAAGTCTGGCACAATTCTGGGGTGGTATAAATAATAAACCATCCATTTCAAGGGACTGATCTGCGAGAACTGGAAGTCAAGTCCAAATCTCTTCTTTCTACATCAAAGTTTTGAAGCCTACCTTGTTTTGTACTCAAAGAGATTTTCATTCACAATGAATGAAAAACAATTTACTGTAACAGAGGGAGAAAAAGGAGGACAACATTGAAATGTGAAAAGATGTATTTGTCCTATTTCCACACAATACTTGAAACAACCAGAAGATACGTTCCATTATAGCAATGTTACCTTGGCCTAACAAAATTTCTTCAGTAAATGTTGAAGTGGATTTGTCCTATATTTATGCTAAAAATTGAATTTAGATTATACTTTGTACGTTCACGATTGAGTCAGCTTCATGTTCCCTCAAGGTCTAATTTAACTGTTACACAGGTGTTAGAAAGATCAATCTGGCATCTTACCTGTGGATTAAAGAATCCTGTCATCCAGAACTGGTTTGGTCGGCCATCCTGTAGCCAGCTGCTGAATTGCTGGTTTCTTTCAAGAAGCTCAGTAAACCAAAATCCTAGAGTAGCCGACTCCCAGGAAATCTTAAACCACAGTTTTGGAATTCTAGCATCATACATGCTCTCTAAAGCGTCTTGCAATTCTTCTGACATAATTATGGTTCCTGGAAGATAAGTAAAACATTCAGAATGAACTTTCTCCTAGTTTGTAAAGGCAATTAAAACTTCCAAATGACATTCTGAGTCTAATAAACCATCTTTTGTTGTGCCTTAATTGCACATCTGTTGCACTAAAGTCATATCAGTTTATAGTTAATTTGCCCAAACGTATAAGGCTTGATTCAAAGTTAAAGGTGACAAGATAAATGATATTTCTTCCATTATTTTGAACAGAAATACAGATTTTTTAAAAACAACTCCTTCTCTGTCACACAAAATATTTATATTCATTATATTCACATTGTGTTTGGAATGTGATTAATCATTTAAAACTTGTTTTATATACTTTAATGGTTCCTACATACATAATCAATTATAGAGATATACTGTTCAACTCATCTATATCCTAAGCATGCACTGACAGTGATTATATTCATGAAATTCGCTGTTATTAATGATAACTTCGTGCATTTCCATTATCAAGACTCTCAATGGGAAAGCAGTACACAGAACAAAGCTAGAGGCAAGATTTTATAATTTTATTTGGCAATGGTAGTACTCACACATCCCAGGCATAGTACTGTTGTCTCCATTAAAATATTGCCTTTTACTAAGACTGTGATTTTTCAGTGATGTTCACCATTCCATGTGACAGAAATTCCTACATCTTATCCATCTGCACTCTCAATAGTACTGGAAGCTGGCACATGACGATGCCTTAGCACATCTTCTCTATTCCAGCTAAAATATTTTAAATTATAGAAACCAGTCTGGTAGCGCCTATTCCAATTAAATGTTCATCTAATACCAATGTTTAATGCATCGTCACACACAAAATGGCTGTAATTGCTACAAGGATTACAGGAGATACCAAACAGAATTAGATGGCTTCCTTCACAGAACATGTAAAGGAAAGAGAAGCAGCCTGACTGGCTGCAAACAAGAGCTGTAGTGGCCCATCCAAGCATACCTGCACGGAAATGTGGCTCGTAAGGAATACGCATTTCAGATCCCTTCCTTCCACTAATGCTGGCGGGTCCCAGTTCAGGGGAAGGAGAAGAATATCCAGAAACCAAACACCACCTTTTAATTTAGAAGAATACAGTGGCCATCCTAAACACTTGTATAATAATGTGTGCAAATCTGGTACTTTCTTCTACATATCAATAGCAAATAGGCTTAATTTTCTTCTAGCAGATAATGACCTATTCTTCTTTATACACACACCACTTTTTGTGCAGCAAATGCTATGAAAAAACCATCAACATTTAAAAAACTGCAAACATTAAAAAATACTGCCTATGTTATGCTCTCTATAACAGTTTCACAGTCAGCTTCAGCATCATGCTCTGGGATAGCTAAGAGTCTTTTATAACGCAATAAACCTTCTCTTTGGGTATAAATCTTCTCTATCATATAACCAAGAGTACCAATATTTAAGAAGGAAGCCACTCTGCGTCATCTTCCCTTTGCCTAGAAAAATGTAATATTAGACCATATACTTTATTCACCCTTTGGAGGCAGAGAAAGTGGAAAAAAATAATGCAACACGTTGGTTTCAACTTTGGACCAACCATATTGAGGGCGAAAACAAGCGAAGAGCATCCCGCATCCCGTCTGAGCCCTGGGGATTATTACTATCTGAACTAAGAAATAAAAAACTCCTTCATCTCTGGTTCTGCCTTGTCTTCAGGATGATGCAGCCAAGCTTGTCTTGCAACAAGGGTTGTGAGAGAACCATACTTTCTTCCCTATTCTTGTGGGTAGGCTGGAGCTTTTCAAGTAAGGAGATACAACCAGTCTCTGCCCTGAAGCATGGTGAAATCTCTTAGGATGTCTGCCCATTATGACTCAGAGCAGCTGCTGAGAACGCTAAACCACAGTGTTCTCGAGGATGAGATATGTTCACAGTTCTGGCCTTGCCCATATAGCTGTATAAATATGCCTAGTGAGTGGGCGTCATCTCTGGCAGGAGGCATACAGTGCTTGAATTTCAACACTAAATGACATCTGAGGGCACTGGGATGCATTCCTGAAGCTAAAATACACTGATAAAAATAAAAATATTTTTAAAAATAAAATAATTGTCAGAAATAAAATTAGTAGCACATGAGCACAGCATCTTTCTGGAGAAAGATGATACAGGTGTTTGAAAAGACTATATTTGATAAATTGACTGAGAGACACACACCAGAGGCTTCTCATATTTAACTTCCGAGAAGCTTAGTGCGCTAGTTACCATATGGAGACTAAATGTCCTATGAGCTTGACATGACAGGCTTGAATGTTCTATGGATCAAACAGGCCAGCTGTTTATAACTTGATTATTTGGGGATTTATTTCCTGATATTCTCTTTCCTGAATGGAATAAAGCCTATCTCAAAATGACTGATGAAAGTTCAGGTCTGTTAATGATGTTAGGGTATTTCCATGTTTCAAATTAATACGTACTATAACCATAATGTTTGAACAATATACACAGTTTGGAAATTAGGATTCCCCCTTTTCAACACCCTAAATTTATTTCGTCCCACTTGTAAACCATATCTAAATCTATCCTATTGCTGTCTAGTGAACAAGCCAAATAAAGTTACTCAGTTCTGAAAATATCTAGTTTTTATTGTTAATTAAAGTAAATAGTCTGTTATTTTACATTGATCTGGTTTCTGAGTGATTCATTCAACAGATATAACCCTTTGAATGGACTACATCAGGACCGTGCATTATTTCATGGAGTTTCCCCCTTTCACTACCATGCCTACCACAAGCTGAACCTGAAAACTGGAATTTGTAAAATTTGTATCTACATTTTGAATTGTGCACTTAGGAAAGCCTTTATCTGGACTAGAGAATGTGCATATCTCATTTAAATGAGTGGATAAAGTTAGGATCAAAGGAAGGATCTTAAATTCGAGCATGAACCAAAAAAAGCCTCAATCCACTGACAGATTCTCTTCCCACAGGCACAGATGTGAATCAAGAATAACCAGAATAATTATGCAGGATACAGATAAGACGAGAAGAAGCTAGTTTCTCCATCAAGTACAGTTTGCCAATAGCTGACATCATTACAACAGGATTGGAGACAATCCCTTGAGGACAATACTTGCCTGACAATTAGTCTGTTAAGCAAGCCTTAACTGTACACAGCAGAAAAAGCTCAGTGAAAGCATCAATCCATTCTTGACTGTCACAGTTGCAATTATAGAAGTTGATCTTTTCAGCCTTTAATCCCCATTCAATTTTACCTCCCAAGCAACCAGCTTTGTTATTGGACCAGCCACTCCTTGCCTCTACCACCAAGTGGTAACTCCCTCCTCTTCACTGAACATGTTGAAGATAAAATCCCAACTTGCTTGTAATTTCGTGAGCTTTCTTCCCTTTCTGCTTTATGGCAACAGCTAACTTGCTTGTGCTTTCCTCAAAGAAAGCATTATTTATTATTCAGCCCAAAGGTACAAGGTCAACAGAGTACTAGATAAAATCAGGTAAAGCTACTGTACGTTTACCCATACCTAAAACTTTAAATTTTTTGCAAGCTTTAGTATGTTTCTGTAGCTCAGTGACCACCACAGTTGTGTTTAAAGAAATCAACTACTCTGCTTCAGGCGATTCTTCTGGTATTTCCATCTTCGTTCACTTGCAGCACTTGGGCGCTTTGCCGTTTGGAGATAACTGCCAGGAAGCTCTCAGAAACTCATTTAACCCCACCATGCTGTTTTCATCCCCAAACCCTCAACAATTCATCACCTCCTTTTGCTCCTGGTGTTCAGAACAGGAAGAGTAAATCAATCAGCCAAGCCCTGGAACACACAATACTCCCTCCGTTTTTCACTTGCACTGTGATATTCTCTCCTGCTGCACCTAACCTTTGTCCCTCTTCTGCTTTATGCTTGTTTTCCACCTTCTTTTTCGGGTGTAGAATGCTCTGATACAGTTCTTCAAGTCAGGAGAGATGAAAGAAACTGAGAAACTTGAGAAGCATGCAATTTTTCAGCTAGAAGAGCACATAAATCCTATATTGTCTGCAACAGCTAATTCCTTCCGTTACAAAGAAGGCAATTTCAAAGTAACTTTACAAGGTGTTCCAAAAACTTACCAGTTCCAGTACTAAATGCACTTGGCTACACTCACCAAAGGACTGAAAATAACAATTTTACAACAATTACTCAAAGATGAAAGTCCACGCACGCCTCTCAAAAAGTAATACAAATCACTACCCTCAGCAAAAGTAACAGAACAGGCAGATAAACTGTTTTCTGCAGTTTGTCTTAAACATGCAATGTGCGTTTCTAAACAGTTGTCCTGGCCAGCATCATGGCAAGCATACAGAACACTCAGTAAGAAGCCCAGAAATAACACACCACACTTTGTAAAAGACAACAAGGAGGCATTCTGGCATCCTTATCAGGGTGAGGAGCAAATAATTGATGAGAGCTGCTGAGCCAGCCAAGAGTAACTATGCCACAACACACACTAGACTCATCCCATCCATTCCACAAATGAATTCCCCATTGCTACATTCCACTAATATCCTCAATGAGCGCTCTTAATCATCTTCAAATAAAATTCTCATCCAAAAGGGGAATACACAGACAAGCCCCACAAGCTTTATGCACACATATTATAAGAATCAGTAAGGTAAGAGTCCAGGATCTTTCAGTCCAAAAGACTATTGCCATCACCAGCAGGCCAACTTAAAATCATATTTGTTAGCAGTCTTGAAGCATTATGAGTCAAAACAGAATTTAGCTGGTGGAAATTAGTCCATACTCCTTCCCTTCAAGGAAATTACCTTTCCTGTGCACTCTGGCAAGACTAATTTCCTGAGTTTCAGTTTTTCAGTACATAGATTAGAAAAAAATCATTGGCTAGTTGTTTTGGTTCTTTGGATTTCATTGATATCCCTCTTGTAAGGTGCTACATACAATGAACAGAAATTCCTTGCAGCAAAATGATGCAAACATTACTGTCATAATCATGGTATTCTGAATTGAAAAAAAACCAATGAATCTTTACCTCATTCTTTCAGGGACTTGACATGAATTTTGTAGATGACACAGAGATTCTAAGTGATGCCTAATATGTACGTAGAATTGTATGCTATCTATTGTCTACATGAAGGTCTGGTTGTTTCAACATATTCTTACATTAATGACAATAAGGAAACACCTAAAGCCAACACACTGGTTAGCAGCACAACAAAAGGATAGTGAGGAGCTAAAAGCAGGTAACGGACGAGTTTTTAATATGTTTTTTATATTACTGAGTTGTACAGAAATAAGTGAAATGTGCCAGTATTCTTCAAGGCCTTGTTACTAACAACAATTATTCAGCTTTGTCTGAATTATAAACTTCCAAAATATTAGAAACAGCTACATCATGCTTTTTTTTTTCTCCAATACTTTCTGTGTCAATAGTCTCACTTATATCTTCTCACATTTCTCAACCTGGCATAAACATATACCTGAAATATTTAAAGAACATGCACATGGTACATGTCTCTGTGGGTAAAAAGCACCCTTAGTAATATCCTTTTTCCTGATCCTATTCCTGATTCCTATTATTCCAAAAGCTCTGATTGCCTTGTCTTGCAGTGTGGGATAAGAGTAATTTGTAATTTATTTTTCTTTCCAAGTCCTGGCCAGTAGTTTATGTACGGTGTGCGATACATGCATGAAAATATGCCAGCTTTGTAACATGAGGGGCTCCATATTGTAGTTGCAGTGGAAAGTTTGCTTAAGCTTCATAGATCTTCCCCATGACAAATGCTATGATGACTTCTGAAGTAGTTGATTCGAGTTCTTTGTCTTCTGTGTTGCTCTCATGGCTTATGACTCCCCTAGGTATTTGCACAATGCTTGTCTTGTAAGCACTAAGAAAAACGAAAGGAACAAAAACTCTGGACCTGTGGAAACTAATCTTTCCACATTACAAGTCATGTAAAAGCTTTTAGAGGGATTGCTACATCCTCAGGAAATAATGTTAACAGGAAAAGGACTTCTCTCTCCTACTTCTGCAAGTACTGCACAAATAGCAGCAGGAGTTCTGTGATCCTGTGGTACATACATGACATGCAATGATAACAAATTCAAGGTTTCCTGTATGGCTTTCACTTGTTCATGAAACGGGCAGTTCCAAAGAATTAGTTAGAAAATAGAAAGCTATAAGGTACCAGAAGCAAATGCCAAGTGGATGTGGTTTTATAACCAAAGCAGAATCTAGATACACTCATAAATAAATGAGTTAAGCACTCGTTTCTTTCATGACAAGCCCTTAAACAGAGTGTTAAGTAGGTCTAAAAAATTAGGATATAAAACCAAGTGAAAAGCTGTGCTTATTTCCATTGCCAAGGACTCAACATACACTTTCAGTGTTAGTACAAGCACGCTCCATCGCTGAGATTCATGAAAGCCACTCAAGGGGGGCTAGGAATAACTACCACAGAATCTCTCTTCTCACTTTCTTCACTGATAGAAAACACATCAGGGTGCCATCCAGACACTTACCACTCCTACTTCAGTGCATGAAGAAATAAAGATAACTCCTCCAGTCTCACAGATAAGCCACATTCAGTTCTCTTCAAACAAACTCTAATAGACTAGGAATAACTGATAGGGTCATTAGATTTTACTGCATTTGAAGACATTACTGCATTTAAAATCTTCATTAGTTGGACAAGGGTTTGAAGAGTCCACTCCTCAACTAACAGCCAGGGAGATAAGGCACGTACACACGAACACTATAGCACAAATACTGCCCTACAAAGAATACGGTCACCTTCTGCCAGGGGCTCAAGACCTGATGGTCATAAGCCATTAGGATCTGGAGTTTTGGTTCAAGCCACATGTCTTACTGCTCCCCAGACAAAAAGATGAGAAAACAGGTTTTTCCTTGTCTGTAAGAAGATTTCTCTATTGGAACATTGCCTCTATTTAGGTCACTAGAGAGGACAATCATCACTGCTGTTTTCTGATCTATGTGAAGCTCTGTATTACACCAACAGAGAAATAAATTCTGGGCAATCAATAAGTAAATAAAACAGAACTAATAGTTGGGACATCACTGAGAGTACAAAGTGCAGCCACAATCTAATTATTACAATTGAATCCAAAGAAAGTATCCCTCCAGGCAGCAAAGTTTATTAGTGGAGATGCAGGCTTGTGGGGCACGGCTGCCAACACGCTGGACGCATGCTGAGCATCCTCACCCCTCCCAAAAGCTGAACACGGCTTAATCTGCCCTCTGGGTAGAGGGACAAAACTGGCTTGACTAATTCCCTCAACAATGTTCAGCTGCACGTTGGCTGTCACTGAGAAGGGCTTTATATTACCTCAAATGTAACTCAAGTGAACAACAGCAAAATGACAGGGTCCATCTATCAACTTACAGAATCAAATATTCAAATCTTCTTTCACAAAGTTACATGACACAACATGAAGATGCACTATATTCTTAAACACAATATTGGTTTTAAATTAAGATCTGCTATAAGTGGGTGCTCGAGTCTTAACAGATTCATAAAGACAAAGCCAGGTGCATGACCAGGTCAGAAGTCAAAATTTGTATGTCCTCTTTGAGCAGGCAGATCAGTTTACATCACTGTAAAGGAAAAGGAGCACTGCAGTTGACTAGTTTTAGGGAAGAATCCAGTATGAGAGAGTTTGGGGTTTATTCCTTTGCTGAGGGAACAGAAAGTGCCTAAATGTTCCTTTCTTCCCCTAATTAAGGGTCTACCACATGCACGTGATGTATCATGAATCTGAGAGAAACCATTAATCGTTACTGTTATCTATACATACAATTTTGTGTTCAGACCAATTCTTTACTGTATTTAACTTCTCTGTCCCTAAGAAAATTAGAATGTTTTAGAGGGATGCACAAAAGTTACAGCATTAACTTGATTAAACACCTGGTAGAGGACTGTGCCCATTATGGAACTGAATACTAAGTGCAAATAAATTATGTTACTCAACCACCCTTCTGTAAAATATCATACATTTTGAGATTTTAAATATATCTGTCACAATCAAGGAAAGATTAATATTTTTGTGGATGGAAAGAATTATTTACTTGAAAAGGGACTCTATGCACATATAAAAGGGAGCTTTCAGTTCAGCATTGAAACAGAGGACAATTATTTCTTCCAGCTTTATCTTTGCATGGGTTATTAGAGGATATGGAAGCCAGTTAGCCTTGGGCACATTTATGAATCTCTTTCCTAGATTCATATTAGAGGCATGATGTTTCTGAAGCATGTATTGTTGCCTCAGTGAATCATACACATAAGAAAAAAAATCCTTTTTTATTCTTATATAACAAAATCACAAATTAAAATAAATCTCCCTTCATGAAAGACTTATTGTCAAAAGACTGGAAAACAACAATAAGACAGATCACAGTATTGCCGTCGCCTATATGAGAAGGGAATAGTTTTGAGGCACTCTGACCTTCTCCCTGCGGGGATAGTTTGATGTCTCAGATATTTTTCTGCCTCTCTGTCAGAGACTTGAGCAAGATCTTAACTAGTGGAATCGAACCATTTCTGCTTCATTTTCATTTACTGTTAATTCAAGGAGCTTGGCTGAGCAACAGCATGCTTTCTTTCCTGGATTATCCAGCTCTTGCAGAAGAGCAAAATAGGGAGTGAGAACAAAAATGCAGACAGTAACAGCATCTCCCTCCTTTTTCCTCACTCCTTTTCTGATCAAATTTTCCATCTGCTTCTAGTCACCTAGCTCTTGATTTACTTTAACTACATTCATCACTCCTTACTTTCAGTCAAATACTCCTGTCTCTAAGAGATACAGTGCTGTTGTCTACCTCCTGTGAAGGCTAAAAGCAGAACCCTATCATTCTCTTCTGGCTGGCCCTCCCACTAACTTCAGTTTCCATTTAGAGACATCACATGTCGTATAACCAGTTTCATGAACATTGCAAATCTCACCTTAAATTAGAATCTTTACCACCTGGGCTCCTGAGTGCCCGGTCTCTCAATTACTTAGTAGCAACACTTCTACCTTGTTCTACATCATTATGTCTCAGCTTAATTTCATAAATGACTCTTGCACCTGACCTGTGGCCCTAAATCATGCAATTCAGCTCCTCTGCTCACAGTAGAGACCCTAGAGAGAATCACAGAAGTGTAGTAGTGCAGTGGGACATGAACTGCAGTGCTGAAGCACATGCATACAGAATAAATTAAGCTAGAGTGCCCTTAGAGATGCAGTCGGGAGGCTTTAAGGACCACAATTAGTGGTCATATGATAAAGAGAGAGAAAAAGGAAAATGGGGGGAGGTAGAGAACAGAAGAGAAAGAGGTAGAAAGAGAGGTAAGGAAGGGCAACATTTATTTAGTCATATTCTATAAGCAACCTCTAGTAATAAATATTGCACCTTAATTAATACGATTTTTAATATTGTAACTTACCATCAATAGCCAATTTGAGATCAGTCAGTGTTGCTCGGACCCTTGATATAACATGTTGCATGTGGTCGATTTCTTGACGGAGAAATATGTTTATGGGTTGCATAGCTCCCATCTTTTGAAGCTGGGCTTTCACCTAAACAAGAAAAGCTCAACGATTATAAAACTTAATCTCCTGCTTCCCATGCAATAATTTTTGAAGGCAATAAGATGTTCTTTCAATTGCAGTGCATAATTCCTGAGAAAAGAAACTCTTTTGTAACAGATGGGTGCATAAGTCCTGTGCCAACAATAAGATTTAACACACTGTAACTCATTAGCTTACCAAAAGGAGCTTTTCTATCATTCTAAGGAGGGAAAGTTCCCTCTTTTTGAAGGGTCACAGCAGTTCCTTCTGTCCTTGTTAGGCTGTAGGGTCTTAGATCTTACAAAAAACCCCACACACCCTATACAAAAGCATGTTTGATGGTAACTTCATATTTGCAAATTGTGCTAGGTGAACTTTCTCATCTGTTCTTGCCCCGCTGAGTTGAAATAATGCTACAAACGGAGTTTGACTTAACAAGCACAGTGATATACAAAAGCTGCTTCTTCCAATAGCTCACGTCTCACCCACAAGACAATGTGCTCATGGATGTGTTACTGGAGAGGCAAAATTGCCAGGAATAAGACAGATGCAACAGAATTCTGCAACACCATTGTGTGGCCCATTTTGTAGGCAGACACTTCTGGCCTCCTTAAAAATTAAGGATAACAGTCTCACTCATATTCAAGAGAGGATAGTTTCAAAATGGGAAGAGTTTTCTATGTTACTCGAGAACATGTCACAGCAACAGTAGCAAAAGCATTCCCTGTCTCACTCTAGCTTGGGATGCATATACAACATGCTTCAGACATACAGTGTATGTTCCATGTATATCAAAGATCACTGTATACAACAGTGCATGAGAGAGGATTTTGTGGCACCTGCAGAAATCCTGGTGCATATATCTCACATCGTACCGGAATTCTCAATTTTTGAGACATTCAAGTGGTTTTGCCCACTATGACTCAGCTTTCAGAAAGCCAGTGGCCTTCTCTGCGTACTCACTACCACTCAGCCACATGCAGCATCTTTCACACTGAAGCAGCGTGAATTCTGATCTTTGCCATAATCACTCCTTCCTTCTACAGGTGAAATTCTGCAAGAGGACTCTGGAGCCAAAAAGAGATCTCAAACAGTAAAATAAGACCCTAAATACAGATACTTCAATAACCACTAATTTATCATAAAAGAGCTGACCCACAGGAACAGTTTGCTAAAATAATTTAAGAGATTATTTTGAGTTTACTAATAAAAGTTGAAGAAAGTATTAGAAAGTCTATCCTTTCAAGGAGCAGAAGATCATTGGAATTCTACTGCAGCCAAGCAAAAGCCACGAGACTTGGTATCATGCGTGTCATTTCATCGAGGCCAGAAGTCCACTGGATTTTGCTTTGTGTTTTTCCACATACGTTCATATATCTCATTGTACACACTATTATGTATACTATGCATTTCATACACATAGTAAACATTATTAAAGATCTTATTATTATATTGAATAGCAAGTTTCTGCAAGATGAATATAATATAGCAGTTGAGTAGCTATAATTGATAATATAAATGAGTAAATACTTTGACAATTCCCAGTTCTTAAGTTTCAAATCCAAGTCAAATAAAATACTCTTTTTATGCTAATGGTTTGCATGTGACAGTTCATTTCATAAACTGTGTTAATGTGTTTCTTCCTGTAAAAGTGAAAGAACTACTAAAATCAGCTATCATGAGACTAGAGCTGAGACAATAAACTCTTTTTGGATAATTTAGACAATGAAGTATTCTCATTTGAGGAAAAATTATATGGAAGATGTTGTTAAAAGGGCTACTTTCCGAAATACTGATATTTATGAATTGACAAAGAGAAGATGAAATTAATATTCTAAAATATTACTTTGATAATCATACAATTTAAGTAGTCATTTATCAGAATTTAAACGTTCTTCTGATTTGTTTTCATGGATCTACAAAAATATTATACCTGTAGTGTTTTGAAAAATCGAGTGAACAACCAGAACAACCAATAATGAAGACATTTGCTAATTTATCCTAGATAGGTTCGTAGCACTCATCCTGGAGCACCAAATATAACCAGATATGAAAACTGAGAAAAATTACATACTTCCTATCTCATTGTATACAAATCAATTTTTACCTACAGGGAGATTTGCTAGGTGTAACATAGTGTCTTTCTTGGAAATCTTGCTGTTAAGACTAGTTTTAAATACCAGGTCTATGGTATGATTGACTGGGTTTGTATTAGAATTATTATTAAGCAACCAGTTTACCTACTTCCAGTGCTGCATTTATCGTGATGTATAGAGATGGATCCTAACTGACAGGAAAAAAAACTTCAAAGGACAAAACTCACTCACCAAAATAGCTGTTCTGAGATTAATATATGAATTCTATAAAGCCCACTTACAACATCTCCCTTTCATTATGCAAACTGCTGTCATCTAACGTAAAACAAGGTAATGCAAGAAAGGCGCAGCTGAAATCATAATCTAACAGGTCTGTCTATGTGAATTTGCAATGACTCTCTCTACTGTGTCAGATTCCTCTATGCACAATTCTTAGCAGTCCTCAGGTCACCAACTCCTTTGTCACCACATAATTTGTAGGACAGTCAGCAGAAAAACAGTTGCTGAACTCTCACCATATAATGATTAGTGATCAAATTACTGTAGTAGTAACTGTCAATCATTTTCAGTAAATGCAATTATTTTCAATTAGACTTGGTTACTTGCTATAGTCTTTGTCATCAGAAATGGGAAGGCCATCGTTCTGTGAGATGATCTAAATAAGAGGCCTGAATAACAAAGACAAGTTTCAGGCACGTCCAAGCCAAAGCTCTTTTCAAGTGTTGTCAAGGATCACTTCCCTTTTGGAAAGTGAGTAGTGAAACATGTAGAGTATAGCTGAAGCTCTAGAGCTGAGTGACCACTATATCTGATAGGGTTGGTAAGTAAACCAGTGATACCTTACAAAGCATCTGTGTTAGTGTTTGAGTTCAGACCTTGACTTCAATTATTTATTTTTTATTGTAGTAAAACACTGCACTTAAAAATAGGCTCCAGGCACACAAACTGTCTAAGATTCAAATTAACCTAGCCCAAAAGGTATGCTTCAGAGTACTCCAACTATGTTCAGAATGTTCAGTCTACAGGTCCAAACTAGATTGAGACCTAAGTAAATTTCCCCCCAAAAAAATCTAATGCCGGCCTGGAATCCTCAAGATGAATTCCTATTCCTATCCAATACTTGTTAATGTAGTCATAGCCTCATAGCCTTAACAGGGGGAAAAGGTGAAATCAATACTACAGAAAATATTTAAGGAAACCAAACATTGCTACCTGGGTTAAAAGCCAACCTCCAATAAAGTGCAGTATCTTTGAAATGTCTCTGTGTCTACTTCCTAGCAACCTGTTCTTCAAGCTGCAAGGATCATTTTCATTATAAACCCTGTGTGACAGGCTGATATTTATTCTTGCATCTATCTTCACTCACATGGACTGACAGGACCTGATCATTTTACCACTAATCTCTCTGTTACCTGTGAGGCAAGACCCAGAAGCAAAAAGGGTCATGAAAGTGGAATTTTTACTCTGCCTTGGCCTTTTGAGTAAGAAAAATGAAGACAGTTTTAGGTCAGGAGGAAGGTTTATTTTGCTTTTCCATCACCTGTGTCAAGCGGCAGCCTGATAAAGCACGCAAAGGTGACTTGTTTTGTTCATAGTCTTTTGGGTGGACATGGAGTAGTTATTTGGCTGGTGAGAGGAAGTGTTACAAGAACACAGCAACAAAAAAAAAAGCAGCATATATCATGGGATAAAATGGTTGCCCTGTTTTGAAAGTTGTTGGTTCTGGAGTCATTGCCAAAGGCTAATAATTGAGAAATGAAGGCCCCTGTGTGATAGTCTAAATTTTCTTTGGATTCACAAAGTATCAAGAGAAAGCACAAAACAGAGCTCTGAATGCCAGCAAATGATGGGTTTCAGTACCATCCATGCCTAATCCACTGGCGTTTTACTTCTGAGCCAATTCACTACACACATTCTAAAGGGAGCCACAAGAACTGATCAAAGACAGCAAAGGCACCTACCGCTTTTCCTCAAGAGTACTTGCTTTTCATTACCTTCATTTGTTTCCTAATTTTTTTTGTTCCTTTTCCTCACTGATAGTCTCCCAATAACTGGATTTCCAAAGACTGCCACGTTGTGACCTTACTGGAGCACAATATTCTTCTATAAGCAAACTAGAGCCACACTGTTAGGACTGATGTGTTGGGGGGGGGTTTTATTGCTTTTATCAAATGAGGCATGCATAGGAACTCTTTTTGACAGGTTCCCCCAGCCTCCTACAATTTAGTATATTAGCTTAATTTGTTTCAGGATTGTTAAACTGATCTAGTAGCGAATAATGTCCTGAATATAGGTGATAAAGTCCTGAATGACCAAACGTTGATTTAAACTGACAAACAACAGAACTTATCTCATTCTCTTTTTTTTCAGACATCACAAGAAGTAATTGCATCATCTATATCATTCCTTATACATGCAAGATTAATTTCATTTGCTTAGTAAATTGTAGCTTCTGCTAAATTCTATTTCTTCCTCCCTCATAGAACATCTGAACTCTCCCTTCTTTTCTGCATTTTTTTTATCTTTTTGGTATTTTAGACATTCTTTTTTGTCAGTTTATGCAAACTTCCATTTAAAAAGGCAGCTTTTTTATAGATTATTCTTTCCACCTCTGTCCTTGACGGGGGGACAGGACAAGAGGGAATGGCCTCAAGCTCCGCCAGGGGAGATTTAGGCTGGACATTAGGAAAAAATTTTTCACAGAAAGGGTCATTGGGCACTGGCAGAGGCTGCCCAGGGAGGTGGTTGAGTCACCTTCCCTGGAGGTGTTTAAGGCACAGGTGGACGAGGTGCTAAGGGGCATGGTTTAGTGTTTGATAGGAATGGTTGGACTCGATGATCCAGTGGGTCTCTTCCAACCTGGTTATTCTATGATTCTATGATTCTTTCTGAGAGGTTCCAGTATAACAGGGCTTCAGGTCAGATAAGAAACACGTTTGTTACAGAATTTTTGCTTTTTGCATAGTGGTGGCCACACTTCCAGCACATAAACAACTGCAGCAAAGAGGTGGAACTAGGCAGTATTGCAGAAAAGGGAAATTCCCTCCAACAAAGAAAGCATTAGTAAAGACCCAAATGAGTTCTAAGACACAGAGTATGAGAGAAAAAGTAAATCTAAATATTGTAGAAACAGGAACTGCAAGAAATAACAAATCTCATAACATCGCAGAAGTAAAACCTGAAGTTGTAGTGCAAGAGACAAAGCCAGAGAGATATACAGAGGAACATATTATTACCAATAACAAACTATTGGAAAATGTTCTGCAGATACTCAGAGCAAAGGAAAGACTACAGAGACAGAGAAACAAAGCATAGTTTTTGGATGGTTCTGAGGAAAAGTACCATGTCATCCATCAGTAATGTGGACTGAATAAATAGTGTGTAAATAGAGTGGTGTGGTTAACCAGAGAAGTGCAATTCACAGATCAAGATGTACACAGGCTGAGAAAACTAAAAATCACCAGGAAAAGGTGGTATCTACACTTCCAGGTAAGAGAACGAAACAAACTTACACCCTGAGCTCAGAATACATTTACAAGAAATATAGAGGGGAAAAAGGTCCAACAAGACATTCTCTGACTGTGCCTGTAAGAACAAAGTGAGGGGGATAGGGGTGTGAGGAAGATGATGCTGAAGTATTTAATACCTAATATTGGTTTGTCCTATACAAATACAAATCTCCTTACTGGAATCATAAGAGAATAGCTGCCAAGTCAATTGAAGGAAAAGAGGTTTCCTTGAAGCTCAGAAAAGAATGTCAGAGAACTGGTATGGGAGCAAAGAACTATCTAATTGTGAGCATCATTACAAAGATGATTGCTTATAAGAAAATAAAAATCTGCATTTATGATTGGCAGATTATGAGAAAAGATAATAGCTTGTCATACTCATGGGTGATGTGAGCATAACAGCAATGAAAAGAACTGCTGGTGATATATCTTATATAGTGACATGGAAAAGTACATATTGTACCCAAATACAGTAATAAAATAGAGACAAGTTAAAAATGCACAGTGGGACTTCCAAATTAAACCCTCCAGAATCTTTGTCCTTAACGAAAGCTCCTGGCTCCGTAACCGGTTGTCTCCAAAACTAAGAGACTTTGAGAAATGCCTGAAAAGGGGAGGTGTACTTTTTGCATATTTTGTGCAGATAACTTAAGTGAATAAACCAAGAAGGAATGAGGGTGAATGAGACCAAGATTAAACAGAAGTGCCAAATAAAAATAGTATTTGTTCAAACTATTTATTATAGAACTGAAATTTGAATTAAACAAGCGCGTGTGCATTTTACAAGACTAAAAGGCAATGCACAGATTTCCCAGGGGTAAAATCTGAGGACATAAATGCCCTCTGGTTACAATATGAAGTCCAGTACTATTGACATCTTCTAAATATTACGAATTCTTCAGGAGGAAAAAGTTCAGCAGTTTAACAAAGGAATGAAGAAATACTCCTTTAGAGGATTTAGCAAAGACATTGGAAAATAATAGCTCAATACATATATTATAAACATGGCAAACCCTAGGCATTCAGTGCTCTAGTGCTACTGCAAATTGAAAAAAAAATGTAAGGAGCTAAATAAAACTAGAAGAAACTAGTTCCATGAAAAAGCTTTACTCTGATCAGAAGGATAATGGAAAAGGTCAGAGAACAATCCAAGTCAGAAATTATAGGTGTATATCCAAGGTGTACAATAACATTAGTAATTAAGTGTTAACAATTATTATAGTTACTATATTTAATCTGATTTGCCTTTCCTAGTATTTATTTAATAAATAAAAATGTGAAAACCAGAATACTGACTTCATTCCAAATAAAATTCTACAAATAAAGTATTTATATATTATTGCTGGGAATCGCTCAATAGGCAGGTGACAAAAAAAGAGAGACACAGTAGGAATGGAAGGAAAAATGACTGTATGAAAAAAAGGTGACAGGAAACCTCACTAAAAAAAGTTGCAGGCTGTAAGTAGCTTGCCAAAAGGGGAATGAAAAGACTAGTTCTGAGCTGAATTATGACAGTACAGTACAGGCTATTTATACCAAACATATTAAATCTGAGATGAATATAGAACAGAGGACAGGAAATATTGCCAAGGTCCCAAGACTACTGGTTGTAACTTAAATGGACTTTCTAAGCTGGCTAGGGAAGAAAATGAAGTCTTACACAACAAGTTGCAATATTGCACACTGGGTGCCCTACAAGCTTGGACTGCAACCAGGATAAAAACAGTACTATCAATGCAAAGCAGATTTGTAAATAATAAAATAATGGAAATGAGGGGTTTTCAGCAGTTACTCTTCATGAAACAGATGGCAAGACACCAGATCCTACTTACAAACTGACGCAAGATTGCTTTATGCTGCGTTTTTCCATTTAATGAAACTGTTAATCAAAAATGCAAGAAAAGATTGACAAACAAATCGGTTAGGGCTCAAACTCCAAAAGATCTGGGGCATGAAGAGGTCACTGATAAAATACATTATTCCTAACGGTGGAATCACAATAAAAGTAGGCAAATTGAAAGCTGTAACCACTATCCCATCACTGATCTTTCAGAAAAGGGCACTGGTGTCCTTCTCTTGGCTACTAAGGAAGGCAAGAACTTTCTGAAGTGTCTCATGGCTCTTCTAAGTTAAGGTGACTCATCAGGTGGACTATGGCATTTGAAATACATGTTTCCAGTGTAGGAATATTCTAGACAATAAACCAAAACAAACGTAAAACACTATGCATAATATTAAGAGCTTTTTAAAACACATGCCAGTTAAACTGAAGAAGCACAATAGGACACACAGAACATAGACAAACAGATGTAAAACATCTGTAACTACAAAGTAGCATATACCTCATGAGGGTTATAATCTGGAGGTAACTTCTCTAGCATCTCATCAGCAAGACGTTGCACCACTGCTTCTCGGGATTCCCCTCCTCCAGTGCTGCTGTCTCTGGGCTGGATGCTAACTATTGTGCTTAACGTCTCATTAGCCAGGTTAGTCTGGTATGTTATGTCTGCATTAGGGTGAAGTCCAAATACCTTACAGGGGAAAAAAAAATAGGAAAAAAAAAAGTAATTTTCTTTCTAAAATTATGTCAATGAAATAATGTGTGAAAACGGGTAAACAAGGAAGAATATCTTCAGTAACACCCATTTAACTGGCCAAGAATCAAACTCAAAGTGTGCAAAAATATTAATACAGGCTGCATAAAGAATACCATTTTCATTCATATGAATAACTGACCTCCTGATTATCTTCATGTAGCAGGCTTTGGATCATGCTGTGAAGTGCTATCAAGCTGTCTGAACAGACTCCTTTCCACTGGTTCAGACAAGAGCTTGTTGCAAATATGTTGTAACTGGACACTGACCCCCCACCTTTAGCTCTTTGTCTCTACACATCTACTGCTGTTGTACCAGCTCAAGTAGATGTCCCTTTAATGATTAGACCGGTTACCATTTCTAACACATTTTGTTTTACTCAGTCTCTTAGGCTTATAAGGCATGCAGCACAGTGAATAAAGCACTGCCTGTATTAGAAGTACCTAAAAATTTTATGATTGTGAAATATTTAGGATATTTTATGGTTTAACTATTTTAGGCTTAAGTCTCCCACTTCTTACCTCCCCCTCTTCTGAAACTGAATTATTTTATTTAAGATGCAGCTAGCACAGAATTACTGCAAAGCTGCCCTTTCTCTGAATGAGAATAGCTTTCTCAGAAACTTCCACTGAAATATCAGTAAGTCTATAAATGTCAAGTTGACAATTGCAGCTCTTCTCCAGGAGGAATTGTTCTGTGACTTATTTCACAAGCCCCCATTTAATTATAGATATTAACTATCTCTTGCAAACTTTGAACCACAGATACCGGGAGCAAGTGGAGGCCTGAAAGAGGCTGTGACCCTGTGGAAGCCCATGCTGGAGCAGGCTGCTCCTGAAGGACTGCAGAAGGGATCCATGCTGGAGTCGTTCATGAAGAACTGCTGCCTAATGAAAGGACTCGTGGTGGTGAAGTTTGTGGAGGACTCTGGTGGGAGGGACACCGTGCTAGAGCAGAGGTAGACTGTGAAGAGTCCTCCCCTCAGGGAGGAGGGAGAGGCACAAATAATGTGTGATGAACTCACCAAAACCCCCAATCCCTGTCCTCCTGTGCCATTCAGTGAGAGGAGGTGAACTCCGGAGTAAAGTTAAGCCAGGAAGAAGGGGCAGACGTGGGGAAGGTATTTTATGATTTGGTTTTATTTCTCTTTTTCCTGCTCTGATTTGATTGGTAATAAATTAAAATAATTTCCCTAAATTGAGTTTGTTTTGCCTGTGATGGTAACTGGAGAATGATCTCTCCCTGTCCTTACCTTGTCCCACAAGCCTTTTGTTATGTTTTCTCTCCCCTGTACAGCTGAGGAGGGGGAGTGATAGAGGGGCTTTGGTGGGCATCTGGATTCAGCCATGGTCAACCCACCCCACCCTCTTCAGAGTCAGTTTTTATTCTGATCAGAAGTTGAAATTTGATCAAAAGAGCAAGGATAGTACAATCAAAAATACTGAGTCTTTCTTTCTTAATTCTCAAAATGTAAAGGAGATTTCTCAAAAATGTAAAGGAGAGGAAACAAAGACACACTGTTTTGACTAGCACAATATCCTTTGTGGAATGAAGAAGACTGGGAGGTTAAAAGCTTAAAGGTTTCCAGGAACAATTTTGACAGATTTTGGGATGACAAAAGAAAGTTGTATCTTTCTTCCTAATCTGTGAAAAAGTGAAGGAGAAAAAGATGTTGGCATTCCTGGACTTGATTCTATTTACAAAAAAGTCAAAGGTAAAATTCTCCTACATCAGACCATACATACAAATTTTTTACAGGCATCAAAAGACTTCAAAAGCACATTGCAGCATTGTCAGATAGGTTCCCAAGTTCTTAGAAAAGCAGATTCATGAAAGTAGCACCTGAAATACAATAAAGTCAAGGTTCACACGCTTCATGAGCTGGGCTCATGTGGATCCCACTGCTGCATTATCATGGCTGCATTTACCCTTGCTTGGAAAAGGTACATCACTGCCAGCACAAATACCCTTATATTCTGCTTTCACTACCTTCAGAGATTCAAAACTTTTCAAGATTATTTTATGAACTTAGAATCTTCTCACACAGCTCATTATCAGTAACAGAAAACCTGGGTTTTTTCAGTCCTATTTAATTTGAATAGAACTTACTTCCAAAGGCATTCATCAGCTTAATAGCAACGAGACAAAAATCCAGATCATTCACTTCTGTTCCTATTTCAACTAACTTCATCATGTGTGCCTGTACTAGAGGAAGGAGAAAGTCATAGTCTTTCAGTTAATGTGACCACTGCAGTATACACACACTGGTTGCAACCACCTAAGCCTCCTCTTCTCCAGGCCAAAGAGTCATAGGTCTCTTAGCCTTTCCCCATGTGACAGATGTCCCAGTCACTTAGTCATCTTCATACCCCTGCTCTAGTGTCAGTTGAGTAAGCTCATACCTTTATTGTGCTGGGAAGCCCAGAACTGGATACAATACTTCAGATATAGTCTTACTAGTGTTCAGCGGAATCATCCAGTTTTTTGAAGAAGACCTCATCTACCTCTTCCTGGTCAGACCCACTATAATGGCCTAAGTGTAACTCTTGACCTATAAATTCATGGTCGTGGAAAACACAGTTGATTAAATTATTGACCTGACAAAAACTCCCTTTAAAATACTGAAATATTTTACCTCAGGTGTATCAGTTGCTGGCAACTGCTCTATGTATTCGAGATAGTCTTCAACTGTTTTTCCTTTTGGAATAACATAATCTTTGTAGAAACAAAAGTTTTCACTAAACATATGCTCTCCAAACCACACTCTTGCAAATGTATTCAGCAGTGCTTTGTCAAGGTCATCAGTTACACGGCCTCCATACTGTACTTCTCCAAGCATATAGCGAACACAGGTCCAGTTCACTCCACATTTAATGTTCATATCATCCAAATGATTCTGAACAAATTGTACACTGGCTACGAAGTCTGCCTGATTAAATTCATAAGGAATATTCCAGCCCAATGGACCAAACTTTCGTCTTTCCTGTAAAATAGGTAGAGTTAAAGGCAAAAGGCTGAGTGATACCAATCGTGAAGGAAACATTGTGTGCAGAAGAATATGTGAAATATGCTAAGAACACGGTAATCCAGCTGTGGCTGTACTTCATCAACTTTAAAAAAAATTACTCCTTTCTTAATACACACAAGAGCAAATGTTTGATTAATTATCTGGTAGTAAAATATTTCTTCATTTATCATCATAAGTAGAGAGATGTGAACAAAAAATAGGAATATTAACTTTTTCACAGAGAAAAAAATCCTCTCTTTTAAGTGCAGCAAAACTGAGTCTAGGACTATAGTTCTGAATTTCAAAAATGAAGCTACTGTTTTAGGAAAGGATGTCCAAACTCATCAGCCATGACCATTGCCTGTGGTTCTCCTATGCACGAGGTATATTCACACCATTCATGTCTCTGCATGGTGCAGATGAAAGTAGCCAAAGCTACTTCTTACTGAATCAGTTACAGATGCAGCTAGCAGTATGTAGTTGTTAGGACAGTATCTGGTATTTAAAAATTCTTAATTTCCACGAAGAAAGAAGCGATAGACCAAAGACAAGCATACCACTAGCTTCCATTGGATCACATCTATCAACGCACAGGTGCCACAAAGTTAAATTAACTAGGGACCAAATACCAACTAAGGATGCTGGAAAATCTGTCAACAGAATGATGAAAAGTTGCAGCTGATCCATAAAGCACTTTCTTTAATGGAACTCTTGAATGGCAAGACCCGGAATAATTTTCAACCTTCATTTCCTCCTACAGGTTTTAGCACAGAAAGGATTTATATTCATCCTCTTAGCCCCTCTCGTTGTGAAAGCAGCAATTTTAAGACTACGGTTTTTCATCCTAAATGTTAAATTTTTATAACGTGTTCTTACAATTTAAAATATTAGTAAAAAGCTAGTTTGTTGAAATACAGATCACATAGCCATGCCCAAAGATTTTAAGAGAAGGGTACACTAATTGATCAATGGTTGACTGCCCTTTTTTTTACTCTGTAATACTATCCCAGTTGGAGGTACAAGATCAACATAACCAGAGTTCTAAGACAGTTGCAGTAATAGAGGCCTGTTGTTTTCTTTCTTATTTCATTCATATTAATTTATCAACATGAGTTTTCCATTTAAACGCTTTTTCATTTAATAACACTCTACGTTAATAAATGAAACATAGCTTCACGACAGAAGATAAGAAATGCATTTTGAAACCTGAACAGTTGTGTGAAGAAATGCTACAGCATATAACAATGGTTTCCACTGTGGCATGTTGCTCACTTCTAGATGATCCTGAGTAACAGCTGAGTATGTTCGTTTTAAGCCAGCTTTTACACCTAGAAAATATGTATAAAAATGTAATATGTGAGAAAAAAGTTGTATGGAAACCATAACTCCAACTTCTGTTAAAGCAGATTTCTCTATTCCAATTTAAAGTATCATCTTATTTATAGCTTCAAAGAATCTCTTTGAATCAATCATCTGCTCAGCTGGTCATAGCAGGCATACTATTTTATTTCAGTTAGATGATACACCAAATTAAATTGAGGAGTCTGGAAAGAATTACACTTAAGTAATCATATTCTAAATTTTATCAATAACAACTGAAATATAAATGTAAGTATTCAGCAACTATATAGCAATCAAAAAGAATATCCGAAAGTCTGTGTTTAAATATTTACATATAAAATGAGATTTTAGTTCTACCAAAGACATTTTTATTTATATTAACAATCTCAAAATTCTGTATGCAGCTTCTCAAACTGGCATACAGGCACCAAGCTGATGAGATGAGAACCTAAATTGCTAGTGGAAATACTAATTCTTGGGGATGTTTGTTTGAACACTGACATTTCACATCCCAGGAACCACCTTAGACAGATGATACCAATGCAATAGCAGCTTCTACGGATTATGTAAGCCCCACTACTCCCAGATGTTTTCAGGCAGCATTACTGAAGCACCATCTGTCTTTGGCAGACAACACCAAGCATGAGCTACTGACACCAGGTCCCTCTTATGATATCTTCCACCAAATCAGCTTAACACAAGTCTAAACAGACAGACTTCAAATGCAATGAGCAGACTGTCCAAGTCATCATACTTCCTATGACACAATAAAAGGACTTCTGTTTATTTCCTACTTGACAAAGATCCTGTAGAACAGTATTCAAACAGCTTTTCAAAATATTATAAGGGCATCATTAAAAAGTTCTAAAATCAAGATGGAGAAATTAAACAAAAGTGCCTTACAATGCTGGCAAGACAGAAAATTGCTACACCAGCCATATTTCTATTACTAAATGCAAGTTGTAAATTAACTATAAGCTGACTTCAAGTTGTAAATTGACTATAAGCTGACTTATGGAATAGCCTCCGGGAGCTACAGTGTTATCATTTGAATGATAAGGAGAGGGCTCAGTACAATAAAATGATGCTGAGCATCTGAATTGAAAACACAGGGAGGAAAAGAGAAAAAAGTAAGAAATTTTTGACAGCAGATGAGTAACTGCTCTTAAGAGTGGAGTATATACACTGAAACAGGATGTCTTTCACAAGATTAGTCATTTTGTAGACATCTTACTAATGTTCAAAGGAAGATGAATACTGAAATAGAGGGTTAAATGACTGAGGCCTTAAATAAGACCTTGGATAAAAATTCTCAGCTCCTACTGGCTCCGTTAAGTGGAATCAGTGGCAGCACATATATAAATGAAGGGCAGGTTAATGTGTTACGCAGTCAGTTAAAAGACAAAATAAGTGTAAGGCGTGAGAATGCAAAACCCACGTTGTTTTGTACCTTGTGGGGGTTCATTAGTAAATTTGATAGAGGACTGTAAAAGATTAATAGGAAAGTCTGGGTGAGATTCTGTAGTGATCCAGGCCCTGAAACCTTCACACATAGATTCTGTTGTTGTGATGGTGTCCATTAATTCACTAAGAAACTCCAGGCCAAGGTGGCAGTTCTGTAGAAGGAGCCATCCTCCATCTTGCATGCACTGACTTAACAGGCGCCTTGCATGGACTTCTTGGCCTTGACCCATTGAAATGGCACAGCAGGGAATGTTCTGGATGGAAAAAAAAGAATGTTTATTTTCTATCGAGTTCTTCAGAATGATTATACACATTGTGTATTCTTTCTGTAGCTCCATGTGTAGTAACATTTTGCCATAAAGAAAATTACTAAAACAA
This sequence comes from Phaenicophaeus curvirostris, assembly GCF_032191515.1. NCBI lineage: Eukaryota > Metazoa > Chordata > Aves > Cuculiformes > Cuculidae > Phaenicophaeus > Phaenicophaeus curvirostris. Next base: position 7,678,684 of record NC_091394.1, on the reverse strand, counting down.
TAGAGATTAATCATATTAAAACAGAGCAAACAGAAAAGCAAAACCCTCCAAGTTGCTCTCATCTTCCACCTGCTAAAAGAAAACTACACCCACTGGACATAATCTCTTTTTGCAGGACTGACAAAGTCAATAGCATAAGACAACTGAAACATTTTTCCCTTTCTTTTTTCCCACTTTCCCAAATAAAGCAGGACATACAGCAACATAGGTACCTGATTGTTCTTTTTCCTATGATGTGAACTATCTCGAGATGGAAAGATATTAAGGGTCCACATAATAACTAATGCACAGAGTAAAGCCAATAATTTTGGTGTTTTTTTTACTGTCTAAACATATTTACTTCATCCAACAGAGAATGGCCAAGGAAGCAAGTAGGGCAGGAAAGACTGGTTGACATGAAGTCATTCTTTAGCAAACCTCCTGTATTGTTAAGGCAGCTCTGGAGCCACTGATTCAAAGGATTCTAGTTCAGAGATCTGGCAGCTCTAGCTAGTTTTCTAGCTGTTAGTTTTCTGGATTCAGAAGAGACAAAGCTCATAAATGCAAACATGAGAATACTGGACACTTATGGAGTCTTTCCTCCAAAGGCAATGGGAGAATCCAGCCAGTTGTTCGGAAAACCAGAAGATAATACAAGCTCTCACAAGGGAATCTGAAAAAGCTGCCTAGGTTGTGATCAGGACTGTACAAGTCTGTAAGTAACAGACCCCCTGTTATTTACTGTTCTTGCTACCCCTGTTCTTGTTAAGTAACTAGATCTTACGATTCCAAAGTTTAAACGCCCAGGTGAAAGTTAGATCCTAAACTTAAGCACTATTTTTCACAGGCAAATAAAATAAGAAAAGCCTGATTTTCAAAGAGAACAAGTGTCTAAACTTTATAATCAATAAGCTAAAGATATTTGTGAGTGCTCTCCACTTTTGCAAGTGTTACTTTGCATGTAGAAAATCCTGCACCTCTAAATGAGCAAGTATTCTAACAGGGAGGAAAATTTATGGAGATCCATTGTGAATAACTTTGTCTTTGGAAAATTATACTTGTGTCTACATTGTCAACCATAAAACATAAAGCACGGAGTGCCATAAAGTGATGCCGTGCTGTAGGAAATGCTGCATGTCTCACTGAACGATAGGGTCACCAAATTAGTTTCTCATGTCACTATATTTGTGATCTTTATCTGTATCATCCTGTAGTTGTCATTACTGCTAACTCCTACAGTCAACGTGACACAGTGTAAAATACACTTTGTTCTTCTAGCTACGTAATGGACTATCATAGTCTGCTGAATAAAGACAGAGGGCTTATTGGAATCAAATCACTTGAAAAAGCAAGAATGTAGCACTTTCATTCCCTCAGTAAATACATTTTGGCTACTAGTCCAAAATGTACTTCCAGAAAACACTGGTATGAATATAAATATCATCATTCAAATTTCTATAAAATGTGGAAATACCATTTCTAGTTCAAAGGATAGTTTTAAATGTCTTTAACAACTCTAGCAAATTCAGTTTAGGATACCTTTGATTTTGCAAGACGTTCTATATTTTCAGTGGGGTCAGAACCCACAGATAAAAAGCACATCAAAGGTGTTCGACAGTCACTTTCCATCCACATTGCTTCCATTTCAAGAATAAATCCATCCGCGTATTTCTCTCCAAGAGATTCTGTAATGTAGTGTCGAGCCTAAAAAAACACGTTACCAGAAATATATAACTTCTGTTTTTTTAATTCAGCATTAATCACTGATGTAGAAGTTGCCAATAAGCATATTGGGAGGAAAATACTTTCTAAACTTCCATTTTCAACTTTGGTGTTATACAAGTTTCAGTGCACAGGAGGCAACCACTGCAATTCTCAGATAGCAAACTCAAAGAAAGAAAAGAAAGAATTCTGCTCACACAACAGTCATCCTGTGAACATTGTTGCTGAAGGATGCTAAATGTTGGCTTTTTTAAAAGAACTAAAGAAATCCATGCAGAATAGATCCACTGTTGGCCCAGATATTGCCCCTAAAGTACTAACTGCTAAAGCTTGGTGGATAGCCAAACAAAAGAGTTTCTTTATACCAGCCCCATTCTTAGCTCCTCTAAGCATGTATTGTTGACACTGTCTCTGCAGCACAGGAGATTAGACAGATCTTTCATCTGACCCAGTTACAATCTTCCCTACATATTGACAGAACTTCAAACAGAAATTCTCCTGTCCAGTCGTTATCCAATTCAAGTCTCTCACGGTGAATATCTATTTCTACTAAACATAAACACAGCTCAGACTTTATCCTTAAAGGTCAAACCTTCTCTATGCCTCTACTGTCTTCTTCTCACAGACATTTTCTAAAAGGACTTCTAAAGCTATCCTGGCGTATGAAATGCTTTTGTGACAGACGTCTTTTTCTGTGCTAGTGTAAGCTACTGGCACAGATTCTGAGGCATGTATTACAGTGAGAAATACCCTGGAACAAGGTGGGCTGAGGAAGACGCCAATTCCAGAAAAAATAACTCAATCATCCACTATTAAGTGTAACTTCTGCCCTAGCAAATAGGTAAAATCTCTTAATACTTGGTGAAACACAACAAGGAAAGAAGAGATAAAGAAAACAATAACAAAAAGGATCACCTATTTCCTCAAAAATCCAAAGAAACCATTGTTCAGAGGTGTTCTTTCTCAAGGATGATTGTGCCAGACAATAAGAATACTGATAAATAAATGCTGATAAATAAATGCTTTATTATTTAGCCTGTTTAAATTGGGACAGATGGAGCTCCCATACTTCTCTCTTATTTACCAGCTGAAGAGAAGAAAAATATGGAGGTGTTCTTGAGGAAAAAGAGGCCAGTGAAAAAATATTGTCCCCTAAATATGCTATCATGACATGTAAAGCTGAGATATGCAGGAAATCAGAAGTGCTATTTTCCAGTGTAGCTAAAGACAAAGTGAAAAGACAATACTCATAGGCTCATACATCTCTTTTAGACCTACATCCAGAAGAAAAATCCAGATATCAGAGACTGTGAAGAAACTGCTGGACAGTCTTAATGGCTACCTCCTATGGGCAAATAAACAGTTTATCTGCTATTTTAGTGCACCTGTCATCAAAGTAAATTGTTCTCTTTCCACTTCTCTGAAAAAACAGAGATGTATCTTCTGATTCACTGGAAGACTGCAATTGCTTTACAGATTTCATGATTCCACTTCAAAAGTGCCACACAAAAAGAATGGTATTCATACAGCTCCAACACAACTCATTTCATGTTTTGCAATGCCCTTTCTAATTCAGTGCAACTAAATAAAAAAATATTTCTTTCACATATAACTATTTTAAGGATTTCAATTCTGATTTTCAGAATAGCTCATTTTGCAAAAAATACTACAATAAAAACAAATTCAGAGAACATAAGTTTGGAAATAGCAGTTCTACAGGACACACAACATGCCATAATCATTACATGAAAGCATATCCTACCTGGGCAACAGTGTGATCAGGGCACCAGCTACGGACAAGGAGTAGTTTACGGAATTGATCCAGTAAGCTGTCATATCCATCAGGAATAACAGCTTTTTCAGGTGCTTCTTCATCAAACCAAGCTTTCCAAGACTTCTCATTCCTAACAACTTGCACCAGCAATTGATTAAAAGGGTTCAAGCTAGATAACTGCACAAGATTGAGCCATGTCATGTCAAGGATCCACTTTTTAGGTTTTGGTTCCACAGAGTTCAGATCCAAGCTGGCACCTCCTGCAAAGTGAAAAGCATTATAGAGAAAAACAAGCATTGTTATACAGAAAAATGATAAGTAATAAAAAATATTTATTTCTATAATTCAGGAAGTAAAAATCTTTGTAAGCCAGGACACAGAGACCTAGAATTCACATGGAAAAGTCAACAAAGACACACTGAGGAATCACAGAATAGTTAGGGTTGGAAGGGACCTTAATGATCATCTAGTTCCAAACCCCCCTGCCATGGGCAGGGACAAAGTGCCTTTAAGTGCCTCCTAGAGGTGAAATCCAAGCAATTTTTCTGCTGCTTTTTTTCCCATCTATAGAGTTGGAATAAAACTTGCCTACCAGAAAGGATACTCAAGTCTTCAAACCAGATGCAGAAAGGACCTATAGTTAATCTAATCTCCCTTCACCTAGACAACAGCATAAACCAAACATGGTGCATTCATTTCCAGAGCTGTGCAACTTCAACAGCCTCTTATCTCAACCACCAATCCAGCGTTGTACCCATTTGAGCCTGCAAAACATCTAAGTCACAGATGAACATCAAATCAATGTTTGCAAAGCAAACTGTGATATTTGAATGGCAAGTACCTGACTGTACTTATCTTGGTATCTGATTGTACCTACCATATATTGGAGATAGTAGTGTCCACTCCCATCAAATTTTATAAACTTTACTAAATTTTTCTTTTGTCACCGTGTCTGAGTAGTGACGTGCAGTAGTGACATAATACAATATAACAATGTTTTATAACACCTATCAGATTTTCACTTTTTCCATACTGATACTTATATGTGGTACTGAGCCCTCATGCAATCACGTGCCTACTCACCAGCCATCAAAAGAGATTTTGCTGTCTGTCTCCAAGTTCACAAACATAGGTATGTGGCAACTCAAAAAAGAGACACATATGAGAAAACTATAGGCTGTCTTGCAAAGTAATGACTTCTTTTTCCCGTTTCACAATGTAAATCAGCTAACTAGCCCCATCTAAGCATCATTTTGATAATTAATAATCTATAGCGTGCTTGTTTTAGAAAATTTGTCTCTTAATTCCTCCTTGGGCTATGTATGCTTCCAAATATCAGTTAAAAAACATTAGATCCACTGGATACAACATATTGCTAGTCCAAGAACAGCAAAATCTGAATTTGGCAGTTCATAGACATATATAAATGGGAATATTTTTAGAGAAATTACCTTTGATCAGTGTCTCAAACTCAGTGTGTGAAATTTTCTTGGCCTGCAAGTCAATCTTCAGTGCCAGAAGCAATGTAAACAGGAATCTGTGATTTTCATACAGGCCTCGAACTGTGTACTTGAAGACTTCATAGGTGAGATGCTCGATTATGTATTCTACCCTTTTTGCTGTGATCTGAGATTTCCGAGATCTTTCCACTGATAGGTTAAAAATGCCAAGGAACTGCCGTAAGGATGTTTGGTACATGACATTAACCAAGCTCATTTCCACGATTAGGAAATACAGGATGCTACCACGACAAGCAACAGGACGATACTCTTCACGAGCAGTATTGATTTTCACCTCTGTCTCCGCTGCTATGTTTAATTTTTCACTGACCTTAAAATTAATGGAAAAGACCGTGAAGATTAAGTCACGTCACTTGTGATTTATACTGCACAAGCAAAAAGAAAAGGTCTTGATTAAGATCACTATGGTATTTTTAGTCAAGGTTTGCTTCCCTTTGTCAGTGTTTTAATACATGCATTATGTCTTCATGTGTTCAAACCAAGCACAATGGGATTTGATTCAAACTCACACCTTCAAAGTATGCCTGGAATATAAAGCAGTATCCAGGTAATAGTTTAATTTTGCAATGCTTTATGAAGAAAAACCGATAGCGTTTCTACTATTTTTTTGTTAAGAAGTCAGACATTATGTAGTGGCTCTGAATAGAAAAAGCAAACCCAGAAAAAATATTTGTCTGCTAATAATCTTTAAATTACAATTACAAAATGTATCTGTAATGCATTAAAAATTCACCTCTTCTGCTGTTGTTTTAGTGATTCTTAGGACTTCTATCAGAGACTCATCTTCAACCAAAGAGCCTTCTGTACTGGTTAGACGGAAGAGTAGATTATCCTCAAGCTCCTGCATTTTCCTCTTGTTAGATGTCACTTCTTCCATCAGTTTGACTCTCTCTGCCTCCAGTTCCTGTATTCAGAAATATGCCTTAGAACATTTAAGATTAATTCAAAGAAAGGTTCCTTATAATGATACAGAAAAAGTGATTTCATGCATGACAGGTTGGGCGCTTTGCCGCTTTTTCTATAAAATATTGAAATATTATACATTATATGCAAAAGAAATTTATACGTATATTGCATTTCTTTTATTAATGTAGCATACTGAAGAGTAAAAACACATCAGAATTACCAGGAGAAGCTTCTTTATAGTAAGATGGACAAAGCACTAAAGCTACAGTATTAGGGAAGCTGCCTGGATGACCTTTTCCATTTCTAAGCTCTACGACTCTCGAAGTTTGCAAGATACACTTCTCTACTGCTTAAAAAATAGGAATGTTACAATTGTTACCTATGTCATATAGAATTTTTATGCTATTTCTACAAAACAGACAATGACACAGGAACAATGATGGACATTGAGGCATCTATACTGCACAGGTTAACACAGTTCAGGGATACCCTTGCTGGCTACCTTTACTTAATCAAGTCAACATTCCTGTAAGAAAAGGGTAGTTAATAAAACCAGCCTACCTACAGAATGGGGCTACAGAATGTAGCTCTGTGGAAGATACAAATAACTGCATCCCAAAAGAGAAGAATGACAAACATTAGTCATTCAGCTTCAAATTTTCTGCATTTTCTCTTCTTTCTTTACCATTAATGCAAAAAAAGATTAAAATTACATAAAAGGCATAGTTCTACAGAACACTCAGACTTGCATTTAAATATACATATTTAAATTTGAGTTTAGGACATGCTTAGTTTAAGAACAGGCACCTTACCCATTCTATTTGTAAACCTGTAAAAACTATCTTTCAGAAAATTAGGAAATATATCCGATGCCAGGTTCTTGTTTGCAAGAGCATATCATGACCGCATTTATCAAAACCAAAAAGAAATGGTTCTGAACACAAACAGTGGCAGCAACTTCATTATCATAGTGTGAAAAGACGCTGATAACATTTTTTTCATATAGTTACAGGAGCAACCTTTAAAGTTGAGAGGAATAAACACTTCTTTGAACATATATTTCATTGATTACTACAGTAATTTTAAGGCCTTGGTTCTGTTAACTATCACTTTAGCTCAGTGATCATAAACTCGTCTTCTTGTATGTAACAGAAAACCTCTTTTTCAGATTCTCTCTTCATACTCTGTCTCTCCTTTAGACTAGAATCATCAGCGCTCTATTGGCTCCAGCTATCTAGATCAGGGCATTCACCTCTTATTGAGATGAAGCAGAACAACCATGATTTCTTCATATTTACTAAAAGGAAGGAGTTTAATAAATGTTGATCTCCTGCAACCACGTCCCTCTGCAGCAAGTAGTGCTGATACTAACCAGCTACCCTTGCAGCTCTCTTCCCCTAATACACAGCACTGGATGAATATTTTTAATTGACTGTATTTTTGACCCAAAATGCAGTCTAGTGTTGATACATATATTCAATATGAATTCTCTAACATTTTTTTTCCAGGAAAAAAATACCAACCACAGAGCAAGGGTATCTGTATGGGAGATGACTTTTATATATAGGTCATGAGAAACCTATTGGCTTCTATCTTAATTTAATGAGGAAGGAAGAAAATACTTCATTTTAGTGTAATTGGACAGTAACATTCATGTATTTATTGGTCTGACTGCATGTGCAAAAACCCCAGTGCTTATGATGAATTCAGTCCTAAGCTTTTGGATAACCAGGTTTAAATTAGAACACACAAAAAGAAATGGAAATGATCTAGGAATTAAAATTATTGTGGATGATGCCTCCAATTCAATATTATGAAATCAAAGTCCTGAAAAATACCCAAGAGACAATTTTCTTCCTTACATTTGCTTCCACATCATCAATGGAAATTTTATTTAGAGTAGAGTCAAGTAAGTGTTCAGGGCTCCTTAAAACTCTCATATCCCCTTACTAGAGCCTGGCTGGCAAAAGTAGTTCAAGTTCATAAGCATTTTTTCATGTAATTTAAATTAAGTGTAAAATGGACTTCAGAAATAAAAGAGGTTTCAGACTGAACAAGGAGCCTTTGCTATATATGAAGGAATAAAGATGCTCTATGTATGTCATGTATATCCTTGTAATGTATTTTTAATGAATTATTTTCTTTCTTCTCTTTCCAAGGCCAGCTCTTAAATTAAATTTAGGTTCCTCCATTCAATTAAAAACCAGATCCACATTCCCTTTCAAAAACTGCATAACCCCCTAAATTTTCATTCAAATTTGTTCTTGCATTTGATTTCAACCAAGATAGTGGGTATATCCACTTAACGTGCAGATATCAAGCAATCTTTCTCTATATATGAACATTGCAAGCTATTAGATACCTGTTTTTCTGTGAGGATGACACAGCCAAGAAGCTGATCTTCCAGCCCTTTCATAGTAACAGTAAAGTCAATCACAGTTGTCCTTGCACTAGTTTCTGGAGTATAGGCAGGATTAGCCAATTTTGTCGTCATATAAAGGGTAAACCCCTTCTTCACATCTATCTCCTTGTCACCTACTTTCACCTGAAAATAAAACATATTACTCAATTTTCAAAAGGTGAAATCAGAAAAAAAGTTATTTTATCCAGCAAAAAACAGATAAACTCTTACGTTACATTTTCATCTACACTTTTTCAGCTTTCTGCTTAAGGAGTGAAAAAATCCAACCCCATAAGTTCACTACTCATCTTTCTAATTGTCGTGAAAGTGTGACTCTCAGCAGTATCCAGACTACCAGACACCCAGCAACAGTCTTACTGTTTTTAAATTCCATAATCACAATTCATCTTACTTTGTGTGCTGAACCAGATTTTATGAAATTTTTTTCCAAGATGTTATCTAGAGCAGGATCAAGTTCCTCTCCAACATCTTCAATTAACAAAGGTCGCCCAAGAGACAAGCAATCTTCTATATAACTTCTGAAGTACTTGTGGTTCATAGTTGTAACCTAGGAAGATTGGTTCACAATATTGCATGCATTTGCAAACACATAGAAAACACTATAAAATCTATTGCACCTTTCAAAAATTGTACTCATCCTGGGTTATCTACACAAATTATTATGTTTTAAGGACCACATCCACCTCTGCTGAAATGAAAGGAAGTTTTGTTTTAAGCTTTACAAAATAGTTCACACTTCTTTGTTGTTATGTATTTATTTATTTATCTACATTATCTATCTAATCACTGTAGTATCTTAAAATCTTTTAAAATATTAATGGATTTATGCTCAGAACACTTAATGTGAAGTAGGGAAATATTTATAGGGTTCAGATAGGGAACCAGTGTTACATAGGAAGCTTGGTCTCAGATCAGATGTTGAATTTCCAATTCAGTTCCCATTTCACAATATGAAGTCTTAAAATTGCTAAAACCCACATAGACTCTTCTCAATTATTTAAACTTAATAAATTCAACATAAGCCTTTGAGATGATAATCGAACAGCCACATGTTAAGTCATGCTTTTGGGGGCTTTTTTTAACCAGAAAAAAACCTAGAATAGAAACATTTTTAAAATAAATCCTTCTCCTAAAGTCAGTGCTCTTTGAAAATGGCATAATTAAAAAATCTTGAGGCGCATTATACAGTCTTATAACAGTATATTGTTTAAAAATTAATGCTATGTTCCATCACTCTGCACTTTTAGCTTTGTTACAACCTTGGCATGTGTATCCACTAAAATGGCATGTTGCCTATATTTTTAGTCCAAATGAAACTGAGGGATGAAGCTAGTGTCCTAGTAACCAACAATATAAGCCTAACAGACCACAGCAAATTACAATATCTCAGATGTAAAGGCATAATCTAAACATTTGGGGGTGTAGAGTCTTGCCATAACTCTTCTTCAGATTATTCTTCTTCAGATTCTTCTAACACATCCGATACCTCAGCTAGGATGTCTAAAAGCCCATAATTGACTGAATTTTCATCAGGAAAGCTTCCTCTGCATTTAGAGGCTGTACCTGTGCGTATCCAAAGCCATGTAGGATTTAAGACTACGCAGTACTTAAGTCCCTTCAGGATTCACAAATGCCATGGGCTGAATATTCACACATACTGACCACAAGGTAAACCCAGTAGACATTTTTCTCTGGCCCATCAGCTAAAGATCATCATCGGTTTTAATGTATGAATAGTGAGGAAAGAGGAAACAGTATTTTAATCTCCCAGTCCCTGCTTTGTGAGTATGTGATATAATTTCCTTATGCAGCTACTGGACCAGGGAACAGAACCTGTGTGTTCACAGTCTCCTTCTGCAGGCTGTATGCTGACACACGGAGAGAGCAGACACCTGGAGGGTGGACAATACAGACTCTGTAGGACACTTTAAAATTACTGTGGAAAAGCCTACAGTACAGCAGAAAGAGCCAGTGCAAGTCCCTAACTGAAGGGAGTGTTCCAGCTCAGCTTGGAAGCTCTCTGAAATCTTCAGTAAGAGATGTAAGTCTTAAAGAGGGTGAAGATGAGATACATCCTACTGTTTCTTGTTGGTTACTCACACTAACATTTCTTGATCCAAATTTTGGGGGACAAAGTAAGGTCTAATGTAATTTAGCAGAAGCCGGATTATCTACTGTAAGGCAGTAGATTTCACAGACCCACAAAATGTCTAAATTCTTCTGTGAATACAACTCATACATTTTAGAAGAGCTTTTGATCATACTTTTAATAAAGGCATTCATTTTTCCAGGGTCTTTGAATGCTGTACATTATTTTTCAGTCTCTTCTCAGTCAATACTTCCCATTTCTAGCTGCATTTCCACACCATTTTTTGAGCACATTCAACTTATTAGAAATTGGATTTGCCTTGAAGAACCAACTGCCTGATCCTGTCTGGTCTTAATTTTGCATGTCATTTACTTCCGTCTACATTTCTCTTTCTCTATGACAAGTAATTAAGAGAGTCATCATAAAAATACATATGGCATAACATATAATTCCAATTTGCTCTAGAAACTGTGTTTCTGGGAGATGACAAATCAGTACAGCTTATTTCACCCTTATACAGATAGTTCACAAATTTTGTGCCAGTCTTGTTTTAATTTCTGCCTAACTGTATACCATAAATATCAGATTTACAATTACACTTGACCACAGTACAATGACAGCAAAAATAGTTTGCATTGCTAACTACAATGTGAAATGACACACACATAGAAATATTAAATTAACCATTTACCTGGAGTCCATTATTCTTTTCCTTATTTTTAATCCAGACCTTTCCTTGACCTTGTGGATCAATCAACAAAGGATACCTAGATGATTTTGTGACAATGATGCCATTCTGAATTGAAAGGTCATCATTCGGAAGACCCTGGAGGTTCCATTCACCCATTGTACCATTGTCAACAAGCATACCAGTCAGGTTCAGGTCCTAATACAAAATATGTAATTATAAAAGGAGTACCAGTTAGAGGAGTTATACTAAAATGTTTGATGGAAGGTTTTTCTTCTTACTTTGATCATAATGCATGACAGAATGTATTTGGTAGTTGCTGTTTATTGTTTCCTTTCTTTAAAGTTTAAGACCTAAATCACTGAAGTCAGGCAATCATGAAAGTGAATTGTGTTGAGGCTTTGATGTCCATTAAAGAATGTTAGAGGAACTCTGAATTCAGTTCCATATTTAGAGGAAGGGCTGTCTTTGTCACAAGAGCTTCCTCCAGCTGTAAAGCTGTGAAGTGCCCTCCAAGTACATATATGAATACTGGATTGTTTCTATGAGACTTGGAGAAGAAAAAAGAGATGTGCTGTGGATCAATAACCATGAACTACCATGGAAAGTTACGTGTTGACTAACCTGCTATAGTTGGTTCACTATGAACAGTGACTGGCCTCTCAAGAATGTGTACGTGAAGAAAAGAGTGCTTAAAATCACAAATCAAGCTGTCCAAATTAGAAAAGTGGCTTAATAATTATATGAGTTTAAAAAGAATAAAACTGAAGGGTTGGAGTTTTTTTTTTCTCCATACATTTTGTACTCAAGAATTCCTTTTTGTGAGCTTTCTCTACAAACATGTTTAAAGGGAAAGAAAAAGTCTGCAATTCCTGCAAAAATCACAGAATTCAGCATCTGAAGCCTAAAGCAAAATTTCAGCTACTGTGAGACTTTTGATAGAGTCATGAGAGTTAGAGATACCAGTGGCTGTAAGACTCAAAAGCTTTTTTACCCCTTTGATATTTTTGATGCTCTAATTATTTAAGAATCTGAACGAAGCAACACAAACTATTCTCAGAAGGCACAGAAACTTTAAGAATCCCATTTCCATTTGTGAAAAGGACAGTAAAGCATTTAAAACCAAAATTTTCAGCAATTTGAACCTAAAACTATACTTAGCTCCTTAAACAGAAATGTAGCTTCTAAACAGCTTTGAATTCTTTCTTACTGCAGCAGTAACTGTCAGTCACACTGCATCTCTGAAATTTAGCTAATTTAAGTGCCCAACTACACAGATAGATAGCTAATTTTAACCAGCTCTCTTTAAATTGGTATAGCTAAATGACTCATACACCCACAGCCAGTTAGTCTGTGACAAAGGCAGATGTCAAGCCTTTTGCTTGAACTGAAAAGCTGCTTTCTTTTCTGCGGTGCAGAGTAACAAGAGAAGCCCATATGCTGCCTTTTGTGAGTACTTAATTCACTGGAAAAAATTAAACTTCTCTTCTGCACACTAACATTGAAATCATAATCTTGTCTTAAATGGCAACTATCTAAAAAAAAATGGTAATCATGGTTTGAAACTCATTAATTATGGTTTTCTCTGTCCATATGAAAAAAAAAAACAAACCAACATAGAAACAATCAAAAGGTATTCCTCAAATTTTGAAGGATGCAGTTGAATAGTAATGTGGTCGGAAGACCTCCACAGAGACAGAATTCTAGTTCTCTATGTCTTGCTTTTTAAGGACATTATACATCCAAGTTCTTACCTTTAAATGGTAAGAATCTTGACAGATATTCCCCAAGGTAAGCAGCTTTTAAGAACATTTTGTACACTGAATTTGAGAAAGAGCCTCCATGGGATGAATGTATGTAGGATAACTCCCATACCACATTGGTAAAGAATCTTGCCTGAGACTACACTGCTGCTGGTAGATTGTGGCAAAAAAAGAGCAGGATTCATGTAAAGGAACCTGCCTTGTATCATAGTCCCAGCAAGCAGATTGTTCTCTTTATTAAAGGTAGTTATGTGGTGTGTCAGGTACTGAAGCTGCATGATGAGACCATAGCTGAAGCAAGGTAAACCAAGCTTTACAAAATCCAGGTTTTGTTTCACTTAATCATCTCAACAAGACACTTCAGGTTAAACCAAATTAAATAGTACGGTTACACAGCAGGGGGTACGACAAGAGGTTATTAACTGATAATATGTGGAAGTTCTTAGATGATACTTCCTTGTTCAAAATGTGCAATGGTCTTTTCTATAATTGCTTGTAAGAGTATTTTTATGTCAAGAGCTAATCTAGCTACATTAAGGACAAAAGTGTGAAGCTTCATAAAGGAAAAGCTGTTTAGTTTAATTTTACAGATATTTTCTGGCAAATCTTGATTACTGAAATGTAGTACTTAAGTAATCGTAAATGAAAATAATCAAACTTTGTATTCCTACATGATTTTGTTGTGTTCAAAATGTAATATATTAAGAACAGTAGGTTTAAAAACTTACGATGCAATATGTCAGAAATACAAAACATATGAAAAACCTTTCATTCCAATTCACCCTTTATATTCTAGATTTACGCTCAGCCTGAAAAGTAGATATCTAGAGAGAGATCAGATTTTTAGTGGCAGCACATGAGACTGTAGATGGCCAAAGTGGAAACAGAATAAATCTTGCTGGGTCCTTGGAAGATGGTGGTCACATAACTACCACCCAACCCAGAATGCACAGACAAATCTCCCCACCTCTGTGCCATCCTGTGGGCATAACCTGGGAGCTGCTGTTTCAAAGACTGCCTGGAAAACTATAGGAGCACAGCAATGCCAGTTGTGGGGCAGTATCCTCACATATTCCTAAGTCATGCTTTGTAAGCAGAGAACTTAAATGCTGAGGGAGACACACAACTGGTGTTTTATTCAATACGCGTATTTACCACTTTCATTAAATGCTAGATGTGGCTAATTTGCTTGACTTTATGACTGAAATTATGGACACAACATTGTATCTGCAAAAAAACCCACCAGACATGCAGGAAAATTGTGGCTACCTGATGGAACTCCCTACGATAAGGTGAATCTATTCTAAGCTGGTGAATTTTACTCTGTTTCCAATATCAGCTGACCTCAGACAGCATCTCTCTCTCAGATTTGCCCGAGCAATGGCCTATATACCAATCTTGCAATGCATGACAGTATAAAGAGAATCTTAAAGCACACCTTTTTAGAAGCTTGGTTGTTAAGTGTTTGGATTTTTTTTATTTATTAAAAATTTGATGGGATGTGACAACCTGTAAATAATCTTCCAATTATGTACTTTCCTGGAACAGAATACTCTGAACACTATTTCTCTGCAAGGCAAAGAGTAAGGTCAGGACAGAGCAAGAACACTTACGTTACTGTATGGAATCTTGCTGTTGTCCATCTCTTTCTTCCACAATTGGAGCAGCAAATTCCTGTACTCCTGATTAAAGGGTCCAGAATAGGAGAGAAAACCCGTAGCCAGAAGAACATTTCCCACTAAATTGATAATTTGATTTTGAAAGTTTTTGCTGCTTGCTGTCCAACGAAGCTGTACGCAAAATATTATAAACAAGTTAGATCAAGCAGGCACAAAACTAACCAAAATATTTAACTTCAGAATTTATCTCTTTCTAGCAAATAATTGTTCTTCAAACCAGGAATATTTTTGGCTTTAAATTGTTCTTTTCAGAAGTAGAAGTTTTCTTGGAGGAGATGGTAACCACTCAACTGAGTAAAGAAAAAGCATCTTTGCCAACAGGCTGGCCAGAAGTGCTTTAAAGGGGAACCAAGTGGGAGGGAGAGGATGACCAACAATCATGTGAGGAAGTGGAGGAGTAGGCTGGCAAAAAAAATGTGTAGGGTGGGGACCCTGTAATCAATAAGAGGACTCACTAATTGAGGACCACCCCGCACATATCCACATAAACAAAGAAGTGCCTATCAGACAGAATGGTGTGGATAGCTTTCATATTGCTTTTGGGAAGTTAACACAGATGGGAACCTCTCTGAAGCGCTTGCACACTAATGTGCACGGCATGAAGCACAAACGAGGAGCTAGAGGTCTTGTGGTTGCAGAGTCATGATCTCATGGGGATCATGGGGACACAGTAAGGAGGCTTCCACAACTGGAGTGCTGCAATAGGTTTTCCAAACAGGCTTGTTTGGAAAGACAGGATGTGGAGAAGAAGAGGGGAGGGTTTTTTTATGCGAGGGCTGCTGAAATGCATGGAGCTCTTCATGTGAGACTCTGGGATGGGTGATGAGATGGTTGAGAGCTTATTGGCTAGGATTAGAGGGCAGACCAACATCGGTAACGTTGTGTATGCCTGTTACAGACGATATGATTAAGAAGAAGTAGATGAGGTCTTTTTCAGACAACAGGAAGAAACCTCACATTCACAAGTCCTGGTCCACATAGGGGACTTCGCCACTGTGATACCTTCTGGAGGGACAACATAGCAACACACAAGCAATCTAGGAGGTTTTAAGGAGTGCAGCAACAGAAAATTCTTAGCACAGGTAACTGAAGGTAGTCTGCAGAACACAGACTTGCAAACAAGAAATAAATGGTCAGGGATGTAAAGGTTGGGGGCAGCCTTGGCTGAAAGAATTGAAGTAGTTTAGCCTTGAGAACAGACAGCTCAGGGGGAATTTTATCAATGTGTACAAATACCTGATGGGAGAGTGTAAAGATGATGGTGCCAGACTCTTTTCAGCGGCACTCAGTGAAAGGACAATAGCACAAATAGAAATACAAGAAATTCTAATTAAACACACAAAAACTTCTTTTTTCAGTGGGAGTCGTCAAGGGCTGGAACAGGTTGCCAAGAGGGCTGCAGGGTCTTTATCTTTGGAGGTATTCAAAATGCAGTTGGGTAACGCTCTGAGCAACCTGCTCTATTTGACCTTGTTTTAATCAGGTGGTTTGAGTAAGATAACTTCTAGAAATCCATTCCAACCTCAATTATTCCATGATTTTGTGATATTCTGAACACTATTTTTGAGTTTTACTTCTTTCTCTCCAGATTTCTCTTCCCTTCCAACTACTCTGCATGTAATCTGGGTAAGGACCAATATATTTTAAATTTAGAAAATATGTATTTAATCCAGTATCAGTTTTGCCCAAGTCTCAGTACAGTAACTTCCAATCTTGGTGTAGCTTTAAATTTTGAAATTCACTGGAAAATATTACAAGGCATCTAACATTTTTGACTGATAAATGTCGAAGTACAGCTATGCAAACAAATGCCAAAGTGCCGGCCTCGCAGGACACAATGGTTGAAGTCAAAGCTGTCGTCAGTTTTGACTGAGGGAAATCAACCAAGGAATTATCCAAGCAAATAATCAGACTAGAAAAAAAAGAATATCCTGCTTGTTCTGGAAACCTTCAGGTTCTCTTGGAAGCCGAAGCCAGAAAAGTCTGCATAGGAAAGGTAAATTTCAAGCTCAGTGCAAAGGATAACAATTATCCCATAATTCTAAAAGGCTCCAGTAGAAATCTGAACTTCAAATATAGTTCAGAACATTCGTCAAGCTTCAAATTCCTGTTCTTGTATACTTGGTGAGAAAAATAGAATAATCCTTCTTATAAATATTTTAGGGTAATTATTTAGGTTAAGCCTAATTTTTCTTCGTATGAAAGCTAAAAGGAATTTGGATCTGTGGTTTTAAATCTGTACTTTATCCCAATACAAGCCACATGATATGACATAGATCTTCATACAGAAGAATTAAGAAAATAAAACTCTTTTACTTTGTTAGATACATGAAGTTCAAGTAAAAAACATACATATAAATAAATTAGTGTCATATGATATTGAGATGTCACCATGCCTTGAATTTCTTGAGCACTGCTAATGATCATTATGGAGTATTCTCAAAACTGAGAATCTGGTTTGTGCTGGAAAACTACTCATATGTGCTAATACCTTTTCTCCACCTAATCCTTCAATCAGAGCTGTGGCGTTGTTCATCTTCCTTCTGCACGCCTCAGCATCAGCAAGTAATGCCTGCTTCTCTTTCATAGCAGTATCATACATGGCTTGTACTTGATCCAGTTCCATTTGCTTCTCATTCAGCTGAAGCTGTGCATTATTCAGTTCCATTTGGGCAGCTGCAAGTCTTCCCTCTTGCAAGGTTAAATTTGCCTACAAACATTTAAAAGTAAAGAGTAGTCAATACCTATTATTTGGCAATAGCAAATGACATTAATGCAATAGCACATATTGTATTGTATTGTATTGAGTAATTTTTAAAATAATATGCTTAAGAAGACAGCAGTTTTCTCCTTCTTTAACTTTTCAACCTAAAACTGGAACAGTTATTCAATGCAATCTTAAATGTTTTAATAATATTTTCAGAATATCACAAAATAATCAATTATTTGAAATCACAATATACTTGAAATAGCTGTATACTAGACATATGAAGCAACCCATACATTGTTTTCTGTAATACATTCTCAGTGCAAAACAATATTAAGATAGTCCTAATGGATTATAAAATAATAATAATGATAATGGAAACTATTCTTCTCCTCTCTTTTCCAATCAATTACTTCTACAATAGAAATATAACAAATTCATTTTTTGCTCTGCTGGAAACTAAAACTCTAAGAGAATTTTCTCACATCTCTAAATAGATTTCAATGATGAGCTGCCAGTCATACAAATGTGGCCTCTTAACTAGTACGTTCCTAACAGGAGAGAGTATTCTATGAATTCAGAATGTGTTTCCAAATGTATGTTTGCAAAAGATTACAGACTGACAAAGTTTTTATGAAACTCACACATACAGATAAAGGTTGCTTCCATTTACTCTGAATATTTCAACCCCTTGTTTAAATATCATGTATCTTCTTTCTGTTTTTTCTGCCACGAGTTATGAAGATGGAAACCAAGAATCTGTAAAAACTGTTCTATTACAAATATGAAACTTCACGCTCAGATTACGTGACATCAGAAGTATAACAGTACAAGGAATCTCTAGGATGACTCTTCGTAAATAGTGTAACCATGGGTTGAGTTTTTACATTAGATATTGACTAAAAATACACATCAAATATGCTAAAATCAACAAATTCTTCTTCCCTTGCCAGGGAGTGGAAGGCTGGTATTGAAGGGCTGGGACCAAAACAAAACAAAAAATAGAGAGGATCCAAGATCCTGTTTTGAGATCTAGGCATGATATAAAATACAACACGAAGTCTGGAGGACTTCAAAAGACAGGTCTGTGAGCAAGGAATTAGAGAAACATCTAGGTACTTATCAACAAAGCAGTGCTGCTTTATGAGTTACACAACTAGAAAACAGCACTGTCAGCAAAAATTCTTTTACTGTAGCCGTTGTGCCTGTTGACAAATCCTAGAGACAAACAAACATTTTATCATGGAGATAAGCCAGCAAAATGGTTGGCCATAAATTTTCCATCATGTAAGAATACTGAAATATTTTTACTCCATTGTTTATCACAGAGCACATTTAAAAGCATCTCCTAGAGATGAACACCGTTGAATCAGTGAGTTCTGTTCAAGACCCAGCTAAGCCGATTTCAGAACCACTGCTGTCACTTTTTACTGAATCTTGGACTATCAGGAAAAGTTTAAACAGTGAAGGAGTTCTGAGGAGGTGGTGTAATGTTATTGTGTCCTACAGCGAGGGAGAGGAAGGAGGGAGAAGTAAGAGAGAGATACAGAGGGCAGGGCTCTTTCTGGATCTTAATAATAAATGTCCAACAATAAATGGCTTGATACGATAACTGCTTTAAAAAGATCCATGATAAGAAGATAGGGAGTAAACCTTACATCCCTTCAGATGCTGGGCACCCTGCATTCATGCAGCATCAGACAGAGCCCAGACAGATTTTCCCATGCCATGCTGTGCAGAGTAGAACAAGCTATTATAAACTCCTCTTATTATTCTGTGTTATTAAAGCAGGTTCCTTTTTAAACCATCTGTTGTTGGGCCTTTCTTACTGGGATACAGAAAGAGCTCTGCAGCAGCCCTCTCTTTCCTGCCTCACCCCACCCTCTTTTGCTGTGAAGAGCATCCTCTTAAACACTGTAAGAACTAAAAAGGGGAGTAAAACAAAGTTATGACATATTTTTTCACCCCTAGTTTACACAGGTTACACAGGGAACAAAATCCCTGGAAAGTTGAGAACAGCCTAGGCAGAACAGCTAGAACAACAGGGGACTTAACATCTGGCTGTGTGGATTCATATTTCACCTTGACATTTTTCATAGCAGGACATGAACCTCAATGGAAAAGAGTGATCATGTGAATTCCCAACACATATGAGCAATGATGCTCTCTAAATATGAAAACCAGACATCCTTGCAGCAATAAAATACCCAGAAAGGTACAAAAGACTGACAAAGCTTATTTCACAGTTCTTAAAAGCTCTTAAAAGGCTACCAGTTTTGAAGATGTAGGGAGAATGAAAAAATATTTCAGACAAGTACGTAGAAAAAATAGAATGTATTGTACTATTTACATAAGACTTTACAGGGTCTCTAGAAGACCAGTTGTAATAAGAAATTATTTTACAGACAATTTAAGTTTTCAGTCAATTTTAGGGTAATCACAAAAAAGTAGTAGTACATTTTGGTACGAGTTTGATTTGTAGGCTGCTTACTCGTATGTGATGCATCATAGAATCATAGAATAACCAGGTTGGAAGAGACCCACCGGATCATCAAGTCCAACCATTCCTATCAAACACTAAACCATGTCCCTTAGCACCTCGTCCACCCGTCCCTTAAACACCTCCAGGGAAGGTGACTCAACCCCCTCCCTGGGCAGCCTGTTCCAGTGCCCAATGACCCTTTCTGTGAAGAATTTTTTTCCTAATGTCCAGCCTAAATCTCCCCTGGCGGAGCTTGAGGCCATTCACTCTTGTCCTGTCCCCTGTCACTTGGGAGAAGAGACCAGCTCCCTCCTCTCCACAACCTCCTTTCAGGGAGTTGTAGAGAGCAATGAGGTCTCCCCTCAGCCTCCTCTTCTCAAGGCTAAACACCCCCAGCTCTCTCAGCCGCTCCTCATAAGGCCTGTTCTCCCGACCCTTCACCAGCTTTGTTGCTCTTCTCTGGACTCGCTCCAGAGCCTCAACATCCTTCTTGTGGTGAGGGGCCCAGAACTGAACACAGGATTCGAGGAGCGGTCTCACCAGTGCCAACTTCAGAGGGAGAATAACCTCCCTGGACCTGCTGGTCACACCGTTTCTGATACAGGCCAAGATGCCATTGGCATTTCTCCCCTGCCAGCTTTTTTTCCCAGAGGTTTTCTTCCCTGCCAGCTTTTTTTCCGGAACACGGGGATGGCTTTCTCCTGAGCTGCTAGGATTTCCTTTTTGAAGAGTTCACAGCCCTCATGGGCTCCCTTGCCCTTGAGTACTGCCTCCCATGAGACTTTGCCAACCAGCCTTCTGAAGAGTTCAAAGTCCGCCCTCTGGAAATTTAGTGCTACTGTCCTGCTAACCACCCTCTTCCCTTCACCTAGAACAGAAAATCCTATCATCTCATGATCGCTTTGTCCTAGGCGTCCTCCTACTGCCACATCCCCCACAAAGCCTTCTCTGTTCACAAACAGCAGGTCCAGGAGGGCACCTTCCCTTGTTGGTTCATTCACCAGCTGTGCAAGGAAGTTGTCTTCTACGCACTCCAGGAGCCTCCTAGACTGCTTCCTTTCTGCTCTATTGTACTTCCAGCAGATATCAGGAAGATTGAAGTCTCCCACAAGAACAAGAGGCATTGAATAATGGTCCGTTGCACAAGAATGACTACTAACATACCAGGGTGACCACCTATGTGGTTCTCAAAGGCAGAAAGTACAGTTGTTTCAGATTACCCTATGAAGTCATCACTATTCAGTCATTCTCTGTCTTTCTTTCCAACTCCATTTTTCAACATTACATGGGTACAAACACTGCTTTCGTATTGACATCACTGTCAGGTTAGCTGGCAGTTTCCTGTGCAGAGCTTTGCCATGAAAGCAGGAGGCAAGTTCTGCTGCCAAGGAGAATCTCCTGCAAAAGAAGGCTATTACAGTCACAAGCAGCTTCATACAAACATTTCCAGCCGATTACAGGTGGGCAGGAAATGTGTCTCCCAACCACGAAGAACCACTGTAGCCTTTCTAATTGTAGTGGCATTGCTATGTGAACAAGCTTCACAACCTTCATTTCATTCTTGAGTCATGCAGCAAGGCAAAGATTCACCATTTCAGCTGGATGCAGTATGAAAGCCTGAATAAATGGATTTTATGTGAATGAATCATGAGGATTTGAGACATGCGATCAACACTCTTATCTGCACTCCCATGGAGAGGGGCTATGCTAGAACACGCCAAGGCTTGTGTGAGAGCAGCAATTTCAGCCTTGTCTTGCCATTGGCACTGGGGAGTACCACACAGACAATCCTCTCAACATCTGCTCCAGCCAGAGCCTTTACCTGCTCCCTTGTGTCTGTCTGCATGGAGGAAAGTGTTGAGACTGCGTCAACAGAGGCCAGAGACAAAATTGTTAAGGAGATATTTCTCCTTCTTCCAAGATACCCTCAGAAAGGACTTCAAAGTAGGCAGTGAGATGATCCTGCCCCTTTTAACCTTTCTGCATTCCTCATAAAACCAGGACAAATAAACACGTAATTACAGTCCACAGCTATACTGTTAAATTAAACATGCCTAGGAGCTTTCTCTGGCACTGAGGAAAAAATTCTTCACTGAAAGGGTCATTAGGCAATGGAACAGTCTGCCCAGGGAGGTGGTTGACTCACCTTCCCTGGAGGTGTTTAAGGTGCAGGTGGATGAGGTACTGAGGGGCATGGTTTAGAGATTGGTGGGAATGGTTGGACTCGATGATCCAGTGGGTCTCTTCCAACCTGGTGATTCTATGAGGTTCTCTAGCGTAAAGCAGCTCACATTAAGCTCTTCCAGCCTCTAAAACAGTTCAGCTGCATGCAAACAGCCTTGTGGAAATGGTCCTTGGACCCAGCTAGTTCCTGAAAGGTGCCCAGAGATTGCTGAGGAAACACTGCTAAACCAAGACCAAGTTCACACTAGGGATCATTTGAGCAATTTAACAGTACAGATGATCACTTTCCAGTGTCTAGAAAAAATCTCCAGTACAGTATAATTTATTAGTATTGACATAGCCATAAGTTTCTTGTTGATTCACTGCACACTTGATTTTGCAAAGCACCAAGTGTATCTGGCCTTGATCCAGGAAGGCATTCAAATAAAAATAAAAATGGCTTCCCCAATAAAAAAAATTCATACCATTTAATGCTATGCTTGCTCTTGAATGGAATGACCAGACCAAGCTCAGATCACTCTGAAGAACAGCTGTTGTTCAGTAAATTCAGGAAATGTTACTAGGAGTAGGAGAACCCATAAGAAGAAGAAAAAAAAAACAGCTAAAATATTATAGTTCACTACAGGTAAGGAAGTTTTGGGCTTTCTTAAATATCTGTCTTGTTTCAGGAATTGTAGCTTTTCAAGTTCATTGATCTTACAGTTTATTGAGCACTCACAATTGCTGGATCAGGCCAGAAGGCTTCCTGCACTTGGAAACTGTCACTGTGCTCACGAGCCTCTGTGGATGTGGTGGGTGACCACCTTTGCCTTTCGCCTCAGTCCTGTTCCGGGCTCATGGCATCTGACTGACAGCTCTTCACGGAAATGCGATCTCAAGCTGCTCCTTTTCCAGATCGCTGCAGGTTTTTCACACAGACACCCTATCACTTTTGTATCAACTTTCTCAGAGTCTCAATATCACAATAAGTTTGGATTCATCCTTATTTAGGGAACATTATAAAAGCGGCAAACGCATACACAGGCTATGCAGACACTCCAAAACCAATGTTTTTACTTCACCAATCTGAAAAAATTATACACATATATATATGTATACATGTACACATGCAAACAGATCCATGCAGAGTGACATTAATAAAATCTTGGCCTCAATTTCTTTGCTATCACTGATCATTTTGGGGATTAAAGCAGCCTCTGAAAGGCACAGAGATCAAGCCTCTTATCTGCTTTTCACAGCCTCTACTGAATGCTGAAAGATTCTCCATTATTTCCATTCAGTTACACGTCCTGACTTCAATCTCTTTTGTTAGGTGATCTAATCCTCCCCTTCAACTCCCAGCATATTTGTTTTCCTTCCACAGCAGGCCTTGAAGTAAGACTTGAATGCTTGTTTTCCTGCCCAGTGGGCACCACCTTCACAAGGACACACTTATTTAAATGGACAACCATCAAATTTTGACACTCCTTGACTATTATCTCTACCTCAGGTGCAAGATTCCCTCTTATTGCCTGCTGTGGTAGTTCAGCATGGAGACAAATGAAAGCAGAAAAGGCAATACAATCTCATATTGAAAACTAAGTTTGACAAGTAGAACCCTCAATATCAAACAGAATTTTATAAACTGTAGACAAACTTCCCTTGATCATCATAACAGCCTTAGAAGAACTTAATTAAAATCACTGGAGATATCTCTAAGGAAAATTATACCCCTATACACAGTATTTTAATTGGAGGCTAACAGAATCACAGCAAAATCCAGGGCTTCTTCAACCTGTTATATTTTTCAACTAATGGGTAAAGAGGAGATAGTGTTTCAGCATTATCAGGTTAATAAAACAAGTTTCTTTACTAGGTGACAAGCTAGAGAGGAATGGCTCACGGTCATGCTGAAGGTTTTACAGGCAAACGGTACACACATGGTGACCACTATATGATAAGAAACAACACAGTATTGTATCTGCAGGCAGCATTTGGTTACTTTCTGTACTTGATTCTAAACAACGACCCTAAGGCTGCAGGCCATATATCTAAAGAATGTACACATCTGTTTCTAGGAATGAGTTAATCTTTGCACACTATATTCACTAAAATATAACTTACTATTAATTAGTTTTCACAAGTTGTCACACTTAAGATAAATGAGGCACTAAGACTCAGTTAATATGCAATTTAAAAATATATTGGATGAATTTCGCAGGTGTTGAAGGGGGTTTATCTCCTAGAACAGCAGCTAGAATAAAGCAGCTTGATTAATTCATTCAGTAAAACTGCTTTTAGCACTGGATGATTTAGCCTGTGCTAGTACTTTACGCAGCTTAATTGTACATTTATTTTCAATTATTTTCTTAGCACCACTCCAGTGCTTCCTGCAATATCTCCTGCATACTTTTAACACTTCCTCTCTCTGTCATCTTCAGTTTTAAAATATTTGTGACTGTTGTTATACCTGACAATAGGCACTGCTTTGCCAAGAAATGCATGCTCGGTTTTTTATCAGCTACAGCGCGACAAGAATGTAAGTAATTTAATATAAAGTTAAATTTATACGCAATCTTAAGTCATAGCCTGTAAGAGCACTTCTCCAGCTTTCAGAGTTGCATCTGCACATAAAGCCACTATTTCCTCTAGGTTTTGCTCTCTTTTATAGCTCTCACTAGCCACATTTCAAATTATGTTTTCATTAGTGAATATCCCATTATTTGAAAAGTGAATTGCTACTTATACATCACAGAAATATAGCCTTCTCTATCAGTTACCAGAATAAAAAATATCATGTTTTTAATGAGTTCTAATCAGATCTGTCCAGATATACTAAAAGAATATGCCAAGAGTTTTGAATGTACCATTGATACAATTGCTAACACAAAAGGAGACTGAACATAAGTACAGTTGAAGCATAACCAATTGAATGTATTTTTTCAGAAAAGAGCCATAAATCTCCCTGTAGAAGTGATAACTATGAATCACTATATAAATATTCAGTCCTTTTTTTCCCAACATGTTCAGAAATGAAACATTTCCAAGACAATAAAGCTATCTGCAGGAATGCAGACACAGTTAGCTGCTCCCTTTCTGCTGCCGTGCGATGTTACAACAGAATTCTATGGCAGGTGCCTACTTTATTATATATAAACTCATTGCCCTCACATATTTACCCTCTATGTGCTAGAGTTCACAACTGGATGTGAATAAGCAAGAATCTCTTGCAACTGATGTAACTGTTTCAGCCAAAATAACGCAACATTATTTCTATTTAATTATAGTCATTCCTGAGGAAAAATAAAATGAGTTATATGAAATACCTTAAGAGGAAGAACTTCTTTATTAATACCATAGAAGTAAGCCATTGCTTGTGTCCATGAGCAAAGACCTGCTACATTTCCACACACTTTTTTAGCAGTCTCAAGATTATAATCTTCCATAACCAAATAAGGCTCTAAAAGCTCCACAGTTTCTTCTGTAATTGAGTCCTAGTCAATGGAAAGGAAAAAAATATTTTTTAAATTGATTTTAAGAATAAAGTCTGCTTCACAGAAACATCTTTCTTTAAAAAAAAAACATGGTGCTACCACTTCTTACAGAAGAAATGAACAAAACAACACTCTTAGAAAGGACAGATTAGTTTTTTTCTGTGAACTCAAGTGAAAATAGCTCCTACTTCCATTGCAACAGACTGACTTGTGTTAGCATTTAATATCCATATTTGATGCATAAGATTTACAGACATTATTTGTACTCATAGCTCCATGACAACTTAAGCTGAATTATCTGAATTATTGGTGCCAGACCACTGTACCTTCTTTCCTCTCCCCCTCAACCAGACATTCTTGCACCATCTTTACCACCATCACCAATGCTCAGCAGGCTAGTTCAGAACCTGATACAACAGAAATCAGATTCAGCATACTAGTGATTAGTTTTCTTCTAGATTAGTTCCCTGAACAAGCTCACCATGGCATCAGACAGGCATCAGTGTGAACATAGCTACGGGAGTCAAACATGCAGCTTTGGGAAGGAAAAGAGTGAAACTGCAAGGCACTGACTTCACTTCACTGAAGCTCACCCTTTTCCGTAATGGTAAAAGTGATTTCTTTGAGCTATTCACTTCATTATTTTAATCTCAGATTTCACCCCCCACCCTGAGAACATGAAAAGCTAGATCTTTGATGATGGTGGTTAATCCATAATTATGTAAGAGCCAACAGAAAATGGAGTTCACCTCCTTAAGCCAAGTAGAGAGATGAGCTTATACAGGGCAACAATAGTTGCTCAACAACAGAGGTATTAAGAATCCTCCTTTTTTTGGCAAAGTATTAATGCCTTTCTTCTAATGCATCTAACATCATCCTCCATTCATACTGTCAAGCAATATAACCCTTTTCCTGCTTTTCTACATAGCAGAAAGGACTGTCTTGTACTTGTTTGATCCCTAGTTACTATAATAACAAAGACTTGAATTCTGTTATTTCTAAGACCAGGCATAGTGATGTTTTCACTATGAGCATTTGCTAAAATGTGAAGTAATGGACGAATTTTTTGTTTTTTCCATTCTCCTACTTAAAATTGTGAGCTAGCAAGCTGGCAAACATGAAACAAAGACCAGTCAGCAGTGCTCTAAATTTCGGTTCAAGAGCTTGAAAAATGAAGTATTTTTCTAAGTAATGAATTTTAAACCCAAGGAACTATTTTCATCCAATAACCTTCCTTGCCTAAAAAAAATTAGGAGAGAACAAAAATCTCACAAACAAGTAATTGGTGTAATCTACTCAGAGCTCCAGACACAATGAGCTTTCTTCTCATGTATAGCCAATCTCAGAAACAATAAATGAGGCAGGAGAACAGCATGTGAAGTATGTCATCAGGGACAGTCTAGTGTTCTTCATCACATTCATCAGTATCAATTCCTGCAAGAACTTGGTCCCACAGAGGTTGCTCTGACTCCTTTGAGTAAAGTTAAATGCATTGCAAACTACCACCACAAACACATACACTATTAATAAGTGCCAAAACTGGAAGCCTCATGAGAGAGAAGCTTGAGTAAGGAGTGTATAATTAGTCCTCATTATCTTTAAACTAATTTCCTCTTTCTGTTCAGTGAAGATAGCAGTTGGAAAAGTGACCAGATTGACAGCCCCAGGAAGAGGCTGCCTACAGAGGCAGTGCAAGTTCCCACATGGCACCTTGTCAACATGGCTCACTGGGAGAAACAGCTCCTGGGGAGAGTGAAAAACATGGCTTCAAGCCTCATCTGCACAATAAAAGCACTGCAGTAGCTTACAGAAGGCATCAGCAAAAAGCACAGCTGAAGCAGATAAAAAAAATATAAATCAGTGTACAAATGAAACAGCATGTTCTGCAACATTGCAGACAACATGGGGTTTGCCAAAACCTGCTTGGCTCTCTGTCTTTTAAAGCTGGGCCATGATTTGCCATTTCATAGTGCAGGCTAGCTCTTTTTCTGCTCCAGCTGCCTGTGATACCTTTCTTCTCTTCCCTGTGGAGAAATTTCCCTTGTCTCATGGTCCAATGAATCATGCTGTAAATGGGACAAGTTTCTGTCCTGACAGAAATATAAATCTGTGGTTGTTTTTGTTTTTCTTATAATTGATACTAAGACTCTCAGTTCATTCAGTGTTTCACTAGTTTTATAGTGAAAGGACCCCAGAAGTTCCAAATATTTCAGTATTTTTCCTGACAGGATGCTCTTTTTCTTCTGTATTTTTTTCTTGCTCCCCACCAAACAACTCTGGAGATCAAGTTCTAGAGTGCATTATATGCAAAAAGACCTGGTAGCACTGGAGATAGTGAGCTATTTGAAAAATCAACACTGATTCCTTTAAGGCAAATTCCTACTGAGAAGTAGGAACTGCCTGAATAAAGATACCTCTTAAGTTTCTCAGTATCTGATGTACTGTCTGGGATACTTGTGTCTGCCACCAACACTGTGTGGCCCAGGAGAAAGTTTACTGAATAACGAACAATGAAAATGGAGAGGAATACAGTCATCAAAGTATCTATAACTACAGGTACATGAAAGAATCAGCTCTTTCAAACTACCTTTGAGGGTAGAAGACACTTTCAAATGATCTCTAAAGTTAGTTAAGGGAATAATAGGGCCACTATTAACTTCTTACCTTCTGGAAAGTAAGCAACATGCTAAGAAATCCTGAATTATTCATTAACTTCAGAGCCTCAGTCCACGATGGCTTCACACATGCACGCTCTTGATCAGGTGTTACTGAGTCTATTTTTCTTTGAAATAAAAGGAGCACACAATCCATAATTCGCATTATCAAGTGAGGAGGTTTACCCAGTTTACGAACCGTTGCAATGTCAGAAGGTTTTATTGTCTAAAAAATAATTTAAAAAAATAATCCATTTATATAAGCAATCACTTGATGCTAGAGAAAGATTTTTTTGGGAGGACTGTATATGTAATGCAATTGCTTCAGTTTTTTTTTTAATCAGAAGCATAAGCTATATTATTACAAAAAACAATAATTAACTACACACATGTTCACAACATCTTTGATTCTGACCTGCAGGGCTGCCTCAGCTTCTTCCAATGCAGGTCTTGCAGCTTCAAGCTTCTCTTCTGCTGCTGCTTTATCAATAGCAATGTCATCCACAATGGCTTGAGCCTTGTCTTTTACCTTTTGCACCTGCGTTTTCACTTTTTCAGCAGCTTGGGCTTTCAAAGTTACTTCCAATAAAACTTCATCAGCTTTTTTTGAAGCTACAGCCAAATCTTTCTCCTTCATCACCAACTCTTCGGAGAGCTGATTTACTGAAACCTCAGCTTCCATCAGTTTTGCAAGACCTACGTTGACCAAATTCCATTTTAGCAACAGGAAGCCATATTGCAAGACAGACCTCATTGAAGCAATCTGAATACTTAAAATAAGTTACTCGGATTAGTATTTAGGAACCCCAGTGAGTGATCGCATCTGCTGAACATCAAAATTAAGCAGGGGTAATATCCACTTGCTATATAAAGATTTTTCTTCTCTTTTCATTTTTTTTAAATGGGTAAGTCTTCAGAATCTGTCACTTGATCGTTCATTTTATAATCTTATATATGAGAGGGACACTAAATACAAACCACACATATTGAGAAGCATTAGCATTGTGAATGACACTCTTAAGAATTATGTATGCAATTTCAGAAATCCATGAGACTATGAGAAGTACTAGACAGTCCTCTCTGTACAAAACAAAGAGGAGGAACCTGGCATCCTGAAAACACAAGGAGCCTAGGCTGAACTTCTAAATTCAACACTACATGAAAATCTGGATGGGATGTGGGTACAAGAAACTAAAGATTCTTTATGCAATGCTTCAACATTTTTACTGAGCCATGAGAAAATCACCTTGAAAAGCTCCAAGTATAAAAATCTTTGTATACAAAATGCATGCATCTAAATGCATAAATCACATAAATCTTTCTAACTCTCAAAAAGAAGCACATATAGCCCTTCCAGGCAGCCTGCCATGCACTGCCTGGAGATGTGTTATACATAGTTCAGTTCTGCAACTGGCAACATTGGGAGAGGAAACACTTTAAATCCACATTTACCTCCAAACAGCACTCAGTTTCAGAAACTGTTTAATTGTTTACTTTGTATGACCTTGTGTAATGCAGTATTTTAGAAATTTTACAGTTGGCATATAACTGTTTCTTTAAAAGGTTCTTCAGAGTGACTGAATTCAAACATTTACTTACCTTTCCTCAGATTTACGTTTAGCACGTTTAAATGTGAAAATTAGGATCTCAAGTATTTCCTTGGCATGCACACACACAGCCAACAAAGATTCTTCTCAGGTATTTTAGCTGCTAACTAATGCTATTTTCACAATTCATCTGCAACCTGCTACATTCACAAAGTCCACTGAAAGAAAACCTCCACATATTTTGTGATCACACACAACACAGCCAAAAACATATCAGTCTGCTTCCAAAGGAAAGTGAGCTTTTATGGATTTAAATTAATTCGTTTACTCAGATTCTTCTCCTCTGTTGAGAAACAAATAAAGAAACAAAAATCAAATAGATTTTACAGTACCTGTTCTCATACGTTCAGACAAACTTCTGACGTTGGCAAACTTCTCTTCGTAAATAGCTTTGTAGCCTCCAATGAAGGACAGGTAAGATTTTGGAGTTACAAATGTCCGTCGCCTATATCGTTCAAAGTATTCAACACATTTTTCAGCTACAATGTCTTGAAAAGTTCCCATAGTGTTAACAACACTCTGTTTCACTTCATCTGTGCACTCAATATGGTAGGAAACTAAAAAATGCTGTGCAACTGCTACAAGAGCATCTTTAGGCCAGCACTGGAACCAGTCCATGGTACAGCCTGAAATCAGACCTGGAAATTTGAGTGAACGAGTTCTGAATTTTTCCCCAACAGGGGAAAAACAAAGAACGATATGCAGGTTATTACGAACTCGAGCAAGAAAGTAATTATAAAGATTTTCACTAGTGGGAGCACGCCTTGGATACTCCTTCTTCATTGCTGGTATCAGGTCTTGTGTGATTTCACCTATTTCATCTCGTGAAAAAAGATTTGAGACTTCACCTGAAGCTAAAACATTGTTCATGTACTCAAGAAACGATTCATCTCTGATTTCGTTATCTGTGAATATAAAGACGATGCCCTTTCCTTTTTGCCCAGCTGTGCGGTACAAGATCTTCAGATCATCCAAAAGGTTATTAGTGGCATATGTTCTGGGATAGAAAAGGATTAAAGAAAGAAAGAAAAAAAAATTACAGATTATTTTAGGGAATATCAATCATCCAGCTCAGCTTCCTTAAAGCAAGAAAATAGCTTCGTAAGAAATTATTACCTTATCTCCTGGTTTCATTTTTTGGGAGTTTTTTTCATAAACATTTTTCAAAAGTTAATGACAGTATCATAAACCATGAGAAAGGAGGTGAAATCAACAGAATAACATGCTGGGAAAAAAAATGGTAAGAACAATACTTTGTCTAAGGAAAGTATGCTGCTTTGCCTCCCTACAGTCTGTGGGTGTAAACTGTTTATTAGAACTGAAGGTTAGTACAGCTGGATTAAGTTGTCAAGTAGGTGCTGGTATCTGCAACCATAATGTAAATATGGATGGATTATCTTTTGAAGATCTTAAGAGCAGGTTAAAGAAAATCATTAAGAGACAAGAATAGCCAAGACCGAGGGGTTTTATTGTGTTATTTAGCATAAATGAAATCAAGCATCAGAAATTATATTTGAACATTATCACTTGGGTTGATGGACTCCGCTGCAAACAGAACCACAGAATATCTCAAGTAGGAAGGGACCCATAAGTATCATTGAGTCCAACTGTCTTCTCCTCACAGGACTTCCTAGAACTAAATCATATGACTAAGAGCCTTGTCCAGGTAGTCCTTAAACTCTGACAGGCTTGGTGTCATGACCGCTTTCCTGAGGAGCCTGTTCCAGTGACCAACCACCCTGTCAGTGAAGAGACCATCACTGGTTTATACATCACACCTCACAGCTGGTGCATACAAATAAAATTCAGATGTAGTCCACGCAAATTCAACTACAGATTTCAGATTATGCAATATCAAATAAAGTAAATTAAAATGAATAAAAGGGCAGGTATTGTCCCTTATGTTCTTAGCCAATTAAAGCTGCAATTAAGGATCTCTCTTCTTTGAAACCAGTTTCTTATTTCCAAGAGTCTCTTCAGAGTCATAAGAAATATTTCCATACACAATGTGTCTCATTCTTCAGTACATAAAAATAACAGTGTTTTGAAGTCAAATATGCCATATAGAACACCTCCTAGTTCTCTTCCAGCTCCACTTTATCACTGCTATATAAATATCACTAATGCAAGCACTGCAGAACTTGTAAAACAATCTAACTTCAGTTTGCATGTCAGCTACCATTACTACAGCGATCCGTGCTATTCCAGTTAAGAACATAAGAATTTCCCTAGCGAGTCAGAATCATAGAATCATTTAGTCTGGAAAAGATTCTTAGGATCATTGACTCCAACCAGCTGTCATCCTACCACAACAGCAGACCATCTAGCTCAATACTCCTAACACTAGTAATGGGAAATGCTACTTAGTGAAAAAATACGAGGCAGCATTTACTCTGCACTGCTCATTTCTTTCTTCCCCCTCCATATTCATAATCATTGTATAAGGAATAATAGAAACTATGTCCATCTTGTCCTCTCAGTATCCATTTAAGAACCTGCTAATACTGTCTTCCTCCACAGCCTCCTGTAGCAAGCTACAAAAGATGAGTATCAGCTTGTAAAAACAGACTTTCAGCTACCTGCTTTTAGCCCATTCCCAGTTAGCTTCAGTAGATGAACCTCTCCTAAGTGACTGAAACATATATTTTTAATTTTGCAAATCTAGGGACTCTGTTCTGTGATTCTACACCTTTTTTCTTTCCCTCCTTTTTTTTTTGTTCCCACTGTTCCTTCTTCCTCCTTCTGGAACACAGGAAAAGTCTGTGACACGTCTTTCTCCTTCTTTTCATCATAACATTGTTCAAAGACCTGATATATCTCTCTAAGAAGAGACTTCTCAGTGTGTTGAGTAGTTTGCAGAGTGAAATATATACTGATGGCCCTCAGTGCTCACCCCTGTAAACCATACGTCAAAAGAGAAACAGATGTAAGACAGTATTTACTCCCAGATATGTCAAATTTCTACAAATTACTAAATTCCAGTACTACATACTACTGTGTTATTGGTAGCAGTCATAATATACGGCCAGGGTACATAAGTATCTATAGATAAAGTTACTATTTCCCCAGACCATCAGCGTTTGCCCACTATGCAGAATACACCAGCGAATTATTCCATGTTATCTTTAGTGCAAAATGGTATTTTAGTGGGATTTCTCAAGGGTGCATTGCAGACTCAAATGCTGAAGGAAAGACTGGTTTCTTGTCTAGCGTAAAGGCAGCAAAACAAAGACTTGAGATCTGCCAAGTATAGACTGCACATTTGCACAGACTCTTTTGATTGAAAATGAAGTTTAGAATGAGGGATAAAATGTCTGACAGGTTTGCATTTCTTTAAGTTGGTTGTGAGACATTCATATGGCAAATTAAGGAGAAAATGTCTACGTACACTGCATTGTGTTACCTTGTTAATGTAATCTGAAAGCTCTCGTATCCAGAAATATATGATGCTAGTCTGGTCAGACTCTGTTTTCCAGATCCACCCACACCCACCAACAATGCATTTCCTTGTGGAGTACGAATAATCCGTGATATTTTAATCAAATGGATGATTGCATCCTGTGTTTTGAGAGAAAAATGGATGAAAAGATGTAAAAATAATATAATGTCTACTCAGCTAGAAGCACATCACCAAGCAACTGCCTCTAAACAGCTAGATGACTTCTCTGGAGCCTATGCCAAAGACTCGGCCTCCACTCATCAAAATCGACAAGAAGTTTCCCCCCTGACTTCAGTGGGCAGCCGGGCTAGCCCAAGAAAAATATCCACATATCAAGCTCATATGAAGCAATGTCATATGCAGTGTTTGTACGTGGCAGAGCCGAGGGCGTATCCCTTAGGGGGCAGAAGGAAAAGTAGAAAGGAAGTGGATTAACACCCTCCCCAATCTTTTAGTTAAGCTATTTACAGGCTCTCTAAATAGACTGCCAAAAGTAAAATACATGTACACCACAGACATTGCTTATTCCACTGCTGTATTTATCTTAGAGCAAGAATTAATCTGAAATACCCCCAAAATCTACCAAACTGCCCAGTTTAAAGCTGGGTGACCTTTTAGAAGGAGCTAACTTTCAGAGATAGAAGATGACTTTCACGATGTGCCCTGTAGAAACAAATGAGTTGTGCTTTGCAATGTGCAAGGCAAGAGAAAGAAAAGATAGGGAACTGCAAAGGGATGGAATAATTTGTGGGAGCAAAGGCAGCTGGGAGAAAGCAACATGGCTTTACAGAGTTTAGGCTCATTGGATATAAGGCTGGTCATTCTGAGCTCTCAAATGATCTGACAGAAACATTCAAGATCACGTAAGTGCAAAAGACTTGGTATTTTCTGTTTAAATATAATTACAGGCACTAATACCTTGAAAAATACCAAATCCATCTTTGATCCTCTGATGATTTCATTGTATTGTTGCATGAACATCTGTAGTCTTTCAGCCAAATAATCCAAAGATGGGATAGGCTCGTAAATTTTAGGAGCCTTCAACTCTGCATCATCAGGTTCATCTCCAGTGGCTTCTGGAGCATCACGCAAGAAATCCACAAAGTATAAATCTCTGGATTTATCTTCAAATAGATTTGGACCGTGTTCTGCAGAAGCAATCTGCAACAATACATTAAGGATTGCTTTAGTAATGAAACATTTCATAGACCTCTTTCTGTGGCAATACTGGAACACAATTTGCCTACCTTTTCCATCATGTCTTCAAACCAGTCTTTATCACTTTGACTGATGAACCTGTCTGAAATAACACGTCTGCACTCATGCTGGAACAAGGCTACCAAAACACTGATGCTCTGACAGACTTCAGATGTAACTGTAAGTATTCCTTGCCAAATACGACTGAGGTCTCGTAAATTGAAGATGTAATGAAATTTAGCGGGAGTTGGTAACATCTACAAAGCAATATTATAAACTGTATTCAGATAACTAAATAAAAATATTTCCTAGCTAGTGTTAAATTAATATGGACATTTTCACAAACTTAAAAATCGATATTGCATTAAAGTAGAAATACACGCTTGGCATTTAAGAGACAATGGTGAAAATGAAGAAATGACAGCAGCAATGATGAGTTCTTCAATTTCACACAGGTTTCACTTGAGTTTCTTCAAATCTTTCAAGTCCTAGGAACATAGACATCATAGCCAAGACACATTAGTTAGTGATGGCATTAAAGGCCACAGTAAAAATGCCAGCATTGCTTAACCTGTGGTGTTTCTCCCGCCCTCTCTTCCAGTTCTTTTCTGTCCCTCTCATTAGCCATTTCCAGGAACATGTGAGGAAAAGTTCATGAGGAAAGCGAAAAGCAGATGAGGAAAAGCAAAGAAAAGTGAGCAGGAAAATAAGGAAAGAGGATTCAAAAAATTAATAACTTAGCAAAAGCAAAGTTTTCTCTATAGGCAGTTAATAATCAGTAGTTAGCATGATATCCACTGAATAGAAAGATCGATAGTTGACTAGTCAATAGTTTCACTATAACTATGAACCGTGGTTATGTCTACAGTTGAGTAGTTTGGGAAATTCTAACCAACATCTGTTTTAACTAGAAAAGATCACTTCTTCACTAAATGACTGAATTTGTCAAAAGCCTCTATGTTGGAAATTTTTTAATTTCATTCCATGCATACATTTTATTTTCTATTTCAAAGTAGCACTTGCTTAGAAATTGTGGTTAATTTTTTTTGCAATCTGTTTTGAATTGAAGAAGTGAAAAATTAGAAGTCAATACATATTAGATTTCATTTGTTCTGAACTGGTTGTGTCTCTGCCAAATTTGACTCCCTTAATTCAGATCTTTAAAGTTTCTCATAATCCAAAGTGTTTCCTATCTATTTTTTTTAATTTATGGCTCCTTATACCCTTGACATTTTCTCAGACAGAAGACCCTTAATTGTTCCTATCAGCTATGCTTACCATATTATACTGACATAACATAAATCTTCTGTTAGCTATAGAAGGCACTGCAAATGCTTGTGTTTTCAGTCAACTAACTAGGTGCTGATAGCAATAAAATCAGAACAGAGGTATCAGCCATCAGCTATACATACAGGTCACAGGTTCACAATATGAAGCATAAAAACACATGGCAGTAAAAAAAGATCTGGGTCTTACTGTTTTGTCATGGTACAGATATTTCAAAGGCATCTTAACAGATAGAATTATACCTTCGCTTTTGTTGTTTGCCAGACCTTTCGAGCTGTAGATACTAACGATGAAGCCAGTTTACATATTTCTGCTGGGAAACCTCGTTGCTCACAGAAATAGCCTTCAGCTATTGTTCGAAATATTTTGTCTATAGAGGAACTGGAAGGCAGTGTGCAGTTGTAGATGGTGAACTGGCGTTTCAGGCGCTGCGGTATATCATTCCGACCTCCCCCAGGGTGAATCATAGCAGCTACAAACTGGATGTCAACAACATTCATGAATTCTCCTGGCTTCTCCAAATTGTAGAAACCTTTCTGTTCCATCAGCTGTCTTACAATTTCATTGGTGATCTAGTTATCATGGAAAAAAATAAATAAAAAAAGAAATGGAGCAGTTAAGTATTTCAGAGTTCTCAACTCAGAACAAAAGGAAAGAAGAAATTTCCAGTGTAATAAATTAGTAGGCAAAAGGAAAAACATCTCTTATCTTTCCTAATTTCAGATATTGCAACATGGTACCAAGCACTCTGGTGCAGTGGATTGGCTCTATGCAGTCTTCGCATGCTAAGTAGTTGTGGACATGAGGTCAGACATTCAACTAGATTTCCATATTATTAAGAAAATTCAGCGCATCAAAGTTTAAATCCATACTATATATTCAGATTAACACAGGCGCTTAGTGACAAAAAATTAGTTCAGGACAAAGTACAGTCACGCATTCCCTTGTATAATGGCAGCAAGTGAACAAGATTGCAGAGCTATATTGGGAGCAGAAAACTTACTTTTTCTCAGCAGTAATTTCTTTGAATATAGGTCACATTTTTGGAGGACAGATCTGTAAGTATTCATTTATCAGTTACCTCAAGACATCTCACTAGTCTTCAATGTCAGCTGTGATGCTGTCTTTCACCTAATAGCAACTGTACTTTTAAAGCCCTGAGTGAATGGGAGTAGGAAACAGTTTCTGACTGCTCCCTGGATCTGCATGCTTCCTTTCTTAGATTGGCTCTTAGCACAGCTAGTTTGGAAATTCTGCAAGCTCTGTAAGTAACCAAAGGAAAAGGCTTAAAAGCTGCAGTGATTGTACCAAGTGGCTTGATGTTGACCCTGACCATTTGGGACTGACAGAGTATCATTCTTAGAAAAAATGACTTGGGGGTCTCTTCCAACCTGGTGATTCTATGATTCTATGATTTTAGTAAATGCACTTGGCCTAGTCCATATTATACCTTTTTCCTAAACTTTCCTGTATTCAACAATCCACAGATCAGCATTTCCATCAGCAGCAACGCTAAGAATACCAGTTCCCCAATGTTAACACTTCCCTTTTACCTGATCACCCCATTCATTAATCACAGGCATGTTGATGTCATCAATAAAGACAGTCATTTTCTTCCCTGCTGGAGGACCATATGTGGTGCCCATTCTTTTCTCTATGTAACTTTCTATGCTCCTTTGGAACATATTCGGCAGAGTTGCAGAAGAAAAGTTTAGGCATTTGGTCAAGTGAACATCAGGATCATACTTTCTTGTGTAATCCTGCAAGATAAAACAAATTTTAAGTAAAGGATACCAGTAACTCCAGACGAATTCAGCCAAAAGGGAAACACAGATGCTCAGCAGCCTTGCAAAAATCAGACAGCTACAAAAGGCCAGTCCTGCTATTAACTTCAAAATGTCAAATAGATGTTTATTTAAGATGAATATACCATCTCCAACATGAAATTCAAACTCTCAGTTAATGTTTTGCATGAAGTTTCTAGGTATTAAAATTTATAAGGTTTTAACAGACTTGATGAAGTGTTACAACCAGCAGACAAGTGAAAACTTGCATAAGCAGTTGTCAGGGGGTTTCTACATTCAAGCTGTTAGTGACAATCTTTTATAGTAGTCTGCAAAGAACAAGTGAAAAACTAAATCCTTTTTCACTGTTACACTGCAGCACCACATCTTAAAATGAAAGCAACGCAACAGAATGACCGTATGAAATTAAACCCAGCTACATTGCAGTTACTCATAGTTACCCTCTCCTAATGAAGTAAAAAATCCTTGGGTTTTATGAACGCACACAATTCCCACAGCTGCTGCTGCTGCTGCCCTAAAGCAACAAAGTTCCACTTTTCTTATTTAGTGAGGTTTTATAACAGAATTGGAAGGAAAAACATGTAACCCTGGAGTCACACCAAGGCATATATGAAAAGCACGGGAAATAATTTTGTTTAGCAAGAGTCCTGGGACATAAAATTAGTATTAGAAATTCCAGACTTCCAACACTGCTTCCTTTTAAAGATTCAATTCTTCTGCAAAGACGACAAATTTGAATATCATTTAAATTCTTATCTTTATAACAGAGCTAAGAGGAAAGGTTCCCAATTTGGTGCCTCAGAAAAATAAACCCATATCATTGCTGATTAAGTGCCTTAAGAACAGTTCCAGTGAGACTTACAGTCCATGTTACAATAGAAAGGAAGACAGAGCTAAGCCTCCTGAATATATTTTGACTAATCGTGTTAAATCGTTAATTGTGTTGATATAATGTGATACAACAATCTCATTTTACAAAATGATGCCTTCATAAATAAGGTTTCCTTGGACTTCACATAAACAGCAATCTGCACATGCAATGTATGTGCGAAGTCCTGTATTCAGTGAGTACTCTTGTCAGCTGATGGGTTGGTGCAGATCTCTCCTTGGGGCTCTAACAGTTTGTAAAAAACTAATATAACAGGTCCAGGTGCCCACGTGCTGGTAGTGAGGGCTGTGGGGCAGCTTGGTGTGAGGAGGATGGGGCCTCCCTGTATCAGACACAGTCAGTTCCAGATGGCTCCAATGGCCCCTCAGCACGTGTAAGAAATGGCAAAACGCAGCATGGCAGCTGACAGAGAGAAGTGAGAAAAAAATGTGAGGGGAAACAGCCCTGCAGACACCAAGTTGAGAGCAGAAGGAGGGAGAGAAGGTGCTCCAGGAGAGAGTCCCCTGCAGCCCATGGGGAAGCAGGCTATCCCCCTGCAGCCAATGGAGGACCACGTTGGAGCAGATATCCATCCTGCGGTCCCTGGAGGTCCCCACACCAAAGTAGGTGGATGCGCTCTGAAGGAACCTGTACTATGTGGAAAGCCCATGTCAGAGCTCCATGTCAGAGCAGAACAGTGGCAGGAACTGAGGCCTGTGGAGAGCAGCACATGCAGGAGCAGTTTTTCTGGCAGCCCACGGAAGAACCAAAGCTGGAGCAGTCTGTTCCTGAAGGACCTATGCTGGAGCAGTTCATGAAGAACTGTATCCCAAGGAATCGACCCTATACAGGAGCAGAAAACAGCATGAGGAGGAAGGAGAGGCGGAGGGAGCTGTTATGGATTCACTGCAGCCCCCGTTGCCCACCACTCTCTGCCACTTGGCATGAGAGGAGGCAGAGGAGTCAAGAGTGAGGGAGTGAAGATGAGCCTGGGATGAAAGGAAGGGTGAGGTGTT
Organism: Phaenicophaeus curvirostris; assembly: GCF_032191515.1. Classification (NCBI taxonomy): domain Eukaryota; kingdom Metazoa; phylum Chordata; class Aves; order Cuculiformes; family Cuculidae; genus Phaenicophaeus; species Phaenicophaeus curvirostris. Next base: position 7,639,423 of record NC_091394.1, on the reverse strand, counting down.
CTTAGTGTTCTCATTGGTTTTCACCATCCTATTCTATTTCTAATTAGCAATAAATTAAATCGATTTTCCCCAGGTGAAGTCTGCTTTGCCCTTGATGTTAATTGGTGAGTGACCTCCCTGTCTTTCTCTCGACTTGTGTTCTGTTGAGGAGTGGGAGGGGATCAATGACTGGGTGGGGGTCGTGCAGCTGGCTCCAGTCAAGCCACTACAACCATGAATACACAGCCACTCAAAAAACATGTTTGTGGTGTTTTACTCATGGCATTTCGGAATCTTTACATGGTAACAGTAATATTCCACGGTACATAAAAGAGAACTGTCTTTGAAAAAACAAAAGATTATTTAATAGGATTATTTTTGTTAGTTAAACTGTCAGATTCTGGGTGCTGTTTTCAATTCTAACATACCAGTTTTCCCTTAAATTCTAGGGGTGTTGCCATTCATTAATTAATTAATAGTACAGAGAGTAAAGGGCTTAAAAAACACTCAGCTGTAAGCTCTTTATTTTTATACATACTGATCCTTTACTCAATGCTGAAGATTATTCCAGATTAATAAAGATTATTATGCGAAGTGTCGTTACTTTTTCACTAATTCAGCTGTTTATATCTGGAAATTTATTTTCTATGGGATGTGGTAAAGCAAAATTCTACAGAAGGTGAAAGCAGACAGGGAACAGTTGTGAAGGCAGTTAACTTTCACTCCTAACCTTAAATGAGATCAAATATCTACTGGCATTATGCTCCCTCGTGTAAGGAACATACTCTGCTCTATAGAATAGACATGGGGTAAGCAACTCCCAGGAATCGGTCCCAAATATTTTTAGGGACAGGAACGGCAGCTGAAGGTTGGAGGTTGCCAGTATCTGGCTGAAATCCAGTATGCAGAATATCGAGACCACTACCCTGACCCCGCCTCTTCACTCTGCTAAAATAGTTCTCCAGATGGTGCCAGGAACAGAAGTTGACATTACACCGGCACGTATGTTGGCATCAACAACCAAGCTGAAAAAGTCGTATTAATGACTGGCACTGGTACAACTCACTTTGTGTCAGGGCTCAGAAAGCACATGGCTAAGGGACACAGAATGGCTCCAGATTTTAAGAAAGCCAAAGGTTAATTTAGGGCAGTGTTTTTCAGTTATTTTCAATTTCAAGACCTCTGCAAATCCTCCCCTGGAGTTACAGATGCCTATATGGCAAATTCAGCTATCCTAACACTAAATCCGTTTTATTTAGCAGCCTCTCATTTATCAAAGAGGCCAAAGAATCCCGTGGAAATCACAGACACCCTGCTGAAAACCACTACACTTGCATTTTTTCAAATAAGGGATACCAAGTTTGGTATGACATCTGGGTTTGTTCGGGTTTTTGATTATTTGCTCTTCTGTAGTAAGTTATTAATTTTCTAAGTGTCCTGTGAATAACCTGCACCATTTTATAAGATGCAAAGTGTGTATTTGTTAATTTAATAGAAATTACGTTATTGTTTCCTTCTACAGAAAGAATAATATGTAATTTACAGTGAAGGAATTAAGAGAGCAAATAATAAACACTAAATTTACCCTCTGCAAAATTACCCTGAGTAAAGAAGGAAGTTCATTATTTCTCCTTAGTTTGGAATGTCTGTGCAACAAGGGTGTACAAAAGAATAGTTCACACACAGCGCCATCATGGGGAAATAAAAAATCCCCCAAGGACCAATATTTTCTTAGCAAAATCTCCTGTTTGACTTCTAAAAAGAAAAGAAAGCATATGAAAGAGCATTTACCACATGACACTGTGGCCATGGTTAGCAAAGTTTAAAAGAAACCTTTATACAAAAGTATAGATACTTGTGGTTTTTTTGCTTGTAGACCATGTAAGTACTGGCCAAATGTCTCAGTAAGAACGTGCGCATGTAATCTGAAGAAAAATCAAATTACTTTTACACTTCAATTTAACATTTCTGTCAATGTCAATTATTGCAATGTTATCATGGAAAGATATTACATTTTTCCATTCCACCTACCTTTATCATAACTGTTTTTGCTGTTCCCTGTTCCCCAGTTAGCAGAACAGCTTTTCCTTGCCTCATGATAGTGTGCATCAGAAAGTCTGTTCGGACACTGTCTACATTTGGAACTAGAATGGAAGTATATTCTGGTACTGAATCTTTAGGGTAAATATATTCAGGGACCTACACAACAAAGACACACAAAAAGTTTGAGACTTTTTACCCGGCCACACAATCAGTTTGCATCGGAATATAAACGTAAAATGTACATTAGAGAAACTTTTCTTCCTGAAAGTCAAGCCCCCATTTCTAATCAATCAGTACCTTGCCAAGCTTATCTAAAAGAGTGTTAGACTAACACAATATTTTCACTCCACTGTTCTCCATTACATCAAGACAGCTTTTCCTTGCTGGGAGTTTTTAAATAGTAGGGCGATAGACAGTAGACAAAGCTAATCTCACTTATTTTTCACTTTCAAAGTTATTTCAAATGCACGTTTCCATTCTTTGCCAAAAATATATTCATGCATAAAAGAAAAAAATCTTTCAAAACAAGAAACTCCTCAGCATTTGATAGGGTTAATTTTCCTAACGAAATTACGTGAGGTTTTAAATAATAAAATAACATGATTCTTACGAAATACATCTTTCTTGTATACTCATTAAGAAAGCTTAGCATGTCATAGCATACAAACCTTCTTCGACCAGTGCTCCCACTGGCCAGAGGAACTAATACTAAATTCAAATATGGTTTCTTCTCCATTCACAGCTGGAAGTTCTTTCATTGCAGAGTGTTTCTGTAGGAACAGCTCCATTTTCAGCCTGTCATCTGGTTCCAAAAGAGCTCCAGCTGACCACATTACAGCAAAAACGAACAAGCGAGTAATATGTTCCTCACTGAGCTGTTTCTCATCTCGGTCAGACAATAAACCCTGCAAAGTAGATGCAATATTTAACTGCTGCCCTCCTAGAACAATGTCCCAACACAGAATAAGAGAAAGAAAACCGAACGTCCTATTTACCTGTAGGAGATCAATAGCTTGTTTGATGTATCCACATTCTAAAATTGTAATTTTCGGTGTCACAGCAGAGAAAACAAAATCTATTACATCCTGGAAAGGAAAAACATAATTTAAAGAATCTGTTTACCCAATTCAGTTGTATTATTTGTTCTAAGATGAAATCAGTTTCTTAATTTCAAGTATATTATAAACTTTATTCCAAGCAACATTTTCCCCCCATTTCTGGGATTATAAATATTCAGATCTAGACCATGAAATTTTGCTAACTATAACATAGTAGAAAAATAACTTTGATGTACCACAGTTATCAGAATCACTCATATAAAGTCCATACAGCAATTACCAGAAGAGCAATTTGAAGACTGCATTTCAGTTATAACAGGGACCTGCCACTTGTGCACGCCACTGGGGATTTTAATCTACATTGGCATTTTTGTAGTGGGAAGATAAAAGTACGAGAATTGTTGTAATGACACGTATATAATGCACAACCTTGCCACTACAGAATTCTATCTGATCTCTTCTGACTACACCATAATGTCCCTGTCCCTCTTGAAACCAACATTCTTGGTTTTCTGTAGAACCCTGGCAGGATCCAAAGGGAATTTTGCAATTTACTTTAACAAAACCTGGACTTCCTTCATGTAACTCCATAGCAATGGCTCTGATGCCTGCCTTTGCCAAGCTGTTGTGGGTTTGCATCCCAGCAGGCAAAAAAGAGCTATGTGGCTTAGTCCCAGTCGGCAACAAAAAGCAGTGTAGCCCCTCGCACATCCCTCCTCCTTCTGAGTCCCACTGGGGAGAAGAATCAAAAGAAACAAAGGCAAAACTCGTGGATTGAGATAAGGACGTGGAGGGATTATCCACCAATTACCATCACAGGCAAAACAGACTCGCCTTGGGGATAAGATCAGTCTTATTTACTGCCATTCAAATCAGAACACCACCAAATCCCAAAAGCAACACTATTCCCCACCCCTCCCTTCTTCACAAGCTCGACTTTTACTTCCAATATTCTCTACTTCCCACCCCACCACAGCAGCACAGGGGGACAAGGAATGAGGGGTTCAGTCAGTTCATTATACGTTGTCTCTGCTGCTCCTTCCTTCTCAGGGGGATGGCTCCTCACCCTCTTCCACCGCTCCAGTGAGAGGTCCCTCCCATGGGCGACAGTGGAATCTCTGCTCAAGTATCTAGAGCACCTCCTCCTTCTCCGCTGAACTTAGTGATCTCTGCTGGTGTCTGCAGGGCTGTTTATCCCACATCACTTCTTTCTCTCTCTACCGCTGTGCCAGGTCAGACTGGCTGGTGGGTCTCCTTCTCCAGTGCTTCCTCCCTACCATTTTCTCCCCTTTCTTACATGCGTTATCACAGAGGTCTTACCACTGTCTGTGATGGGCTTGAGCTTGGCCGGAGATGGGTCCACCCCTGAAGCTGCCTCTGCTACCCAAACCTCGTCACACAAACCCAACGCACACACGTTCTGCCACATCTTTAGCAAAGTTTCAAACTGATGTACAGCCACCTCTGAGATTTGCAATGCGGAATTTTTTAAAATATCAATCACCACCTATACTATAGGATGATGTAAATTGTAGCCTACTTTCACCTTCATTTAACAATTTTTAGTAGAATTCCCTGTGGGTTCCATTTGCCTTTGTAATATCTGGAAATCAACTCCGCCTACTCATTCTGGGAAGTAAAAGTACAAGGACCCTATGGGAGATTTTGGAGGAGTCTCCACTTACAGCTGCCATGTCCTGTCAGTGAGAAAGCTGAGACAATGAAGACCTTCGATCCCTCAAAGATGTAAACAATCACCTAGGTATTTTTGAAAAATCAGTGAGCTGCTTAGCCAAATACACAACAGCTTTGTTCCAATTTTTAGTTTCCTTTTTTTTGCCACTAAAGACCTCTAGGAACCTTATGCTGAGTATTTATTAGCACAGAGACTGAATCAAGATTTTTACTTACCCTCCTGAGTTTCATCTTACTAGAATAGAGGGTACAACAAAGATATGTACAATAACAGAAAAATCATCTTAATGTAGAACAGGGCTTATGGCTAACTGGTCTGAGAAAGGTGACAGTCTGAAAGTGGACATACACAGAAGGAACGAGGCTTAGGAAACAAACATCCCTTTTTTTTGTTATTCCATGTTGCCTAGCAAAAGTGTTTCCACCTCTGTGTGCTGCTTTTTGTGGCTTTCCCTTTAAAATGCCTGTTTTGCACTCAGCAGTACATAAGTTGCTCAAATGACTAACCAAGGTGATTATGGACAGCACAAATAATGGGGAGAAGTAAGGCACTGCAAGCAATTTGGGAGATTTGAGTCTAAATACCTTCAAAACTCAGACCTAAATCTCTCTGAGATTCAGTTCCCTCATTTCTAAAACAGACTACATGTTTCATAGGGCACTGCAAATTGTTTAATAATTTATTTCAGGCACTCAGAATAAAGACATTTCATGAGTCAAAATAGTCTATACTTTCAGGAGCCTAGTTTTCACAGAATGAGTTTCATGGTACTTATGATTCCAGTGAGGTTTGTGTAATTCTTGTTCTTTGACTTCATGAAAAAAATAAAAAAATCTGGTCCATAGACACTAATATTCTATTACTCCTTTTTTTTAAACAGTACATGGCTGAAAGAAGGATGTAAGACCAAGACAGCAATTAGCATGAACTACTTATTAGGGTATTTTTTTTGGATGTGGGTGTGGAAAAACTAGTTAGGCCATAACAAACACACATACATTGTGGAAAAAATTGGATCAGGTATTCTCTATCCCTTAAAAGAAGACTTCAAAATGAAGTCTGATGGTAAAGACTCATCAGAGAAAAGACCCTTTCACATATCATATTGTCACCGTGGAACTCACTGAACTGTAGAAAGCTCTTTAGGACAAGAAGCCAGTAATATACTCAAAGGGTTTAGACAAGCACAAGAACAATTAAATAATGCCAAGTTATTAATACCTGATGCCAAGTTATTAATTTGAACATCAGCATTTAAATACTAAAGCTAAGAAAGTCTTAGGATTCAACTCTATGCTCCAGAGGCAACAGCAGCCTTTACCCAAATAAGATTAGGGTGAGGTTTAATGTGGAGAGCTTTTAGGAATTCTCTGAAGTCTCCAGAATAACAGCTTTTATAAAAAAAGAGGAAAGTGAGTGTGATATAAAAATTACTAGATTTTTTTCATTTAAACAATAAATAGACATGCTGAAACTTAATGTTACTCACATAACAGTCATCACCAGTTTGAGCTTCAGACTTTGCAGACAAATTAAATCGCACCACTCAGGTAATTATTTTAATTATTTCAGTTCTTTAAAACTGTCTCAGATAATTACTTCCATCAGCTATGCAATTCTGTTGCTTATACGTAGCAGTAGCACTCACAGACAAGAAATTGGCAGTATAGCTTCTAAATTTAAGATTAGAGACTTCAGATGGGGCTTTATTGATATTACTCATAAGCAGGAAATGTTGCTGAGCAAAAGAACTGGGAACGGGAGGGTGAAAATCCAACCCCTCAATCACCATATTAAGAAAAATATTGTGGACATGGAAAAGACTTGAAAGATAATTCAAAATAAGGTCTGTTTTTCGAGGTCTGTTTTGGGGGTTTGTTAGTTTGTTTGTTTAATTCTATCCTTGTCTTTGGACTACCTCCTGCTTTTTAGATAAAAAAATTACTTACAGTGGAATTTATACATGAAAAGAATAAATTCTTTCCACTGATACACAACTATTATTCTGTGGTGCCTGATGCTACATTATTGCTACCTGCTTTCCTTCATTAGTAATGATTTTATCCTATATGCATACTTTCAGTGACAAATACTGTTTTTATAAGCATAAAGGTGTGTTTCTTGTAAGCAAATTGGAATTACTACAGAAATTGTCTTTTATCTATTTTGGTTTAATTTTAGATTGATTTCAAAAGGTCTCTATAGGTATACTTAAAGATTGATTCTCCTTACTTACTATTTTTCTGTCTGTAGCCTAATCTTTATTTCCTTCCAAAAATCAGATATTTGTAAGTTGCTCATATCCATGCTTTTCTTAATACAAAATTCAACAGGGTCTGTATTTAGAGTTTGACTACCACAGTTGTTTCATCTTATTTCACGAATTTTCTTCTAGAATTTATCCATTTTTTGCAATGGGGGGGGAAATAATAACTATAAAAAAGAGCCTTATACAAAACTGGTGTTACCCTGATCCGTAAGAGCACTGTTATAGCCTCTATTATTTGAGAAGAAAAGACAGCTCATTAAAAGTGGAAGAAAACTGACAGCATGACAGCTTTCATTTACATTTCGATAGCTCCAAAGGCAGCCTTCAGCACAGAACTAACTTCATATTTCACTGCATTTTCATCTTTCAATCTAATAAAATACATATTTTTCTGGACTTTATTGCTCTTGCTTCAGGCTTGGGTATTTTAAATGTGGTTATTGTGTTTTCAGAGCAAGTTGTAGCATAAAATATAAATAGAATTGTGGCAAAGAAGTAGCAAATTGACCCACATATGCATTACTTAGGGAGCATATTCTGAAATTCATTATCAGAATTGTTCCTCTTGCTGCTGCAGTAAATACTATGTCATATAATTATACTTCGGCATTAGAACAAAATAAATAGCTTGTTAAACATTAGGTTTAAAGTAAATGGCACTAAAATGAAACATAACTGTAAGAAGACATTTGCTAACATTCAAGGCATTCAAAACCTGTAGTAATAATTCCTTTTATAATGATTTATAAATAAACTTTATGAAATGGCCCTCAAAGTTCATTAAAAATTGGCATTTGTAAAATCCAAGAGCAATGAAAAACATTACAGGAGAAACCACAAGTAAGCTGGCAGGAGAGAGCCAATGGGAAAGCAAGCTACATAAGGAGGTTGCGTTTGTTCCACAGATGTTGGGGAAATCAGAAGATAACAATGCTTAAAGATTGCAAAGCTGTAAAAGTTTTTTCAAAAAATTCCAAATTAAAAACAAGAATTTCCATGCAATTTAAAAAAGTATACTACTGATTTTATGCTTTTAGACCCAATATTGAGTAAAATCATCCATAGTATTAGTGAAACCTTTTTAATTATTCAGTATGCTAAGGCCAAATGGAGGGGAAAACCAGTCAGGAATCGGATCTATTGATTGAACAGAGGGATCTGAAAGGGATCTGAACAGACTGGACCGCTGGGCAGAGTCCAATGGCATGAGGTTTAACAAGGCCAAATGCCGGGTCCTGCACTTGGGGCACAACAACCCTGTGCAGCTACAGACTAGGAGAAGTCTGTCTAGAAAGCTGCCTGGAGGAGAGGGACCTGGGGGTGTTGGTTGACAGCGACTGAACATGAGCCAGCAGTGTGCCCAGGTGGCCAAGAAGGCCAATGGCATCTTGGCTTGGATCAGAAATGGCATGGCCAGCAGGGCCAGGGAGGTTCTTCTCCCTCTGTACTCGGCACTGGTGAGACCGCTCCTCGAATCCTGTGTTCAGTTCTGGGCCCCTCACCACAAGAAGGATGTTGAGGCTCTGGAGCGAGTCCAGAGAAGAGCAATGAAGCTGGTGAGGGGGCTGGAGAACAGGCCTTATGGGGAACGGCTGAGAGAGCTGGGGGTGTTTAGCCTGGAGAAGAGGAGGCTGAGGGGAGACCTCATTGCTCTCTACAACTACCTGAAAGGAGGTTGTGGAGAGGAGGGAGCTGGGCTCTTCTCCCAAGTGCCAGGGGACAGGACAAGAGGGAATGGCCTCAAGCTCCGCCAGGGGAGATTTAGGCTGGACATTAGGAAAAAATTCTTTACAGAAAGGTTCATCGGGCACTGGCAGAGGCTGCCCAGGGAGGTGGTTGAATCCCCTTCCCTGGAGGTGTTTAAGGCACGGGTGGACGAGGTGCTAAGGGGCATGGGTTAGTGTTTGATAGTAGTGGTAGGACTCGATGATCCGGTGGGTCTCTTCCAACCTGGTGATTCTATGATTCTATGAACATGATTTAGTCAGAGAACGTATCAAAGAGATGCCATCTAAAAAAATCTCTTTTGGAATAGATTCATGGTCTATAAAATCAGAAGACATCACTATAATCACCTATACTGAGCTTCACTACACTACAGAATTAATTCAAACTGTAGCATGTCTTTTTAAAATAATTAATGGACCAAATGCATTCCTGTTTTAGTCAAAATGAAGAAAGATTCCACCAGAATGAATCCAGCTTAATTTATTTCCAAATTTCCTTCTTTACATTTAAAATAAAAAAGGAAGTTTATCCACTCCCTTTTATGCATCCTAACAGGAATTAAAATGGAAAGTAACTATTACAGCCAAAGAGAACATCTCTATTTTGCCAACATGCATTATAAAATAATCACACATTTAACACCTCATTGCCAACTAACCTGTGCAGAGAAAACAAAGCATTCAAATTATTCATCTGTTATAGTTTCACACATCCATTAATGTTAGAGATAATTTTCTCTTTCTTATTTTTTCTTAAATCCTTCAAGCTTATTTTAGTATATAAACAAAGAGAAGTAAATAATTGAAAAAACACTTAGGAAGAAACAATGCTTCATTAAATAAAGAATAAGAAATGCAAATTTTTTTGAAGTGGTTAAGTACCTGAAATACAGCATTGAAGCAGTTCCATAGGATATCAGAGTACGTTACAGGTATCGTTTGAAGCCAAGCCCTTAAAATAGGCTTCCAATCCAACACTGAAGAACTCATGAAGACCATCCCATTGCGAGAAACTGTTGCAGGGGAAGCATTGTCAATATTGTGAGGTTCAAAAATAATTTTGCAACTGGGGGACATTGGAATACGATCCCCATTGGCCAAAGTGAGGGTCTTATTATCATCCAGAACAGAGTTCAGATTTTCAATCCATATTGCATCAACAGGTCCATCCAAAACTATCCAGATATGCTCACCCTAAAAAAAAAGGAGAGATACACACATGCAACTTTACATGCATTGACCAAAAATACACATTTACTTAATCTCAGAGAACATACTCTTGGATAGAACTAATAAGTTGTAAGTTGGTGCTGATTAGCTCAGCATGAATTGCAATTTTTATAATTTGCTCTTTGATTTTAATCCTTCTTTCATTACCCTGTGTCACACCAAAAAGGATAATAAGCAATAGCTGCAAAAGTTAATTTGTGCTGTTCTAAGCATAAAGCTGTCCCTTTCTTCTGCAAAAGCATATCAGCCAGCCCAGTGTCCATCAAGGCAGATAAGAACACTTCCCACTAAATACTGTCACAGACGCAGGCACACACTCAGTCCTTGCAGAATGTTACCTAAGTATTCCATATAAGACTTCTCATTTTCTAAGTGAGAACCGAATTAAACCTCTGAAGATTTGAATGCGATTATGATTCCATGAGACATCATCTGCAGCTTTGATGAGAGAATTGGGAAATGCCTGTACTGGTTTCTTACCAGAGCCTCTTATATCCTGATATAATTGGTGAAATAGAGTGGCAATGGCATGAAACCAGACAGGAGAAAATTAACTTTCCTGTACTCACATCAAAGCACGAACAGCTCTTGCTTTTCATTTGAATGGTAGGACTACTTGCTTACACAAGGAAGTGAAACCCTTAAAATCTTTTCCAATTTAATTCTGGAATCTCAAGTGTTTGGAAAGCCTAGTGCTTTCTGGCACATACATGTAAATGTGACTGGCATACATTCAGCTACCCAGACAAAAAGCAAAACTAATGCTGTATTTTCCCTTGATTTTATAATATAAGATCTTTCACACAAATGACAGGTAATGAGACATTATAGAAAGAGTATTAAATGTCCTTATTAACAATCATAGTACAATATCCATTACCTTCTTTGCTTTTAAAGTTTTTCTCCATAATGTAGAGAAAATACCATCTGTCCAGTCATTTGTAGCAACATCAAGGGTACCAAACATCTGGGAAGCTGTGATTGCCTTTGGGTTCATTCTCATCTCTTTATGAGGTGCACCACAATCTGTCATTGCTTTCATCAAAATATTAATGCATTTTGTCTTTCCTGCACCAGTTGGACCTAGAGTCATCATACCTTAAAATAATAAAAACATGGTTTAAAATGAAATGTGAAGATGTCATGCTGCCATTTAATGGTTCTTTGCATCAATCCTTGCTTCATTTTTATCAAAAGCAAATACAAAAAAAAAAAAAGATGTTCCTCACTCCACTTAATGTTGAATGAAATGAAATGGAATTTTAAAATATTATTAAAAGGCGTCTATAAATGTCTGTTCTATCTTGACAGACAAGCCTGTGCAAGTCTGTATCCTCCCTCAGGCAGTTCTGTTCCTTTTTCTAATTGGAAAACACAACTGCCTTTTGATGTTCACATGCGATGACATTTACATGACTTGTGGTAAAGAAAACCAGTAATTTCTAAACGCATTTAATAAGAAAGAGTTGTTCCAAATGATATACAAGATTGAGTGTATCTTTCTGAAGCAAAAGTAACAAAAATATGCACTTTCATCCATCCATGCTGACATTTTAATATGTTTTTCTCACATAAAAAACAGTTAACAATAACCACACTTTTAATTTCATTGGTGTATGCACATACTGCCTAAGAAGACTTGTCTTCAACAATAAATTGAGCTTACAGCTGATCCTTTTTAGTTATAGTTTCTATGTCTATTATTCCAGAGGCCCAGAGTCTGTCCAAAAGCAGATGGGCATTCAAACTGAGACTTCTAAAGTCATTTAAGGGAGCTAGATAACTCTTATTAAGTCTAGAGACAACTGGACAACATAATACTTCGTTGGTTTTGAAAATCTCTTAAGTAAAGGTATGGGACAAACACCCACAAACCAAAGTTACAAACCTAATCCAGTACCAGGCTATGTGATATTTTTGCTAAAACTAAAGGGAGCTGAAGTTTCCCAGAAAGTTTGGTCACCTTGACAATCATTTGTTCATGCCATATGTTACACGTGGGGAGATCTAATGCAAACTCCTCAAGGTTAATGGAATGGCATTTTCTGCTGGTTTCAACAATACTTGGATCAAAACTGTTCTGCATACGTGTGTGCGCGTTGTGCAGGAGCGCTCCATTTGCATATATTGCCTCTATTTCAACCAAGACAAGTCATGCATTTTACAGAGTTTTCCTCATTTCTTGAAATATCATGGTGGCCCCTCTACAAATCCAAGGGTCCATGAACAGGACAAATGGAAGTCAGGAAAACAGAGATCTTTTTCTATCTGTGCAATAACTTGTGTCATACAAACTCTCTCCGTGTTCAAGCGTTAGGCCAATTGGAGCTGGATGACCCCTGGCAATAGCAGGGACATGTGAAGAGAAGAGGGATCTAAGCAGAATGCCACAGTGACTCCCAGAGATTTTTGAGGAACAGTGGACTGTACTGTCTCACAGACCAAACAGATCGTAAAAAGAGGCACATTTAATCATGACTGAAATCATTAAGACTTTCATGGTTCCCATATGGATACAGGTGCCATTATCTCACTGGAACCCTGAACCCAGCAATCTGGATGTAGATTATTAACTCAGCACAGCATTAATTAGTTACTTGGTCTAATCAATAAAATGAACTAAACATTTGAGGCATTAAGCTCTAAAACTGAGGTATGCAAATGAGTATTTACTTTTATTTGTTCCGTTAGTTTAAGCCTACTGTTCTCTTATTATAACATGAAAAGGGAGAATGTAAAGGATGACATCTTCATAAATCTTTGTTCCTTTGCTTACATTTCCTATATATTTCCTCCTTCATACACTAACAAGCAGTTAGAGGTTGGGGTGTGGGGGACTTTTCAAAGCAGGGGTATTTTTTTTCCACTCAGTATGAAATGTAAACTGGGCTTTACTACTGTTGTTTTACCCTTCACAGGACGGAATAAACCTTACTCATTAGACTTTTATACACTGTAAAAATGTATTTTCACAGAATCACACAGTGGTTGAGGTAGGAAGGGACCACTGCAGGCCATCTTGTCCAACGCCTCTGGTCCAGCAGGAGGTGGACTTATTTCTCCTCAGCTGAAATGGCCAGAACTGCACATAAATTACAATTATATCAGAATTATATTACATGTTTGGTAGAATCTATCAAAGTAAAGGTTTAAGAGATTATTTTTGTAATCTTCTCAGCATCATAACCTCACAGTAACATTAAACATGAGCTTCACGACCAAACTGTAGCTGAGGGCAACAATTGTTTTCGGAATACTGACTAAAACCGTCTGTTTCTGAATTTTAATGCATACTCTACATTTTAACTTGTTCCATAGAAATTTCAGTCACTGAAGGCCACACTCATATTTCCCATAAAAATGTAATACAACAAAGCTAAAATCTCACTAATTGTGCATTGCACATCCAAAAAAAAAATTCTTAAGTTTCCTAGCAAAATATCTACACAGGCTTTAAAAAAATACATCTGCTCAACTTTAAAACAGATTTTTCATGAAAATAATCTGCATTTTGGTGCAGATATTATAAAAAATATTGCTTTTATGCAGTCTCAAATCCTCATCTAGCATGCTAACCATGTCGGACTCGTTGCGTTTCATACAGCTGAATGAGCTTAAGTATCCAGGGCGGATGATGAATAAGTCCTGCTTTCTCTGTCTGTTTCTGGATGGCTGACTGTAGTTCAGGATACCCAGCTTTATCCAGACTAATTCCAGGGAACAGGTCATTAATGAGGCTCATAAATAAAGGTTCATCTTCATCTACCTGTCAAGGATAAAATAGGGGGAAACATATTTATTCATTGAAATTATTATTAGAGCTGTAAACAATCTTCCAGAATCTGTCATTTAAAAGACAGCAATAGAAAATCTTATATTTTCCAAAGCAAATATTACAATTATGAATCAGTTATATTAAATTAATTTCATACAATGCAACCACATATAGTAATTTCTAAATTAAACACTTAAAGCTTTTAAAAAAGTTACCATCTTAATACAGTTCTCTTCAATATACACACACATATTTCTTCATTTGTTATGTGAGTCAGCAGGATTTATTCAAGTCCTATTTTCTTTGGGGTTTTTATTATTTTTTTCACATTGTAAATCACTGGAGCATGTCTATAGGTTTGAACGCATGTACCAATGCGCTGAATAGATTTAAAAAACAGAAAAAAGAGTAACTAGTTCCATCACAAAACTGACTGTCAAGGTAAATACACAGAGTCTAGACATGCTATAACCTTTCAATTACAGCAATAAAAAGAAAGATGAGTACTTTAAATAGCAGTATCAAAAGATATTAGTCTATATAAGTGGGCGTTAGTTGCCTCCAATTACCTTGCTCATTACTATTCTTATGATGTTCTGAAAAGGCAACAGACTCCCAAGAAAAGTATAAGTTAAAATTCTGGATTAAGAAGGATCTTTAATGGTATTAACAAAAAGCTAATACAATGTGTTCTTCCTTTGTCTCCTTAAATAGGGCAGAAAGAAGGAAAAAAACCCAGCCAATTAGAGGACCAGATTAGGTCCCCTAAATCGTGATGTTATTTCCAATGATTTCTTGAGCTAAGGCTGTTGATGTGTTTTCCTTTGTTTAAAAGACAAATAGTTCTCACATCGTAACTGTCACTGAAATTGGGAAAAGAAACTTCTTAACATAAGTTAGAAGTCTTAAGAAGCAGGCATTCTTTGAATTTGGTACTGGATATATGAGGGAATCGATCCTCCTATTCCATTTGCCGATGACTACAAGTAGCAGGTTTTCTAGACACTGAATTTATACATATGCATTATATTTCTCGTAAAAATCATGCATATTAATCACATTTCATCATATTAATTATAATAGCTGTCCTCCCTTTCATGCATGCTCCCCACAGTCCTTTACTGAGTCTGCAAAGCGGCCCCCTACTCTATTTCATTGGCATCTGGCCCCTTCTGAAGTTTCCACATAAGGTTCAAAATAAGGGTTATCTTGACTTCCCATCTTTTTTTGGCTCCTGAAGTGCTGGCCAGATGCCAGTCTTCTGCAGTCTTCATTGTTTTATTCCTTAAATCTCACAAAACAAGAGGACTTTACTGTTCATTATGTTGAACTCAGGAGAACAACATAACTGTATTCTGAGTCTCCACTCACTGATAGACCCTATTAAAAACTGCAAAATAGCATATCCAATTGCTGGAGCAAAAGAGCTTTTCAAAGTGCATAACAAATACACTTAACAATGCAAACAAAGTACTCTTTTGGGGAAAGTCACCAGTGTTACAGTACCAGTTTGGAGAGGTTCATGTCCCGCAGAACTCTCATCACTATGGTTTTCTCTGGTTCTTTAGGATTAGACCTTTTCACTGCTCCGAGTGTTCTTAAAACAGACAGGATATTTCTAAGCCCAAAGTCATAGTGAACCTTGAAATAATGCATAAACACAATCAGTACCACAAAGATCAAACACTTTAAAATCAAGAGAAGGATAAAAACTGAATTAATTACATAAATAATTAAAAATGCTGCTGAACTTTTAAATATGATCCGTTTCACTGCTCTTCATCTTTCAATTAGATTTCCAGCTCTGTTGCTATCATCTCCTGAAGACATTTTCCAGTGCTGTATGTCCATACCTGCCAAATGTTCCTTTTGGTGGTAGACCACCTTACAAGTCATCTGTAACAGAGCTGTATCATCAATAATTTTTTCTAAATTCCTAACTTGCCAGATGCACAAACAGCAAACCACATGTCTTCAGATTACCCTCTCTTTTCTCCTCACACAGTGTTGCTAGCTTGATATATGGTACAGGGATTCATGACTAAAAGGCCAATCTCTTGCTCATGTAAAGAAACACCGTGAAATTATTCAGACACAATTTGTTGTATGTAAGCCTATCCCATCATGTACTTAATGACTTTCTGCTCAGTGGATGGTTTCATGACAACTTGGTTCAGAACAGAAGGATTTACTCCCAACAGCCACGTGCATCCTAGGTATATCTAGGTATAGATATAGGTTACGTATATGTAACAAGCTTTGGACCTTGGCAAGTAAAGGCTGGATTTTCATTTCACTATGGCCACATCTGCATATTGGCAGAGCCATACAAATCTATTCAATTAATTTTAGCATTTGTACAGGAACATACTATTCTGTCTTAGATAAAACAGATTTGAAAATACAGGCAAATTTTCTGTAAGGTGTTTCCTCTTTGATTGCTGATGCAAAACCTAGAAAGAATGCTATCAGGGTAAAGTTTTCAATTCTGCTGGCTGTTCAGAAAACTAAGTGACAAAGACAGACACAGAAGGACATAATAAAGACGTTCTTATATTTGGAGAATATGTGCTCACTCCGATTGATCAGAAATGGTTTTAGATTGAGTGCACAGACACTTTTTTACACTGTCTGTTGTGGACTGACTTTGGTCAGCTTCCAGATGCTCACCCAGCCACTCTCTCACTAACCCTGCTCAATAGGAAGAGGAAAAAGAAAATTAAATAAAAGACCATAGGTTAGTATAAACACTGAGAGATCACTTACCAATTATCATCACAGACAGAACAGATTTGACTTGGGGAAAATTAATTTCATTTAATTTATGGCCAATTAGAACATATGTGGATTGTGAGAAACAAAAACAACATTAACACAACATCTTCTCCCCAGCTCCCATCCCCATTTCCCAGGCTGACGAAGTGTAACAATACATTGAGTATAACACAGAATAAATAACAAGAAATAACTTATTGATTAGGTTTGCAGATGATACCAAGCTGGTGAATTAGACCACAACTAGAGTTCAAAATGACTAAAATAAATTCAATAAATTATCCATGTGCTATGCAATTAAGTAAAGTGCAAAATACTACATAGATGGAAAAACCAACTGCACAAATAAAGAAGAGTAACAGCTCTTCTTCTTTCAACTGAGAAACAAATCAGGCCCAGAAAGCTTTGTAGAAAAGTATCTGACATTGGACTGAAGCCACAAGGTCCCCAATGACATACCTACAATTATAGTGGGCTACTTCTTAGGACAGTTGAAGAGATATTACCATTGCTGTTGGCACTTTCGTACTGTGCTCAAAATGTGGATTCAACACTTGAACACAAACCCTACTGAACGGAATTTAGAAAAGAAATTAAAGTTATCAGCTGACTGAAAAACATGCCATATCAGGAAGAAGTAAAATTTACTGTAGATGTAGGAAGAGCAAATATATATGATGAGTTACAATAAAAGTCTTTGGCACGTAAAAAAATATCAGCAAAGAGGAAGAAAGCAGGAATAGAAAGAAAAAGAAGCAACATACAGCAAGGGAGACTCAAGTTAACTGTCTGAGAAAGCATCATGACTGTAAGGAAAATGAATTTTTGGAACATATTGCCTAGGAAATGGCAGGTTTTGGAATATAAAATGCTAAGGAGAGTCACAAATGTTTATAGAAAATTATTTAGCTAATTATTTTTCCTCCAGAAAGGTAAATGGATGACCCCTCAAGGCTCCATCCAGCCTCATTTTCAATCAGGTGCCATGTTGCTACCAGTTGAAAAAGTTAGATATGAAAATTCAGCTAGGTACTGCCAGAAAAACTTGTTTGCCGACAGAAACATTAAGACAAAAAAATTAACAATTTTGAGTGAAGTCTGGAAGGCAGATTTTATGTTGAAGATGAGGTCTGCTATCATTTATTAAATTATATGTCCTAGTCAAATATCCAGAATCATGACAAGGGCTGACAGACTTCTTTTTCTCTGTACTAGATGACCATCACTGACATTCTGCATGAGTCCAGTAAAGGATGACCAAGTGAGAGGAAAAGAGACAATGGTCAAAATTTGCAATGGGAAATCACAACGATTTGTATAAGTAAAAGATTCTTCACAGCGAGAGGGGTCAAACACACAAAAGGTGCCCAGAGAGACTGAATATCTTCATCATCAGAGATATTCACAACTCAATGAGTGCCTTAAGTAATCTGCTTTTAGAAACCTGCTCTTGATCCCAGCCAGCATGGGTTTGTAAAGTGAAGCTCTTGCCTGACAAATTTAATTTTCTTCAACGACAAGGTTACCCACCTAGTTGACCAAGGAAAACCAGTTCACATAGTCTTTCTGGATTTCAGCAAGGCCTTTGAAACTGTCTCTCACAGTATCTCTCTAAACAAAATGTCCAGCATCCAGCTCGATAAACACACTTGGGTGAAATGGACTGCAGCAGTATAGCTCATGCTTTTATAAGGAAGAACTATAAATCTTAAAAATCTGCAAATAAATCTGGATACTGGGAGCATAGTTGCTGTTGGGAGGAAAAGAAAAAAAAGGGCTATCCATAGTTTCCTCCATATGAAAGCACTTAAAAAGATGGTCCTCAAAAAGAGATTATGGCCTGGTTTGCTTTCAAGCCTTGTTAGGTTTTTCTTTTCAGTTCCTATGGTTTTCTCTAGTCTCAATGAGGGTTTGTGGAAGGATGCAGTAGGGATCTAGAAGTCCTATAACAAAGGTAAATAATTCAGCTTTGGGGACTCTGTCAGAATAACTGTTTCACAGACCTGTGGACACCTTGGGCTTCCTACATTAGGTAAGCACTATTCTTTTGCTTTTATATGTTTTTCTTTACTAAAGGAGATTATTAGTCACTCAGGGTGCTTTTGGCTGTTTGTGAGTCAGAGCTACTCTTTCTACAGACTTTGCATTTATGTGTATAAAATGTCTGGAGGACTTCAGGTGTGCCTTCTAGCAAATTCTGTTTAGATTTTGTGGGAGGTAAGTTAATCTGGTGAATGTTTGTTCACTGTTATTTTCCTCTGTTGCTGTATATTGCATTTGCTGAAAACAGGTAATGTTCTGCCATTTCTTATTGCATTGATTCTTCACGTGACCCTGTTCTTTCCAGCCAATCGCCCAGATATCCAGCAGTGCTTACTTCAATTTCAAAATTTACCATTAAATATTTAAAAAAATAAGTTCCACTGGCAAAGACAGATTAATATGTCTCCAATAAAGCCTGTCTGTACTTTATAGTTCTAGTGTTCTGGCTAGACAGAATTAATTTGTGTCCACTGCACTCTTAGAAATATCTCCAGTTCATGGGACTCCCATATCTAATAAGATGAACTCATTAGATCTCTCCCTACATATAATCACATATTGCATAAGATGTATTTCCCAACCTACAAAAAAATACATGACAAACTTCAAGAGGTCTTTCAAAATATCTACAACTAGATATGAATGATGAGAGAGGGAGATAATAACTCACATTAAAGAAGTGGTGCATCTAATCAAAAAGCAAAAGACGCAGTCTGAGGTGGACAAGAGACCTCAAGAATGACAAAATAGGGTGGAATACAGCTCATTTCAAGTGTACGCATCCAGACAAGGAAGGGCCAAGAGGACAGCATCATGGCAGAAGCTCTCACATTTTTCTTGGGTAACCAGCACAAGTAGGTACCAATCTGAAGTGCCTGTTCGCTAATGCATGCGGCATAGGAACAAAACCGGAAAAAATAGAACTTTATGTGCAGTTACAGGGCTACAGTCTAAGTGGGGTGATAGAAGCGTAGTAGGGCAGCTTGCACAGCAGGAGTGCTGCAACGGATGGGTAGAGGTTCTTTAGGAAGGACAAGCCACGATGGCCAGATGAGGAGTTGCCTCAGTTGAGAGCATTTGGGTTAGGATTAGAGGGCTGATCGACATGGCAAATGTCTGCTGCAAACTTCCTGATTGAGGAAGAAGATACAGTTTCGACAACTGGAATTAACTTAATTTTTCAAGTCCTGGTCCTCACTGGAAGATTGACACACCCCCAATATCTGCTGGATGAAGGCATCGAGTGCACCCTTAGCAAGTTTGCGGACGACACTAAGCTGGGTGGAAGTGTCTATCTGCTGGAGGGTCGGGAGGCTCTGCAAAGGGATCTGAACAGGCTGGACCGCTGGGCAGAGTCCAATGGCATGAGGTTTAACAAGGCCAAATGCCGGGTCCTGCACTTGGGGCACAACAACCCTGAGCAGCTACAGACTAGGAGAAGTCTGTCTAGAAAGCTGCCTGGAGGAGAAGGACATGGGTGTGTTGGTTGACAACCGACTGAATATGAGCCAGCAGTGGCCCAGGTGGCCAAGAAGGCCAATGGCATCTTGGCTTGTATCAGAAACGGCGTGACCAGCAGGTCCAGGGAGGTTATCCTCCCTCTGTACTCGGCACTGGTGAGACCGCTCCTCGAATCCTGGGGTCAGTTCTGGGCCCCTCACCACAAGAAGGATGTTGAGGCTCTGGAACGAGTCCAGAGAAGAGCAACAAAGCTGGTGAAGGGGCTGGAGAACAGGCCTTATGAGGAGCGGCTGAGAGAGCTGGGGGTGTTTAGCCTGGAGAAGAGGAGGCTGAGGGGAGACCTCATTGCTCTCTCCAACTCCCTGAAAGGAGGTTGTGGAGAGGAGGGTGCTGGCCTCTTCTCCAAGTGCCAGGGGACAGGACAAGAGGGAATGGCCTCAAGCTCCGCCAAGGGAGGTTTAGGCTAGACGTTAGGAAAAAATTCTTTACCGAAAGGGTCATTGGGCACTGGAACAGGCTGCCCAGGGAGGTGGTTGATTCACCTTCCCTGGAGGTGTTTAAGGCACGGGTGGATGAGGTGCTGAGGGACATGGTTTAGTGTTTGATGGGAACGGTTGGACTCGATGATCCGGTGGATCTCTTCCAACCTGGTTATTCTGTGATTCTGATTCTGTGAAGGGCAACACAGTAGGGCAGAGGCATTCCTGATTACAACACTGTCTCCAATAACATACTCACAGGCGAAATGGTGAGCAGCCACTGTGGTCAGACCATTCAACAGCTTGACCAAAGAATCTCTCGTCTTGGAACTATTCGAAGCTCATCTCGACAAGGTGCTAAGCCACCTACTCTATTTGACCCCACTTCAAGCACAGGAATAGGACTTGTTGACCTCTAAACTCAGCTCTTCTCTGATTTTTTAACTGTATATAATGGATTTATACAACAGCAAAGGACTGCTGACAGGCACAGGCAGGACAAACCTGCACAGTACAATTGGTTTGCAGAAAGCTGTGCTTCATGGCTCATATTACAGAGCATAGAAGCACAATCTACCACAATCCAGGAGCAAAGTTCAGCATAGCGGGCTTCTTTGATGGCTATTGGAGAAATATTAGAGGGCCCTGAAGAAATTATAAATTCACAGGGAAGACTGTTCCTCGCAGATGTCATGGCTTGTGCAGTAAGAACTATGGAATTTAATGTATAAGAGAGATATAAGCATAAGTTTCAAAGAGATAATTGTGATGTATCTGGGTGTGAGGGCTGTACCCATGTGTATATCCAGAGCACTTAGTCATTAATTTCCATTAATTAACAGCAAGGAACTCCCTTGCTAGCATCAGCATAGACAAGACAAAGGACTGACCTTAGACAAGGTGATTGAGCTACATGCCTTCGCAACAAAGCTTTTGACTAATTGGTACAGGAGTTCTCCAGATGAGAATTTCAGACAGTTTCACAGAGTCCTTCAGGCAGCTCCTACGATTCCTAGGCCAAGTGATAAGCACTACTTATATGCTTCAATATGTTGATCAGCATGCTGAATGGAGAATCTCACTGTCTCAGAGACTCCAGAAATGACCAAACTACACATGGAAACTCATTGTGAAGATGCAGCAGTGTTCATGTAGAAAACATCGTACACCGTTAAGATAGTTAAAATAAGTTTTGTACATAGTTTAGTTTTGTTTGAGTGTGTGTATGTATTATTTTTAAGTACTTTGTCCAAGAATGAAACACATCCAACACTCATTACAACACAAAATAAACAAAGCACTTTGGTAGAAGTAGTTGGCCAAATTTCTAATGCTTGCATAGATGACTTTTCTACAGTGAAGTAAAGAATCATGTCCAGGACAAAAATGACCACGCAAACTGAAGCAATGACCAAATTTAATCCTACTGAGGCCAAGCTTGAGGCAAAAAGAAGAGACCTCCATATCCAATACTCTGTAGACAACCTACGTTGCTAACTGCTGAAACTGCATATGCAAATTTTCATAAACAATGTCCATAATTTCTACTAAAGAGTGAGCTCTTAGAAAATGATTCTCTAACAAACACAGCTGATAAGCCTTGTAACTATAAAACACAGGCAGATGACAGGACTGAGAGAGGAGGCTGGAGAGCAACAAATGGACTAACACTAGTGATGCTAGATCAATACAGAGCTATTCAGATTGCCCAAAAATTAATTTGATGGAGACACTCTAAGAAATATTACAGAGAAGTCAATAGCAAACATGACCACCTCAGAAGCCAGCCTATAACACTAAGGTGGTGAGTAAAACTCTTCCAGAGAAAGAAACCTGAGAGAAATGAAAACCAGAATCCAGTTTGGTTATGTATATTGAGAGTGAAATTACAGAGGTATGGAGAAAGGAAGAGAAAATCCATATCTGTACATTTTTCACAGAATCATAGAATCACCAGGTTGGAAAAGACCCATCGGATCATTGAGTCCAACCATTCCTATCAAATACTAAACCAATGAGGGCAATATGATGTGGCATTATCTTATTCTGGTGTAGTCCAAGATTTCTACATGGAATTCAACATAGTCACTAATACATATGTGGCATAAAACTGAAATATATAATGGAGAATACAGTCAAAATATACAGGCTCATTAGAATCCAAAGCAGGTATTTGAGCCACAACTTGCCCACCATTCACATGATTTCTCTTTGAGACCCTCTAGTGGACAGCCAACAAAGGGCATTCGAAAGGTAACAACTAGACCTTTTCTTATTTTAAAAACAGCCTTATCCTTTGTTTCTCCCCCATACCACACAGAGTAGAGCTTTTCTGGTAGCACTGAGCAAGACAGGGAATTTAGGCACCCTTCAGTCATTTACAATTCTTACACTGCCTCTCCAGGACATCGAGCCTTCTTAAGTGAGGAGACTGAAAAATGCGTGCATTACAAAGTTCAGCAGAGCAATATACACCATTCCTCATAAATTCTCCAGTAACTCCACTCTGTCTAAAAATCACAAATCAAACTGCCTTTACTACACAAAGTACAACTTGAAACTGAAAATCCTGGAAAATGGATAGATTCATGTGTGTAAAAATAATTATATATTCTATGAAAGTATATTCTCTCCATACTCTTCCAGTGATAACTTACAGATGGACAAATATTTATTTTACCTGTTTAGATAACTGCTCTTCACAGAGTTTGTAGAGTGTATAGAATTTTAGACTAAGGACTTGGTTGTCTCGGAAACCAGCACTTGCCAGCTTGACTCGCATAATAATGCTACGGTCAGGCACCATCATAGCTACTGTGCGGAACTGAATTTTCAGATTTTCTGGAAGTTCCTGCCGTCCTGCATAACCAGGGTTCTGAGAAAAAATGAAAAATATAAAATAAAATATTATATAATGAAAGTAGGTTAGTAAGGTTTCTCTTCTCCAATAATTATTTGACAAACAGGAGTAACTCAAGCGTGTCAATTATATCACTACACATTTGCCTAAATACTGCAGTTTATGAAGTATGTGGTATCACACGTGTTATTTGAAGATGCCCAAGACATGCAGGTATATAAAGACAACCACTTACAAATCTTGTTGGAGTTGTTTTAAATGGTTAGTTCCTCAGGATCTTGACAATGTTCCAGTGCTGGAGGCTACTGTCCCTTGTGAGTATTTCCAGACCATTTCAGTACAACATACATTACTGAATATAAATTAAACTAAACCATCTGACCTTTCACTGAAGATGTCTAAGTTATTCATACAATTATCGTATGGCTCAGTTGTGAGAACAGTAGTGGCTGGCTATGCAGAGTGACTTTTTAAATTCTTCCAGCTGTTTTCAAACTGCCTTCCCAGTGGCCTTTGTATGCCACTAACATGCCCTCTTTATCAAATCAGAGTGAAAACATTAACACCTTTTTAAAAGTAGGAAACCTTAAAATAAAGACAAACGCTTCCATTCTGTGTCATAGGTATGCAACCTACCGCTAAGGAGGGGAAGATACAAAGAGGCTTTTAACGTAATGTTACATGCTTTCCTGCTGCTTTGCCTCCTGCACTGCTAGAAGCAGTCCACGGGCACCAAAGATAAATCTTCAGGAGGCCAGTGAACCAGAGTGAAGGTGGTTTCCTTCATGCTGTCATATAGAAGGACTGTGGTCAAAAGCTCTTCACAGATGGTGAAATACTGACCAGATCAACTAGAGTAGTCCTTGCAGTGGTCAACTACTTCTGGTTTATTTTGACAGATTTTGCTCACAAATACGAGATGGTTTGGTTTAGTCTCAATCTGTCAAATATTCAACTAAAAAAAGCCTAAAATATGTAGTTAATGATAACTGCATAGCTCAGGTCCTAAGTTCCAGTTAAAAATATGGGCAAGAGAAAATATCATTGTTATTTTTTAACAATAATTTGTTCAAATTTGTATTTACTATTTTCTAACAGACAGTTCCAATCATTTCAACAGGAAAAATTCAATGGGAAATCAAATAGGAAAGGTTTTTCAGAACAATGCCATTAACACATATTAAGACACATACCATAGTCAGAAATATACCAAATTCTCTGTCCATGTCAACGACGTCACCATCAGTGAAAATGAACTGAGGTTTCTTATTTTTCTTACACTGAAGTACTATATATATCTGCTGAGCAGCTACCGATAAAACTGGAAGTTCAATGCGGTTAAACTCATCAAAGCAACCCCATGCACCTGACTGGGCTAAACCTGAAAAAAGCACAAAGAAAAATATTTCGTTAAAATATCAGTACAAACAAGAATAATTTATATATAAAATATAGAAGGTTCTACACAACTTAATGTAACATGAGAAGAATGGAGAATAAGAACACAGAGTGAAATAAGCAGTAAAGGTTCAAAATATAATAAACTGGACTGTGCATTAGAGACACACAGAGAAAGAATTACCCCTTGGATGACAGATATACAAAACTCTTTATAAAAAGAATCCTACAATTTTACAGTAATTTTACAGTAAAGGCTTTCTGTTCAATAATAATGTATATAGCACCTAACAGCAAAAATGTGTGCAGCATGGAAATTCATCTATGCATCATTGTCAAAGTTGAGCTTGAGAGGCACCTACCTAAATGAAAAACACAGAATCAAATTCAGAAATCACTACATTTGTGACAGAAGCATCTTTGCATTTTATAACAACTAATTCATAGGTCAAAAATTATTGGGGAATAGCATCCTGCTGTTCAAGAGAGAGGAAACTGATATCACACTTATAACTGTTATTTGGAATAGGTCACATGGTTCTAGACAGACATTAGTATCCATAAACATCATGAAATTCGTGTCTTTTGGGAGAGTCAAGTACTCCTCCTTTTGTATCACATTAGCATGATTGGAACAGAAGAGTCTGCAGTGGCAGCTTTCCAGAGCAGTGGTGGGAAAGCTACATAATCCCCTTCTTTCCACATCCATTTCACAAGTATCAAAAGCTAGTAAGTCTTTGCAGGAACTTCATGGATGCCATCTCCTCCCTTCCCAGAGCCCACTCTGGACTAATATTTCCTATTGCCTGGGTCCAGCAAGGATTTGGATCAGGACTTTAGCCATTGCTACAAACAAATGTTCAGAGGGGTTTAATTCACTCCCCTGAACTAGTGGAGCTCAGTTTGGCTTAAGCCACTTGAAGGCAGTGCTAAACACAGAAATAAAGCACGTGTCCAAGAAAAGGCATTTGTGTGTTCACGGTGCTGAACAACTATGCCCATAGCTGCCCCACATTCCCATACTTTATATGTCAATGCCAACAGCACCAGTAAAATAAACCAAGGGTGGTTTGTGTGTAACGCTAATTGTTTAAGACTCCTAGCTAATGAAGAGAAAGTACTCAAAAATCAATAATGATACTGTTAATGCTCTGACCTATCTTCTACTGTGATCAGCTGTACAGCCAAATCAATATTTGTCAATTTTTGCAGACAGTAAAAAAAAGAATAAAATATCAAAATAATTCTTACATTCATATTTTAGCTTTTTCATGACCATTAACCACTTATTTTAATATTGTTGCACTGATTGGTCTTGTTTACCCATTAATTTTGGAAGAATTCTTCAACAAAATTAGTGGCATCACACCAGATCAAAACCAGCAGTACAGCCAAAACTGGCTCCTTAAGATTTGATTCAGCCAGGTCAATACTGCGGATCCCTCATGAAGCTTAGTTCAATTCCACAGTAATCTTTCCTAAACTCTTTCTACCTAATTTCTGTGATATTGTAAGGAAAAACATGCTCCAAAAAAAAGAAAAAAAATAATCTGAATAAAACGTCACATGGACTTAATTACAAAATCTAAAAGCAAATGGAATATAGACATACACTACAATGCCATAACAAAGCAAAGACTAAAAGAATTCTATATGTAAGAACCAAAGTTAAAATGTGAAAGACTCCATCCTACTGTCTTTAAAAACAGATGAAGAACGTTTTTTGACTTCATGGTGGCAGCAAGCATTTTAACTAATCATCTGCCTCTTGGATGAGGAATATCAGGGCCTTGGATGCACCAACAGGACTTAATTGTCCTGATCATTCTTCCCTGCAGCTTCTACCCACGCTCTTTGTCCTCCAGTCCAGGAGGTCCATTTCAGCTCAGGCAGGTCTGAGACTTCAGTCTTTGAGCCTATGGTGTATGCAGGGCTGGGCACAGCCCCATCTCCTGTTACCCTGACTTACTGACTGACCTCCCTGGAGGACCCCAGAACCACCCATAGTCTTACCTCCAGACTGCCTCTTCCTCTTTCTGATTGAACTTCCAAGATGGACTCTGTACTTAGCTTGTTATTTCACTTTGTCTGAACAAGCTGTCACCAACCTGCCCTGTTCAGGCACTGTGGGACAGTGCCCTGGTCAGTGAAGTCCCTGCCCCTGCCTGTGTGGTGCTCACCCTTGGCTCCTGGCTTGTCTTTCCCCGTGGAGCTGCCCTGTTCTTGCTGCTCCCTGAAGAGAAATTCTTCCAGAGACTTTTCAGATGCATTTGGCCCCTTTTGTTACACGTGTTCTATGACTAATAGGATCCATTCTAGAAAAATACCACCACCATCACCACCCCCCCCCAAAAAGGTGATTTTTTTTCTGTTTTGTTTATTAAACATCAATATCTACTCTTTGGGATATAACAAGGAAAAGCCCTGAAGCTGGATATTCAATAACAAGGAGACTTTGTTCCATATAATACTGTCTCTTATATACACTGTCTGTATATTAAAGGGTTTTGAAATTACTTTCTGTATAGAATGGCAAGGTTCTGCTCTAGCCAAATAATTTTTCCTTGGGGGTTGAAAAAAAAAATCACTTGCTCTGTAATGCCACCTGCTGCATGCAGTTAGGAAACCTGACTCTCTGGCAAGGCCAATATCCCACAGCTTTGAATGAATTCAGTTCTTGCAAAATTACTTCACGCTGGTGGTTTTTTAGAAAGAAAAAAGAAATAAAAGACACACCCATGCATACACCCACACATGCACATAAGCAGAGGCACAGCGAGCAAACTGTGAGCTGCATAATAGCTTAGAGACGATGTAATTTTCATTGCGCACTGTCACACACCACTTTCTGTCCCCACATAGAACATAGTATGGTAATCAAATACAAAAATGGAGTAAAAGCAGAAAATAAAGGACAAGATTAAAGAGATCTTTAACTATATGACACACGCACACACCCTCTCAATCAATTCAGATAGCCTACAAACCTGGTCCTCACATGATGTAAGAATCAAACAGCATAGTTACTCCTGCCTCAAAAAGACTTTTCTTATCAGGCTGCATGAAAGTGCTTCTATGGCTGTGAAAAACCATCCTTTTTTCCATTAAAGATCTCACATGCGTTAATGAATCTTTCTCTAAACTCACTTATTAAACCAAAAAAAGAGCTCATTTCCTTCCCATACTTCAGTGTATCCACTCTTCAAGAAATATCAAATATCTTAAAGATGTTTCAATATAAAAATTGTGATTCTAATCCAGGCCCTTCCAAGTTTTGAAAGTAAGTCCAAAGTAGCTGGTGCCATTAACAAATGAACACATTAATAACTTACATAAGAACAGAATCTCACTTTTTCTCCCAGATGCAGCACAGTCTGATGAATGCCCTATTCAGGCTCTATTCAGCTGGATCTATTACCTAATTCCCAGACAAATTCTCTGAGAAATACACCACTAGCCTACCAGCAAATTGATAGGGGAAACCAGTCACAAGCATCATGGTCACCTGAGCAGCAATTTGTTGAGTTCTATAAGCATCTTTTCTAACTCGTACTGAACACCAGTGTGGCATTAAATGAGGCAGCCAGATAACAAGCACACATTACACAATATTACTCATCTTTTGTTGTATATGATGACAATACGACAGGGAAAATGATCAGCTTATAGAAAAACAACAAAGAAAGCTGAGCCCTGAAACTCAGCTCATTTTCTTAGACATAGAAATTGTACCCAGTTTTAATAAAAGAAGGCAAGGACAAGCTGTAGTTACTACTATTGCCTCCATCCTAAATGACAAAGGATAAGTCGCAAAAAGTGCTCAGCGTAAGAAGGCAGAAACATAGCAAGGATACAGAGGCTCCCTGTCTGAACTGACACAACTCACAAATAGATTAATACAAAAGACATGACATCACCACGAATTTAAGAAAAAGGGTGGTAGCATAAAGAGATACAAACATTCTCATGGAAGGAGCAGAGACGAAAAAGACAACAGCTCGGTGAGAACAAAGACAAACCCATTCCAAAGAGAAAGGGCTGATATTCCCCCTCCAGACTTAGGACTGCAGGTACAGTCAATGACTGTGCTTGATGATATGAACACATTTATGCTTAGTCAGACAGCAACCTGGTCCCAGCACTCTTCTGTTTGCTATCAGTGAGTACAATAAATATAGGACGCTGAAGTCTGCACATAACTAGAAGTTAGCCCAAGGAACTGAGGGTTACAAGAGGTGCTTTGAGAAACTTGGAACTTTGAAGGTATTCACACATGCAGCCAGTTCAGTTTCCAACTTAGAAATGTTCTTCTGTTCATTTGGTATTATACAAATGAGCAGCTTTCCGTAGTTTCTGGTCACCAGGCAACTATCTTCTCTCTTTATGTGTGAAGATCTGGCCTTAGTTATAAGCACAGTATTTACCTCAGGCATTGACTACAATAACACAGTACAGAAGAGAAGCCATACAACATAGTACAGAAGTCATCAGCTTTTACAAAAGTTTAACCTACATTCCAGCCTAATTTAATGGGATATTGTCTTCTGCTTTCACTGTTCATAGGAGCGCTCAGCCAGTTTCAGCCTTCTCTAAGGCTGCATTCATCTAAAAAGACCAAAGCTAAAGCTAAAAGACTAGCTAAAAGACTGTCTCATGCTTTAAATGAAGCCTGTGATCAAACTTTCCATTCTTTTGGAGTTAGCAGAACTTATATCTAGAAGAGTGGGTTCTTCACAGGACCAATTCAGGAGCAGGGATTAAACTAAGGATGGTCGCTAGCTCTGCCATTCGCTACTTCTATATTTACCATGCTAACTGCTCAGGCAGGGTGCACTTTATGCTCTCTTTTTGTAGCAGTGCCCCCTGGACTGTTTTCGCTAGCTACCCTGCTAGCTCCAGGCTGGCTCCTTACTGCATCTCCAACTAGGGAAATCCCCAATGGGAGGGAAGGCGACAGCATGAGCATGCCTCAGAGAGAGAGAGAGAGAGAGACAGAGCAGCTAACAGACACCACTGCTTTTCCAAAGCACAGTGTTATTTCTTCTGTCATGTATATCACCTCTTCAAGACACAGCTAGGAAATACTCTCCAAGAATATATTAAAAAAATAAAAAAAAGACAAAAAAAGACAGGGAAGCACGCAAGAAGAAAATAGGAAGGAAAAAAGAGAAATAATCAAATATCAGGAAAAGTTCAAGAGTGTCTGGAAATCAGAGGAATTGAAGAAAATACCCTACTACATCATTGCTAACTCACTAGAGATGAGAACAAAGCGTACAACTCTAAAATGAACAAAACATATCATTCCTTACCTTTATAGATACGGCCAAGTCCTCTGTAGTCCATTTGGTCTGAACAATTGAAAACAACAACATACTTTCCCAGGCATTTGCCCATGTCTTTAGTTGTCTCTGTTTTCCCTGTCCCTGCAGGCCCTGCTGGTGCACCACCCATACTCATGCCCAGGGCCTGAGCCAGAGTGATGTAGCACCTAGAAAGAGAACAAAGAGTTCCATTAAACTTTTTCTACTATTAATTACTTGAAATCCATTAATGTAAGCAGAGCAGTTGTATTATACACAGCTGAGGAAGAGAGCAGAAATGGGTGTGTTTCCACTTGGTAAGTCCTCAGTCAAGCCCTTGCACACTGTGAAGCCGAGTTACCAGGTAGCATCTTTGCTCCACCTGCAGAAAACTGCAACAGCCCAGGAAACACACGGGACAATTCTAAATGCTGAATACCAAAATACTGCAGTATTGTGATTTTCTCTCACTCTGCCCAGGGAGGTGGTTGAGTCACCATCCCTGGAGGCGTTTAAAAGGCAGGCAGATGAAGTGCTGAGGGGCATGGTTTAGTGGTTGATAAGAATGGTTGGACTTGATTATCCTGTGGGTCCTTTCCAACCTAGTGATTCTGTGATTCTGTGTGAGATGTCCTCTAAGACTCCACTTCATTCTGTAGCACCCAGACCCACCAAGTTTTTTCCCTTTTTCCCCATCCTCCTACTCCCTCCCCAGAGCACACAAGATGGGCTCTCTGATCCAGCAACAGAAAGGGATAGAGGCTGAGAAGCAACTTCTGTCGTTGCCATTTCTCTACCAGCATGCCAGACCAGAGCAGTGCTGCCAGACACATCAGCTCTTTGAGTTCCAGGAGGAGAATGGATGAGAGGGAAGATGATAATAGGCAGTGGAGAAAGAGGGAGAGGGATACATGAATCTTAGTATCATCTTTTGCTTCAGCCTCCATTCTGGGTTGCAAACCCTAGGTAAAGTCTCAGCCTCCCCAGATGGTGTGAAGACTACCAAGGGGTATACGAAGCTTGCTGTTCTAACCTACAATGTTCCAGAATCCCAATAAGCCCATTTTAACACTGTGAAATTTAATAGATTCTTTATGATATATCTGAAGAGACAAAATGGTCACTGAAAAAAACCCAAATGATACCAGCCAGTGTCACTTCATATAAAATAACAGTCATTCTACTTTAATAGCAGTTATAATGCTTTATAACCTTAGTAATCTGCTAACAGGCAGTCAGTTAACACAGAAAAAATACCATTCCTAACAATTCTGCTACTGAAAATTAGCTAAGAGCAAACTGTATACGCTGAACAAGCCCTAAAGAGGACTTGCATTTCATTTTTCCTATCTGCCATTACATGGTCTGTGTCTGACATGATGTTTAGGAGCACTCAGTTTTACTCCCATTATCTTAATGTAATGTACTAACACCGGTGTGTAGCTATCATGTGCTTTGGGAGTCTTTCTGAACAAAAAATCATTAGCCAAACAGCACTTGACTCTAAGTCGATTAATGGAAAGCAAAGATATTACCTGGAAACAGTGGAAATCTCATACAAGTTCATACAACAATATTGAAAATATTAAAACGGAAAAAGCCTATAAGGGGAATAAAATCTCTTCTTATGCAACACTGCTTAGGTACATAAGCCTTCTATGTGAACATTAGAAAACATCTCTGCTTCAAATACTCTTTTCAATATACGACAGTGGATATCACCAACCCCTGCAGCTGTTTGGCTCTTCTAGGCTTCCTCTAAGACAGACAACACTTTTCTTTTTGGATGCCATTATTATAGTTTAAACTCATTCAAAGAACTCATTTTCTTCAATTATGTCACCTTGTGCTAGTTTTCAGTCTTGGGTGATACAGCACTTGGGATCAACCAAGTAGGTTGCACTTTGACTCTGTGAACAAATTTCAAATTACAATATTTTCTTGATACTGTCTTCCCTGGTGAGCAAAAACATTGTCTATGTGGTAGTGCTGCCATTCCCACTAATCAACTGCATGTTTACTGCTGCAAACAGATCTCTTATCTACCACAGGAATAGCAGGGTACATACCATGGAATTTAGCAGGCGTGTGTTACATATTAGAAGCCAGGTACCTAAGCAGAGGGGGTTTGGCTCTCTTAAATAGCTCACTGGGCATAATTTTGGTTCAGAAATTGGCAAAAGTCTGAAATGTCACTGGTAAATAAAACCTAGTAGCACAGAGAGTGCAAAGACAATTCTAACATTAAATCAATGGCCTGCAGTTATTCCTCACACAACAGATGACTGAACATACACAGTAGTTTGACATGCCTACCCACACTCAAAAGAACAAGCTCTGGCATAGCAAATACATCTGCCTCTTGCCTAGCAGAAGCACCACCAAGTGCTTCAGAAAAATATGCATCTAATGGAGTACTGGGCTGTATAACTAACACTCTGGTGATAAAAAGTCCTTATGTTTTGCCCTCAGAGCTTTCTGTGTTTGTAGTCTTGGCATTCTCCATAGGCTTTGCTTAAAACCACATTGGCACTAGTTATTCAATGCTGTGTCCTGAGTTTCTGCTTTTTCCTCTAGAGTGACTTACAATGAATCACTAGCCATAATCACAAATTCTCATGCAACTACTAGCTTACTGAAAATAGCTGCATACTGGGTTTTAGATCCACTGTGTTTAGGCTGGTGAAGTGTATGGCATTCCACTAAATTTATCTTGAGCACAAGTAAGTTTTAAAATGCCTATTACAGCCCGTATAGCTCAAGCAAAGACTCAAAGACAATTCAAGACCCCTTCTAAGGGTGCCTGCTTTTGCCAACTGAATATATAAGCACTGGCCTCTGCTGTTCACCATCAATATTGCAGCACTCTCGTGCAACCAGAGTGAGAATTCTGACTCATGAAAGTTAAAAGGAATTAAGTCAAAGGAGTTAAATCTTAGCTCCAATACTATGCACTGCATTCATTTTATAACTACCTGTCAGTTAAGGGAGTTATAACAAGTCTGTCTGTACACCCTAAGTATTCATTGCAGTAGGTGAACTCTACATCAGTGATTTGGATAATGCATTTATCCAAGTCTTCAAGAAAATAAAATCGAGACTGTTTTTGCCATTCGAAATCAGATGGAGATTTAATGTTCATACGGACCTATAACGGAAAAGAAAAATCATTAATACAGAAGTGAAACAGGATAACAAATTCATCTTACGTTCCATACAGGGAAAAAAAGTCTACTATGCATAACTAAAGAGCTGGAATATACGTATGCACCATTCACTCGTATTTCTGCATGACATCTATATAAAATCAAACTAAATCTGATACGCTGTATCACA
Source organism: Phaenicophaeus curvirostris (assembly GCF_032191515.1). Taxonomy (NCBI): domain Eukaryota; kingdom Metazoa; phylum Chordata; class Aves; order Cuculiformes; family Cuculidae; genus Phaenicophaeus; species Phaenicophaeus curvirostris. Next base: position 7,605,991 of record NC_091394.1, on the reverse strand, counting down.
GCACTAATGTGAGAACTACTCAAGGAGAAAAGATTTTAAGGTTTCTTTATAATTTTTTTATACGTGCAAAACCTTCCATATAGAAAGTCCCTTAAAGGATTTCACAAACTTACCAAATCATCAAATATATCCTTCTGGTGTACATGAATGGTGATTAAAGTTTCATATTTTGTGCGCTCCATTCTCGTCAGGTTGTGTGTTGTCATGTCAATTAAATCATTTAAAAGTTCCAAAAACTTCTGGTTTGTTGTATGCATTACCTTTTCCACACAGCAAGAATAGCCATATTAATACAATCATCATTTGATCTTCCAATGTTTAGAATAAAAACTAAAAAAAAAAATGTGCTAACTTATAGGCCCATGACGCCTATGTCCTGCTTTGTATTTATTAGGCTTGGAACTCTAAATCTGGATCTGCAGGCTGCCCTCTGTGCACGCATCCTTAGCCCCACAGAGTACAATACGGTTATATCCAGGTGAACAAGTCACATGGTAAGAAAGATTTCCTTCCAAGACTGCTGCTCCTTCTGCTATTCATTAAGTTTTCAGCTGATAGCATCCCTGCATATTTTCAGAGCCATCAGCCTCTGGTTTTGGGTATTGCACAGCAGCACAAGCAGTAGCTACTCTTTAGGGGAAAGAGGAAACTGGAGATCTATCACATGTCTAACCAGAAGAGAGGGGAAATGTAGCGTAAAATTTAGTGTAAAGTGTAATTTTAGATGCTAATGCCAAAACACTAATTCCTTTTGTGGCACTAGATTCTGTTACAAAATTCCACAAAATACAAAACTGACTTAAGTAAACAGCACCAGCTTCTGTCAGTGATGTTTCTGGTACACAAGATGTGATAAGCACTGAAGTTTTAGAAAAGGAAGCTCATATATACTCCTGTTTCAAACATATGAGAGAACAATCACACTAACTTTCTGCAAATATAAGCAAAGCCTAAAACTCACAGTTTGCTGAGAGAAAAATGCTAAAACCATTGCAAAACTAATGGAGAATGGAACACCATCCCCACAAACACACACACACAGAATTCATTCAAAGTAAATGAAAGTTGTTTTCTAGGCAGTGCAAAAGAATTTTTGTGTCTAGTTAATATACCAGCTGGAGCAGACTAAAAGCAGGTCCAGGCCCTTTTTAAGTTTTGTACAATGCAAAAAAATGCAGCACTAAGTGGTCTTCTCTGTAGTCTAGAGTCTGTTTTCATTCAGTATCAAAGTACAGCATGGTACTGCTCCCCTGCACTTATTAATACTTTCATGGGAGGATGGTGTTACTAGTTTTTAGTCTAATCTCACTGTATGTTTTTGATTAATGGTAATTTGCAGCTCTTCAGTTAACACTCTCTCCTTCTTCCTTCATAGATTCAGTGTTACTAACAACACTTTGGTGTTAACAGTATTTTCTCTATGTGTTTAAGTTGAAACCAGCACCTCCTCAAATGGTTTGTATTCCTTCCCTTCCCTAAAAAAAAAGAGCTCATCAGCTGAGGAATCCAATACACTCAGTTACAGCAGACCGATGCCCATGAAGAACAGTTATTTCCCCACATTTTAGGAGCTCTTATTTCTTTCCAAATTAGATTTTGGGAAAGTAATATAATAAAATATCCAATATTTCTAAACTGAGAAACTTCCCCTTCCCAAGATGACTGTACTGACAGAACAACAGAGGAAAATCACAGGTTCAGGAACAATGCTAAAGCACATGCTGGGGGATGGTGAGGAGGTGTGACCTCTTAGCACATTTTTCATCACTGTCTTCCTGTTAGTTTATTTGTTATTCTGGTTACTTAACTAGTATTTTGTGCTTTTTCCTGCATGTTGCTTTTAACTTTTCCCAATATGCACTGTTCCAAACAATGCTTTTAATTAATCCCCAAAGATTCATTAAATACTACCTTTTTGTCTGTTTTGGTACGGTTCAGTGCATTCTCTGCATCTCTGGTCCAGATCATTTGAATTCCCAGAAGTCCTATTTGTGCAGGAAACATTGCCTGAAAGTCATACAGTTTAAATCCTGAATCGCTAATGGCCACTGATGCCTGTCTAATGATGGTGTGGATTGTTTTCCTAATCCCATTCAGCAGCTGACCTAACCAGAATTCCACATTGCCCTGAAACAAACAAGAAAATACCTTTAAAGAACTAGTTTATGAATAATTCACAAGGAGAAAAAGCCTTACGTGACTTTTTTCCTGTTCCTTCATACTCCCATTTCCCTCTTTGTTATTCTCTAATTTTTAAAAGATTCTTCACTTCCTTCTGTTCTCCTCCCCTTCTAAAGATACAGGATGCACTTCACATCAGTACTGCTGAAAAAACAGCTAAAATAAATATAACAGAATGACACAAATGTCATGTCCTTTCTGGCCCTTGCTCTTGCTGTTCACATTAGGTTTTCATTCATCTCGTCAAGTACTAGCATGATGCGATATTGTAGGTCTCTAAAACATGAATCTACTTTAAATCAAGTCATGAAAAACTGCAATATATACTTCCATTACCTGAGCTAAAACTGGTTCAATAATATTGACCTGTTCTCCTTCTTGAGATTCAAACAATAAAATCTGGTCGTAGTTTTTTTCATTAAATCCCACTCGGTTAACGTTGTCAAACAGACTTAGTAAATGTGCCTATAACAGAATCAGAAACAAAAAAATAGCTCTATAAACTGATCTGATACGACATTCTTTCTTTGCCTTTAAACCCTGTATTAGAAGATTCTATAAATCTTTCCCTAAGTGAAAGGAATTCTTTCAACTGAATAACAAAATCCTCCATGGCCCTCACTTACTAATATTGACCATAAAAACATTCTTGCCTTCTTACTCCTACCTGAATAGTGTGGGAATCAGATGCTTGACCAAGGATTTCCAGAAGAGCAGGGTCAGATACAAAAAAAAATCTTGGAAATATTAATCGTTTTTTTTCCAAATACCCAGTCAGTGATTTCTGACAGATTTCCAATTGTTCCAGCAAATGTGGTAACAGCTGTGCCAAAGTCTCATCTCCAACACAGCACTGCACAATGTTTGATGTTTCATGCGCTCTCTGCATAATTCTCTGCCATGATTTATCAATTTTTTGAAATCTTCTGGCTTCCTGGAATACATGAAAAATGCATTAGTTCTTCCTCATGTTTGTAAAATTCTAAAAATTAAAGAGACAAGGTAACAGTTTAATATTTCCCTTGCTGTTCAAGTCTTCTTTGCAGGACTAGTATGAATATTTATAGGCATGACTACAATGATTAGTGCTTATAATGACCATCATTTAAATTGCAAGAGAAAGAGTCCAATGGGACAGCCCTCTGGGCACCAAAATTGTCCCTATAAAAGGATTCCAAAATACACCAGAAAACTCAAACAGCAGCCTTCTCAGAAATCAGAGTCTTCTGAATAGCAATACAGAATGTCATGTAACAGCTCCTCCACACGGGTTATAAGAAGTGAACTGTTAGTGGTAATACTTGACAAACAAATCCAGCATAAACAGTCTGAAGCTACTGCACTTGTAAGGTTTATAGATGAAGGGGAACAAATTTGCAAATATTGGCAGCTGGAGAATAAATATTTTTCTGCATTGTGTATACTGACTTTAAAAGCTCTTTCTTCATCTACAACAAATGAAATGTGAATGGAATTGTAAATTATAGGAGAGCTAGAAGAGATCTTAAGAGACCACCCATGATTTGCCTGTCATGAAACAGGATCATACCCATGCAACTCTTGAAAAGCATCTGTCCATCTTGTGTTTAGAGATGCTCAGTGTTGGAGACTCAGAAGCCTCTCTAGGCAATCTTTGCTACTGGTGACTCTGTTTTAATATCTAATTTTAATCTCTCTTGTATGTATGCCAATTACTTCTTATCGTATTCAAAGATGCAGAGAACACATTGTTTTCTTCTGTGGAGAGCAACCCCTATTTTTTTTAAATTATCACATTTACTATTCAAGTTTTTCCCCTCTTTCAAGTCAAATAAGCTTAATTTGGTGAATCTTTTCTTGTGCAGTCATGGATTGCTCCTTATCCTTATCACTCTCTTCTATGCTTTCTCAAATATGTTTGTGTGTTTCTTCAGCCAAATCAGGTACAATGTTCTAGTTATCGGTTATTGCTGCTTATGCATTACACTTTTCTGCATGCACTTTACATACCAGTAATCTAAAACTCATTTTCTGATAATTCTATGAGAAACAGTGTCAAAAGCCTATAAAGTCCTACTGGGTTTCCTCTATCCACAAAGCCCGTTGCCCACCCGAAAAATAAATTAGACTCATTTGACAGGTTTTGCTCCTAACAAATTCACGCTGACCGTTATTCATCTCCCTGTTAACTTCCAGATGCTTACAGACAGTTATTTGTTGCAGTATTCATCCAGGAACTGCAATTAAGTCCATTCATCTATCATTACTCCACTACCAAGCTGTTCCTTCTTCTCTTTTAGAGATAGTCAGCACATTTGCTTTTTTCCAGAATACTTTTCATGTGTCATCCTAGTAACAAGTAGCTTTAGCAGTTACCAAATGTCTCAGCTGTGCTGCAGTACTTGCTCATCTGCAAAAACTGCTTGCTGATTCTCTAATAAACTTTAACAAGATAAACAAGTCTCATAAATTAAAAATACAGAACTTATTGCTATCTTAAATAACAGCTAAGGCTTATAAAACTTAGGGTTACTTTTGGAAACTGTAAGCCTGCAGTTATAAAATATGTGGCCTGAAATACATTAATATTTAACAATTTCCAAATAAACACAGTTTTATCAAGTTATAGTACTGGTTGATCTAGTACTACTGAACTGGGTTGTGTTAGATCTACATTAAAACTTCTCACTAAGAGATGCAAAAGAAAGGATAATTTATTCTGGTATTTCCTACAAGAAGTCAGAGCATTCATTAACTCTTTTGCAGCTGCTGTCAGGGAAGGTCATAATTGCCTTTTGAAGAGGTTACAGTAGTTCACACCAATTAGGACACATGCAGCTGCCCAAGTCTTGCAGCATCTCTCCCTGGGATTTAGTTACACTAAGTCCTAGCAAATAGAGAATTGATACAGAAAATGTGTCATTCTATATAACATAAAGCCTATAAGTACGTATGCCCAGGAAGAAAGGGACATTGGCATATATTGGAGAAGAGACACATCATTGTTTTACCATTAAGTGGTCCTGAGCCTTGCGCTGTCATATGATTTACAAATACTGCGAGCTGACAGGAACATTTGAGTGTGAATTACAAACAATTCTCTTTCCGTAGTTTGAGCAAGTTCTAAGCAGTGCAACCTGACAGACCCCAGAATGGCAAAACTTATTCTGAACTGCCTGTGTGCACCCCACAAAGCTTATATGCATTATATGTGCTGGCACGTAAACTCTATTCTCTTGGTGTAACATACTGCTGTTCACGTCTTGTTATCACAAATCAACATACTTGAGGTAGTTGTTTCGCAATGTCTCCACCAACAAACACAGCTTCAAGGTAAATCCAGAGGTTTTGTACAGTAATCCAATTCTCGATGATCTCTGCAGTATTGGTTAGCTTCTGAACCCACTGTTGTATAGTGGACTTAAACGGTGCATTGTACCTGTGTGAGCATGAGTTACAGGGAAAAAGAACATAAAATAATCATTGTTTACTTTTGAGTTTGATTAGATTTAGACAGTGCACATTCACTCAGTTTTGTACCTGCTGCTCATGAGCGACCCCAGTATCATGAGGCTGTCCTCCATCAAAGCTATTTTCTCTGACATATCTGATCCTTTCAGAAGGAGTTCTCCTCGAGTTTTGAATTGGCCAAAACTGAAAGCTTGAGTACTCCATTCACTGGTGACGTGCTTCAATTTTGCTTCAATATCCTTTTCTTTTACTGCACTGATGCAGATATCCTGTGTAAAATTAAACTAGTATTTACATTCCTTTAAGGCTAATATAATTCATACTCATAAAGACAATCAAAATTCATTGGCTAGATACTGGCTTCACTGTAAGTTCTAGCTAATGAAAATATACATAGAAACACCTCAAAAAAAACCTTTCACACACTTCCCTGGGCAACCTCTCCCTATGCTTGACAACCCTTTTGGTGAAGAAATTTTTACTAATACTCCATCTACCAACAAGTGCCTCACTACAACCTTCTTTCAGGTGAAGATCAGGTCTCCTGTGAGCCACCTTTTGTCCAGGCTAAACAATCCCAGTTCCCTCAGCTGCTCCTCATAAGACTAGCGCTCCAGACCCTTCACCAGCTTTGCTGCCCTTCTTTGCACATGCTCCAGCACCTCAATATCTTTATACTGAGGGGCCCAAAACTGAACACAGTATTAAAGAAGCAGCCTCACCAGTGCCAAGTACAGGGGACTAGCACTAGCACCTTACACTGTGGAAAATTCACTGACTCAGTGATATCTGCAGGCAGGATTTGTATGAAATGTATTAAAATTTGAAGTCAAATATAGTTACTTAGTGAGTTAAAGATAATACTCGTTAACAATCAAAACCAATAAACAGTCCAAGAATAGAGAGCATGTGGACAACATGACTGGCTGCTACTTCTTGAAGACAGTGAGGATAGGATTGTCATAAAATTGATTCTCACATCAGAGAGAAAAGGAGCAGCTACTCAGATTGGACCCCAAATTCAGGTTCAGAAGTGTATTGCATTCCATCACAGGTTTGAAGTCTTGAGTGTAAGGCGATCACTTTGAATCTTTCACATGGCTTAAATGCTTGTCTGGAAATTTGGCACAGCAGAGGTTTGATTTCATGTCTTTTTCTTAAAGTGTTCCTTTGCGGAACAAGACAAATCTGGTCACTACTATGGTGCGACCACAGGTTTAGCTAAGTGACAACAAAACTCATGTTAGAAACTGTTGGGGGTTTCCTCCTTTAATTTTAGCTAAACCTTGTTCTTTCAAAAACTAGTGAGCGTAACTCTAGCATCCTTGCTGGGTAACTACTGTCCCCCAAACAGAGGAGGCAGTAGTTTTGTAGCTTGTGCACATTTCATAAGCCTTCTCATTGCTCTATGCTCCCGTGAAGAGTCATTTTTGAAATATAAAAGAATCTTGTTCTCCTTTAATCCTATATCCTCAAGTTCTACTGTGTTCTATGGATTTTGAGCACTTAACAGGATCAGATTTATATCAACTATTTTTTTTTTCTCTGATGGGACAGTTAAAAGGAAGAAAAGATTGTAAGTGGGCAGAGCCTAAAGCAGAAGAATGACAGAATCACACTACCCTTAAAACAACAGAATTCCTTCTATGGAAGGATTAGTGTAATACTATCCATCCATTTAATCCTTCTCCAGGATAAAAAGGAAATGAATTAGCCATCACTGCTAATACCAGCTTCCAAACTCCATTCTTCAAAAGAATTGTCCAACTAAAGCCAGATTTTTTTAATGTTACAAAGCTGACTAGAAACAGGATTCCAAAAGTACAGAGCCCCAGCTCACAAGCTATTCAATAAAAACAAACAGAAAAGTACTTGTACCTCAATATCTTCTTTATATTTCAATAAAGACGCATCCATTATGTTTTTCAAAGCAAAATTTTCAGAGTCAACATCAAAGTGATGCCCTGTTACTTGTGCGATTCTTTCCCAGTGTCGTAACATCATTGCCTAGAAAAGTCCATGGGAAGATTTTTAAAACTGTAATTTTATTACAACTGGAATGATCACATACTTTTGCACTGCATCTTTTAAACAAATGGAAGAGTCTTGATTTCCATTCCACTGAAAACTTTAATAGTTCTTCTAATCATATTATGAAATCTTTTCTTTTACTTTTCTGTAACTAAGTCTAACTAGATTTTTGCCATAAATGTAGCTGCTTTTTTTCTAATACAAAGAATATGGAAAGCATCTTATAACCATACAACTTAGTCTTCAATAAAGATTTTCAAGTGAATCATATCTCCAAATTACTATGCTGAACATACTTTGTTTGCCATCATTTCAAGCAAAGGACAGCTCTCCATGAAGTCATCAATTTTTTTTTTTAGGTCTCGAAAAGCTTGCCATTCCTTCAATGCTTTTGGTAACTTACGGATTCTTTAAAAAGCACAAAAAAAGAAGAAATATTTTAGTCTTAATAATCACAATCCATCATTTAATAGCACAATATCTTCTCATCTTTCAACCAATGGACCAGTAGCCTGTAAATAAAAATCACACTAGAACAGTTTGGTTTCTATTTCAGTTTGACTTAAAAGTTTTTCAGTGTCATTGTTTCACCATAAATTTGAAAATGCCCCCCATTTTGTAAACAGGAAAAAGGACTAAACACCATATACTTTTTCAAGCAAAATAAAGAGCCTCTTAAACCCAAACTGACCTGCTTGCAAACCCCAAAACACTTCTGTTTCAATCAAGCAAGTCCTATTTTATACCTAGTATGTATGAAAGATCTTTAAAGAACAACTTCATTTTATGCATGATTTGAAGGTAAAAAAAAACCCTGAAAATTAGGAACTTCTTGTACTATGACTTGTCACAGCTCCATTTGCCTTTAGCAAGTCATGCCAATTTTCATCTGCCAAAGCTATAGACCAAAGACTGACAGCCGTTCTTTTACAGCTCAGTGGCAGAAATGAAAAGCTGCATAAAATGAACACATAATGAAGAATTCCTTTGCAGAAATTCTCCATTTTCACAGCTCGAAATGAGACAGATCTGTCACGCAACACTGGAGCACATGTGAATTCTTCACTACTTCGCTGGTAAAAGGTAGAGGAACATACGCACGCTGTCACAGCACTGCAATAATCACTGTAGTGTTTCATCTTGAATCCAACAACAGACAGTATTAAATATGCTGGAGAAAAGTATTGCAAAATGCAAAATTACCCTCCATCATAAAGAGGTAAGGCATTAAGACGCAGTTCCTGGCTACTTCTACACTGAGAAGCAACAAAACTTTGTCTCAGGCTGGTGATTAGAAAGTGAATCTCTTACTCTGGTTATAAGAATAGCTTTTTTTCTTTATCTTAGCCTCAGCAAGTTCCATGAGTTATACAGTATGTTAAAAGACTACTCCATTGATGAGATTTACATTTCCTTCTTAATTTTACTGGATATTCTCTTCACACTACATTACAGTAAAACCTAAAAACTTCTCTCTAGCTCTTACTATAAACTTCTATAATGTTCCCCATCACACGCATTTTCTCTAAATATTTTTCCTTTTTATGTCTTTTTAAAATTGATTTATTTTCACCTACAGTTGCTTTTGTGATTCTTCTTGTTGGGATTGTAGGTATTCTATTCTATTACTTTTTCTTAAAGGGTTAGCAAAAAAAGAACATTAAAGAACCATGCATATTTTCCCAACTATGCTAAAACACTAACTGCATTTCCAGTAGTCTTGCTCCTTTCCTAACAGAGCATATCATCTTAGTTATTTCTGTGGGTACCCCCTGTACATTGTTTAAATTTCTCCACCTTCAAAGAGGACATATTGATGCAATTATGCTAGCAAGCCTGCCAAAGGAAAGCAAGTACTGGGTTAGACTTCTATTACAAAATAGTATTTACTGACTATTGGTGGTCACCTTGCTCCAAAAATAGCCCAAAACATGACAGGAAAAAAAAAGTTGTATGTAAAGTAAAAAGCAAAATACGTAACTTTCCAAACTGTTCTCATGCAATGGCTTCCTTCAGAATTTCATGAGAAGGAAGCACTAAGAGAGTCGTACAACCTGAAAAATTTAATTAGCTATAGAAAAAATGATTATGCGGATTCCAGATTTCTAGTGAAATTATTTATAGATATTGTCCAAATGCAGAAGTATATATATTTTACAGGATCAGATCTTTTTTACTATTATTCAAAAATATGAGCGGGTTTTTTTTTCCAATTAATGGCTAGAAGACAGTTTATTTACTTTTTATTCCAAAAAAGAAGAAAATCTCCGCCCTCATCCTTCAGTGTGTCCAGAAACAGACCCTGCTAAAATGGTGACACACTCAAAATACCATATGACTAAAAAGCCTGAGAACAAGTAACATTTCCTATGTATTTCAAAGATTTGGGAGAAGATGAAAACCACAGATTTTATCTCAGTTTTCTAAATAATACCAAAACATAAGTGAAGTCTCTCTCAGGTCACACTGGAGAATCCAAAATCAAAACTACTGGTGAAGCAGAGACACACACACTGTCTGCTCCAGAAGAAAGGCTGATCTGCTGAAGAGAAAGCCCTTTATATTGAGTATGAACTTGTCTCAACAGAAATCAATAAGAAAGTGATCAGAACCACTGTGCAAAGAGGTGAAGAAAAAGCTAATAGAAAAATAATAAAGAAGAAAGAAAACAGAGAAACGGTTCACTTTTTTTTTTGCAATAGATACGCACAATATAAAAATATTGCACATTTATTTTCTAGCTTTTGCATGCAATTTGGTTCTGACACAGAGTCTGTAATTCCCATTAAAAGTAAAACATAGAGTGGTACAGATAACTACTCTTGAGGGGATGAACGCACAGAATACTAGAGACCTACATAAAGACCCACCACTCTCAACAAGCCTAAAGTGACTCAGAGAGCGAGCTAAGTAAGTTCACACAGCAGCTGCACATTGCACCCCAGTCTGCAAATAATGCAGCTGTGCTAAGCACTTGAGGAAGCCTAAGCTTGAAATAAACTAACAGATTTTTGTCCCTCAGGGCAATTTGCACAAGATAATTAACACAGAAAGCTGAGAAATAAAAATTGTATGCATTTCAACAAATAACAACTTACCTGTTTTGAAAATCCAGAAGTTCGTTGTTAATCTTTTCAATATTTAAATCATTCCAAAGTGTTTCATTGTATCCATCGATACTATCAGTAACTGAATTATAAAGACTGTAAAGCTTCTGAAGCAATGAAAGCTCACGCTTAATTCTGTGCAATTCAGGATACTCTGTTTCAAATTTTAAGAGAAGAAATTTTTGAATGCTAATTAGGCACAACTGTATTCATGAACACAAAACCTCATGTATTTCTAAGCCTGGTATTTAATAAATGTCTGAAATAAGATTTGCAGTCTTTTTGTTTCTAGTAAGATAAACTTTTCCAGGCACATTCCGTAAGTACATCAGATTTTGATGCACAGTGATTTTTTATATTCATGTTTTTTTAATAAATATTCTTCTATAACAGTAAATGTTATTTTATAAGGGAGGTGCTACACCTATCTCTGTGAGAAAGATAATGTTGAAAAAACAGTTGAAATGGCAAAGGAATGCACTACAACTTTATATAAGAACTAAAATATTCCTTATATTAATTTGTGCTATTTACCTAAGAGGTAGAGGTTGGGGATGGCGGTGTGTGCTTTCAAAATAAATATACAGAACTTATTACCGAAAAAAAAGTATTTTAAATGCACCTCCTTAACAGAAGTGTTTTGGCTAGTTTCTCTCATATCTTCAGGAATTTCTAGTTAAATATATTGTGATTATTGCATAGCCTTCAGATAGGAAAATATGCTGAATTTGGTATGTATGAATTAAAGTGCTTATCATACATTCTGCTGTAACTTTAATTCACATCATGGTCTTCCGAACTAGAAGTATGTCTGACTAGGTCACATAAGGATATTACAGATCAGTTGCTCAGCCCAAGGGAATTCATTATATATCTGGAGCAGGGACAACTTGAGTACTTCAGCAACATGTTTCCCAAATTTAGACTTAGAAGAAAAGAAATGGGAGATGTGCATAGCTCTGAACAGAAAAAAACAAGAGAGCTAAGCAGCTGGACCTTGTGATACATGGAATAGTGCAATATTTTTCCACCTGATGTTTATGCATGTGCAGACCGAGATCCAGTTTCCCACAGCTGCTTTTCATAGGAAAGACAATCATAATTTACTGCAAGGAATTTTTCTACAATACATCCAGCACTGAATGCATTTAGCAGGACCCACAAATAAAAAATACTACCTGGGATAAGGTATCCATATCCCCTAAGAAACTACCTGTGATGGGAAGACCAAACAATTCTTCCCCACGAGAAAGAGAGATACATTTCCTCCACAGTTCATCAAATTTGGCTTGAAAGATCTGTAATCTGTCACTTGCTTCACGGGGAGGTACATTCATCTCACTGGGGCCCCTGTAAAAACGAAACAAATTCAGTGCAAGTACCAACCAATACAGACTTCACAGAGAAGCACATCAGAACCCAGACCTTGCTTACTGAACTGTATGCAATATTTTCTAACATTTTTTCTAGAAATTTTCACAAAAGACACTAAAAGAGAAAATGCAAAGTATATCATAGAATCACAGAATCACCAGGTTGGAAAAGATCCCTTCGATCATCGAGTCCAGCCATTCCTATGAATCACTCAACCATGCCTCTCAGCACCTCATCCACCCATCTTTTAAACACCTCCAGGGAAGGTGACTCAACCACCTCCCTGGGCATCCTTGGCCAGTGCCAAATAACCCTTTCCGTGAAAAACTTTTTCCTAATGTCCAGCCTGAACCTCCCCTGGCGGAGCTTGAGGCCATTCCCTCTTGTCCTGTCCCCTGTCACTTGGGAGAAGAGCCCAGCTCCCTCCTCTCCACAACCTCCTTTCAGGTAGTTGTAGAGAGCAATGAGGTCTCCCCTCAGCCTCCTCTTCTCCAGGCTAAACACCCCCAGCTCTCTCAGCTGCTCCTCATAAGGCCTGTTCCCCAGCCCCTTCCCCAGCTTCATTGCTCTTCTCTGGACTCGCTCCAGAGCCTCAACATCCTTCTTGTGGTGAGGGGCCCAGAACTGAACACAGGATTCGAGGAGCGGTCTCACCAGCGCCGAGTACAGAGGGAGAATAACCTCCCTGGACCTGCTGGCCGCAGCGTTTCTGATACAAGCCAAGATGCCATTGGCCTCTACAACACTGAAATCATGGGAATAAATCTGTGACAAAAAGAATATCTACCCATCTTATAATTAGCCTGAAATTAGTTTTTTTTATCAGGTGTCATATATACATTGAGGCT